>NW_027412536.1:15447178-16047178 GCF_025532065.1 Leptinotarsa decemlineata | reverse complement strand
ATCCCGGAGCCCTTATCATCAAGATCGAAGAAGTCGGTAATACACGTATCTCAAGTTGCCGGCCTTTCTAACATGGAATCAAATAGAAAACAAAGAGTGAGAATTGGAAGCCAAATCAGTGCAAAAATGGAAATAACATGCGGTGTACCTCCAGGGACAGTACTGGGGCTGGTGCTATTCGTGATCTATTTGAATTACTTATTCATACAAAAAACAATCGAAAAAATTATAAGTTTTGCAGACGACACGGTAATATACTATAAAGATGAAGACTGGTACAATCTGAAAGTAAACATTGAAAAAGACCTAAGAAATCTCAAAGACTGGTTTGACAATAGATTACTTTCAATTAATTTGACGAAACAGTATACTTACCATTCAGCAGTCTCTCAACATCCTTGCCAGAATACACTCTAAACATTCAACAAGATCTTGTAATCAAACCTACGGAAAAAATGAAATATCTGGTTGTATATATAGATAATCATCTTAGATGGGACCACCACATATAGTACTTAACAAAAAAACTACGCTGTATTTCATATAGACTCAAACAAGACTCAAATCACACTTGAATTATGACATTATTGGTTGGGGAAGAGTATCAAAAACTCACCTACATGCTCTTGAAATCTCTCAAAGACGATTTCTTCGAATACTACACAAATTTTAAATAAAAAACAATTATTCATCGTTCAGATAGGATGCCAGATATACAAGAACAAAGCTGAACATGACACTTCAAACCATCCATATGCAACGAGAAACAGGCACCACCATTGTATACCACTGGTTTCCAAATCTATAGGACAGAGAAGCTATCGGTATGTAGCTCCCAAACTATTGAATTATTTACCAAAAGAAACATATGAAACTTCTCTGGAACGCTTCAAAAAACAATCATTTGTAGAGGAAAATGCAAGAATGGATATTCATAAACTAATCGAAGGTTGAACCACTATCCAAATATATTGTTACTATTGTTATATGTTACTATATATATATATATGTATATATATAATATATATATATATATATATATATATATATATATATATATATATATTATATATATATATATGTGTGTGTGTGTGTATGTATGTATATATGTATACGTGTATATATATGCATGTATAATGTTATTCATTAGATACAAGATTTCTGCAGATATTGAAATGTATATATGTATACTCAAGTTTATCTATAGTATTATAATATAAATCAATCAGGTATAATATTATTCAATGTATATTTATTTTACACTCAGTTTATCTTTTCATGACTGTCTCTATTGTGATTCCACGAACAAGTATGTATGATACTTCTGTGGATATTATTATGTTTATTCATTATTGTATCGATTTCATTTTATCACGTCATTATTATTATTATAACAATTTGATCAAAATTCACTGTTATTCATACTCAATAAATTGATATTTCATATTGGGAATATGCTCTGAGTTTGAATAGGAAATGAAAAGGTGAAACAAAATGAAATAATATCATTATAGATCATCTCCAATTGACAAATTCCTTATATTAACCGAGCAATTTTGGTACCAGTTTTAATATCAACCTGTGAGGCCGGCCTGAATAAATGCTTGAGAATAAAATGAAAACATTAACTTTGAACAAGTGCAAAGGAAAGAAAAATTGTTACAATATTCATTTACTCTGTAGACATCTCTTGGCAATATTACAACGAAGATGATAAATATGGTAATAATTTTATGCAGAAAATTTAAGACGAGATTATGGAGTAGAATCATAACCCGCTTCCAGTGTTCGACATTTTCTTGTATCATTTTCTAGTTCAAACTCACCTTAATGTAGTTTGACGAAGGACACCATTCAAATATGAAACGATTTACTTCGAAGAGATATTTTTTCTGTTTTATGCAGTTTCCATTATACTGGACGGTAAACAGAAAATGATTATCAGTTTTGTATTTTTGTGATTTATAAAAGATACCTTAGTTCATGCACTGATTGATAATCACTATCAGAGAGACCCCGATGAAATGTCATGAAGTCATGAAGGTTTTGCGGGTCCTACTTCGCGATCAACTCATGACCAGCTAATTTTTATAAAAACACTGATAATTACTAATAAACAATTTTTGAATTCATGTTATCTTGTAATTGCATAGCGTCGAGGCAAACGCCAGGCAATTAGGTACTTTCTTGTAAATGATTGAATGTTATTTGGAGAGATACACAAGACATTCTCGACATTTATAGATTTTGGCTCATCTGAAAAAAATCACTGAATTTGTCTAGAAATACCGTTGCATTATGAACCATTTATATATCGTGTGACTTTACAAGTAATAAATACAAATCATGAAATTATGAATATTACTGGAGTTTTTTCCCAACACCAAATCGTTATTTTTACACCTCGACACGTGTTTCGATCACCAAGTGATCATCTTCAAGAGGAAGATAAAACTAATAACTACTCAAAACTAAAGCTACTTATACTAATCAGGTACATCATACATGTAGGTAATCAGTAATACCACCCATACAAGTGTACCACCCTAAATTAATTTTACAATTGGCCTTTCTATTATTTACAATATGTCCTTATGTATGTTTAAATGTTACAGCTATATATAGAACAATTTTCAGCTATATACAATTAGTTTCACAATATTGCCTACCTAAATATATTTACAATGTGTCTTTACACATTTCAACAAGCTTTATAGTATGCTATTTGGTATTGGTCCGTTGTCGTTATTCATAATATTATTATGTTTACTCATTTCCACACTCTCATAGGCATCTAGTTGCCTGTTGTTATTAACTTGTCTAACTAATGTTAAAGAACTGAAGTCTATGGAATGGTTTTATTGCAAAATATGATGGGCGACTGCTGATTTTTCAGGTCTTCCATATTTTAAGTGTGCTATGTGTTCCTTATATCTCACTTTAATAGATCTTTTTGTCTGTCCATAATATTTTGCATCGCAGTCCTTACATTCAATTTCGTAAATACCAGACTTTTCCGAATTCTCGACTTTGTCTTTTGGACTTCCCAAAAGGTTGTGCAGTGTATGACTTGTTTTAAAAACCACCTTCATACCTAGTTCCTTGAAAATCTTTCCAAAATTCCTCGTATATTGGTGGTATGGAACTGAGATGTATTTATCTTGGTTTTTGTTCTTTCTGAAAGTCACCTAAAATTCTTTTTCCTAATTATGTCATCTACAATACCCCTCGGGAAACCGTTAGTGGCTGCTATCTCCTGTATTGTACGTTTTTCTTTTGTGAACCTATCATATGTTAGAGGGAAAGTCAAAAGACGATGCACCAAAAAATTCAACCCAGCACGTTTGTGCTGTCCGCAGTGATGTGAACTGTCAGGAATATACCTGTACGTGCTTGTTTTTTTTCTAAATATATCGTATTCTAACCCTCCATCTTTGCTCCTCATTGCCAAAACGTCAAGAAATGGTAGTTGTCCCTTATTTTCTACTTCATACGTGAATTTTATTGATGGACATCTATTATTTAAAAGGAAACAAAGTCCTCGATATTCGATTTTTTGGTGTCGAATACCGCGAAAATATCATCCACATACCTTAGCCAAATCCTAGGAAAATACTTTGACTTTTCTTTAGTTTCCATTTCGAATCTGCTCATGAACAGGTCTGCCGGGTAAGGGGATAGGGGATTTCCCATGGCCGTTCCTTCCTGTTGTTCATAAAAGCAACCTTCTAGCTGGAAACGATTTTGTTTCATACACAAATTGGTAAGAGAAACGAATTCATCGATTTCGTTGTTATTGAAATTACACGTGTTTCGATCACCAAGTGATCATCTTCAAGAGGAAGATAAAATATGGAAGACCTGAAAAATCAGCAGTCGCCCATCATATTTTGCAACAAAACCATTCCATAGACTTCAGTTCTTTAAGATTAGTTAGACAAGTTAATAACAACAGGCAACTAGATGCCTATGAGAGTGTGGAAATAAGTAAACATAATAATATTATGAATAACGACAACGGACCAATACCAAATAGCATACTATATAGCTTGTTGAAATAATATTGTTGGGTTTACTGATTACTACAAAAAGACACATTGTAAATATATTTAGGCAATATTGTGAAACTAATTTTATATAGCTGAAAATTGTTCTATATATAGCTGTAACATTTAAACATACATAAGGACATATCATATTGTAAATAATAGAAAGGCCAATTGTAAAATTAATTTAGGGTGGTACACTTGTATGGGTGGTATTACTGATTAACTACCTGTATGATGTACCTGATTAGTATTTGAGTAGTTATTAGTTTTATCTTCCTCTTGAAGATGATCACTTGGTGATCGAAACACGTGTCGAGGTGTAAAAATAACGATTTGGTGTTGGGAAAAAACTCCAGTAATATTTATTACTACACCAAAGGTTCCAAACAGTATATCACAAGTACATGAAATCATGAATCAACAAAAATTAATTGGCGGTCTGTGACGACTTCATTGATTCCAGTGGCGCATTTGCTTTTTCAGCTGCAGAAAAACCTGGAAAAACCTGCAGCATCACGTCATCTGAAGATCTTGATCTGCCAATGTCCTCTCTTTCATAAAACAAAATGTAGGGTGTCTCCAGAGACTCCAATAAATTAAAAATATCACCAGAACACTTCGTGACACGACTATCATCAAACTTAAACCAGTCCGTTTTGTCTTTGACCAATGCGTAATAATGATCAGATTCAACGCCAGAACCACAGTGAACAATGACTGTATGAAGATTATAACAGTGGTCTGCTAGATTGAAGTGTTCATCTATTTCGAACCTTCGTAAGAGTTTGGTGCTTCTGTCAGAGGTTGAGTCATGTTTGAAGATCATTAGTGTCATTATTAGATTGACTGATGCCTCAGCTAGACTTGTTTTCTTATAATAGTCAGTTAGTTTGGCGCATGTTTGGCAATACACTTGATCATTACCGGTTAAAAGTTCCATTTCCAGATGATTTGACAATGAATTTTGCACGGACTGGTTGAAGTTCCAGAAAATCACATACGTTTTTGGTACTTGATACATCTTATATTTACTTCAGTGACTCTATTCTATGTAGGTAGGGGAGACGGGTACAAAAGGAACACTTTGTACTTTTACTCTGATTTCTGGCTGGGTGTTACAGTTGTTATCAAATTAATATAACCATGGATAAATTCTATTTATGTTCTTTACACTATTAACTCGATTTATTATATTATGATGTGTTTTATATGAATAACATAATTTCAAAAAAAAACGTTAGTTGTTACTTTCGACCACGTAGGCAGGTCGAAAGTAACACGTTGAGGGTCGAAAGTAACAAGACCAGGGGTTGGTAATGAATACAATATTCTACATGGTAAATCAACAAATTATTTATTTGAAGACTTCGTGATAATAACACAAATCAACCTCTGTATTTTAAATGTTCAAAAAGTATATATTAAAAAAACAAATCAATGAAAAGTATTCTTAGTTTAAGTTATGCGATCAATTTAGTATGATGCTAATCATTCTTTTATAATCAGACTATTATACCTCATTCATTATTTGTTTGAAGGTGATTGACAATGTTTCGTGATGAATTTCACTAGTTCGAACTTCCATTGTCTACTATATAAAATGATTTGGAATCCCTGAAACAAGTAAAAAAGAATAATTAAAAAAGAATAGCTGAAAATAACAATTATATTAAGCAACAATAAACCTGAAATCAAATGATAGTGAAATAACCTACAAGTAAAAATATAATAATTGAATAAATAAAAATTAAAGGAATGAAAAAAGAAAATAATAAAAAAGTGTAGAGATTCCAAGTCACGTTAGTTCACGACGTTTCGATTGTTGGTATCTACAATCGTCTTCGGGTGATGACTGGGGTCTAATTTTTATTTATTCAATTATTATATTTTTACTTGTAGGTTATTTCACTATCATTTCATTTCAGATTTATTGTTGCTTAATATAATTTTTATTTTCAGCTATTCTTTTTTAATTATTCTTTTTTACTTGTTTCAGGGATTTCAAATCATTTTATATAGTAGACAATGGAAGTCCGAACTAGTGAAATTCATTCATTATTCTCTCACTCTCTCACACAAAAATACAAAACTGATAATCATTTTCTGTTTACCGTCCGGTATAATGGAAACTGCATAAAACAGAAAAAATATCTCTTCGAAGTAAATCGTTTCATATTTGAATGGTGTCCTTCGTCAAACTACATTAAGGTGAGTTTGAACTAGAAAATGATACAAGAAAAGGTCGAATACTGGAAGCGGGTTATGATTCTACTCCATAATCTCGTCTTGAATTTTCTGCATGAAATTATTAAATATTGCCAAAAGATGTCTACAGAGAAAATGAATATTGTACCAATTATTCGAATTTCTTTCCCAAACACTTGTTCAAAGTCAATGTTTTCATTTTATTTTCAAGAATTCTTTCAGGCCCTCCTCACAGGTTGATATTAAAGCTGGCACACATAATTCTTATCATCACCCACGCATTCCACATGAGACCATATTTTACATTCGATGCATTGTATGCACTGTACATTTGGACTATTGCCAAAAGTTTCTAAACAGACAAGACAAAAGCAATATTTGTCAAATTTATTTTCCTTTTCTTTGGTGCGTTCGTTGTTTTTTTCCTTTTCTAAAGAAATGAACTTTGAACTTTCAAGCCAGTCTTGATATACCTACACAGTAGGTTGAATGGACTGACGCCTATCAGAAAACAACTACTCCCCTGGCTAATACCACGATTATATCCAATAGGCGTCAGTGCAGAAATCTTCACAGAAAATTTCCTGCATATGCAATTGGCAATACAACTGAAAGAGTCGACCTTCAATTTTGGAACGGGCACACTTGCAGACCGGTTTTGAGCTCATTAGCCACTCGTCAGTGCAAGATAGTGACCATCATCGACCTAAAGTCAATGATATTCTGTGAAGATTCCTGCACTGACGCCTGTCGGATATAATCCAACGTCCTTCGTGGTATTAGCCAGGGGAGTAGTCGATATGACGTGGCCCTTAGAGTGCTATATTACCATCTACGGCACTCTTACGGTATTGACAAGATACCGGTGTTACCCTACGCTCCGGGGAATATTGAATCCGTTATGGCGAACGAGAAGTACCAAATTTATTGGAACTATTCGTTCTCCACCCTCAGGCTAATAAGCCTGATGTAGTCCTTCTCGACCACCAGACCAAAACGATATTTGTCGTGGAGTTTTCAGCTCCTGGCGAGACGAATATCGTGAGAAAAGAGGAGGAATAACGGATAAAATATCGAGATTTCCTCTTCTAACTCCGCAGACTCTATCCAGATCACTCTGTCAAGATCGTTGTTCTGATTATTGGAGTCCTTGGTGGAATGATGTCCTCTCTACTCTCGAATCTTAAAATCATACCGGCTTGCCGCACTAAGGCAGAAATCTTAGCCATACAGGTGCAGAAGGCTGTCATTCTTGGCTCACTGCGCTTGCTCAGGGCACATGATTCTCGGACCCAATGATCACTTACCTCACGGTGTGGGGACTGGTCATTGGTTGATAATGCTGGCGCGCCCTCCCGAATGTATCGGGGCTTCGGGGCCTGACCAGCGCACACTACGGTGAAAAATAAAGTTTATTGCCCATCAAAATAACAAGATAATAACAAAAAACAAAATACAAGAGAGAGAAAAATGAAAACACTTTGTATTTGATTGCAAATGGATTTTGGTTCAGATCGCGAATTTGCATTCGCATCTGCTCTTCCATCAATGCCGAAAATGTATAAAAATAACTAAATGAGGGCTTGAAGAGAAGAAAAGAAGAAAGAAAAAAAATAGAAAAGGTAATATAAAGATCTAGATATATGAATAGCTAAAACCTTTTTCAGGTTTCTCACCGCGGACCTAGTTATTCTGAATGCTGAACAAAAACAGTTTCCGACATGTTGAAACAATTGTTTTCCCATTCAAGGAGATAATTTATTGTGGAGGACATAATATAGGAAAAAGATCGTTTGAATATTTCCTTTTTATGTACAGGAATGTTTAGCACTGTCTCTTTACGCAAATTCAGGTTATTGATATCTGTTCTATAAGACAAATGTTCATATAAGTAAGGAGGATTCCTATATTTGAATATTTTATAGAATATGCACTTCAAATCTGCTAATTTGTGTGAAATTCTGGACCTTCTTCTGATACCAAATATTAACCTGATACAAGAGATTTGAACTCTTTGTATGCCACATCTGTCGTTCTTGTCTAAACATCAGTGATAAACAACGTCACAGTGGTTGAAATGAGATAAAACTAATGAATCACATAGCATTTTCTTGACATCTACATCCAAATATTATCACTTTTAGAATCGTATTCAAATCAAAATTTATATTGGTTACTGCTTGACTTATATCTGAAGATTTGAAAGATAAATATATTTGAGAGTCATCTGCATAAAGGTGATATTTACAAGACTTTATCTTCTTGATATATGTGGCAGTATATAGGGTATAGAGTTAAGACTGGCCTGAACGAAAGGTTACTCTAGATGATTTGATACAGATATTTGTCGAATTTGCATTAATATACTTTTTCTTGTTTTACGGAAATCATTACATTTCGGTAATGGTTTGGTTTGAAATAAAAATCGATTCTTCAATTTTTCTTCGAAATGGAAATATTTGGGTGTCTCTTTCTGATTAGTGAATCATGTTTTTATAAAATTAACACCAATGTTGATTTTATGATTTTTTCTGGAAACTTTTGTCTAGAACAGTAAATTTGACCAGGTTACGACAATTAATTCATTAAAATTATGTAATACAGTTCATTGTATGATTTTCACTAAATTGAATAGAACTGGCCGATACTTGATGTAAATCCATATTAAAACTAATTGATACAGTGTATTGTATGATTTTCACTATAAAGGGTTTCACAAAAACCTCGACACGTTTCACTATACAATAGCTTTTTTAAGCGTATTTTACGCTTGAGAAAGCTCTTGTATAGCGGAACACGTGTCGCGGTTTTTGTAAAACCCTTTATGGTGAAAATCATACAATACACTATATCAATTAGTTTTAATATGGATTTACATCAAGTATCGGCCAGTTCTATTCAATTAATTTGTTGACATTGTTCTGTTTCGCATCTTTCCAAGTCCTAATGGATATTACAACATCTGCTGTCGATTTTGACGAAAATATCTTTGTGGAAAATATAACCTTCACTCAGAAAAAGAAACTGGACCTTTTTAACAGTGCAAATTAAAATCTTGCTCGGTTGGCTTCTCGCAATACACTTTTTCAACTTTCTCTCCCGCAACTGGCCGTTTCCTTGAAATATAATATCAGGTCTATACCGGTATCCAACACTCGTCTGAAAGTGGTTGAAATTGTTTATTTGTGAATGTTGAATATTTGGGCTACCATTAACTCTTAACTGAATATATTAACCGGTTCGAAACATAGTGAAAATTCGAATTTCGCGAGTTGAGTACATTCGACAAGCGATTTTTCAACTTTTTTATCATCGTCCCAAAGAAAAAGCCCAGGAGAGCCAAGACTAAGCATGCTGAGTTCGATCAAACGTCAAAAGTTTTCCCCACTGTTTTCTTCGATTACCGTCATGGTACATGTAGATGGTCAATAAAGAGTAGTACGAGTATCTTGAAGTTATGCGTCGCTTGCGGGTAGCAATACGAAGAAAACATTCGGTATTCATGGCTCTTGCACCTTCTCACTCGTCATTGCTTGTTCGTAATTTTTGGGTAAAAACAACATCGTAATCATGCCTCAGTCACCGTATTCACCAGATTCGGCCTCCTGTGACTTTTTCCTGTTTCCAAGATTGAAGAGACGCTCAGAGCTCAAGGACATAACAAAAATGCATATGATACTGCTTCGCGAATTGAAAAAAATTTGCCTAAAATCTGTTTTTCCATTAACCAGCTATTGCACCCCTACGAACGACAACGATCAGAAGTTGAAACTTGTGCGAGCTGAGGACTAACGAGGTTTTACCTGTTAAGGAGTGATTCCTAACACGATGACACAAGTGTATTACATCTTGGTATTGTGTAAGTGGGCTCAGAACTGATTCACCACTACCGATTTGCTGATTTCTACGGGTTGTTTTCCTTTGTTCGACGATTTATTGGTTGGTTCAAGTCAGACAATATAACCAATTTCGAAAAAGAAAACCTCCATAACTAATCTTTAGAGTTACCCGAACTGTAAGTAAAGAAGTCTTGTATATCATTTGGGCGAAAACCATCTGGTTCTCCGGCTGATCCAGTGCAGAACGTTTTCAGTGTTGCAAGGATATGTGGTTCGAAAGTTTGAAACGTTGAATTTGTTTCTGTTTAAAATCTGTTTTTCCGTTAATCAGCTGTCGCCCCCATACAACTCTCAAAAGTTGAGAACTTGTGCGAGCTGAAGACTAACGAGGTCTTACCTTTTAACGTATGATTCCTAACACATTGCTTGTTTGATCAAATAAATGTTTATGTGAATTCGATATCGAGTAAGCTTGAGGATGTTTAAGAAGGAGCTTCAATGAAATATAATTGTCTCGTTCATCGGCGAAGAGTTTGGTGAGAACTCATAATTTTGATAGCAGATGAAAGATCGCCCTCTTTATTCAAAATAACTTTGGTGATAATTTCTTTAAATCGATTATCAACTACTAGAAGAACAGTAGATGATTAGTTATTTATAGTTTTGATGTTCCTTCTTTTTCGTGTATTGTACAGCGATAACCCTAAATGCGAACGAAAGGAGATTTTCCCAACAAAATGACGGTTTGGTGTTGGAAAAAAATCTACTAATATATATTATTCAATGCTATGTTCTTCTGAATTTGAATCTGGAAGATTTATGACGAATTGTGCAAACATTGTACCTACATGTCGTATGACTTACATCTCATCATTATAAGTAAAATCTATTCGAATGAGTGAAAACAGGTCTATTCATGAGAAGATATTTATTATTCATATTAATTTCTAATCACGATATTATTGACCATGCAATGAATTTTGGACTGGCGATCATTTTGTTATATAATATTCGCATGTATCGAAAGGTTTAAATTACCTATTCGACATGAACATATTATGTAAAAGAAAACTATCAAAATATTTTTTATACTTATTTTCTATGTAACATTGTACTTTGTGAAGGATTTATTCTTTTGTTATTGCAAACAAGGATCCTTGAGAATAATTTGATCACGCAATGTGGAAGATGAGTACTCGAATACATATTAAATGTCAGCAATCAGAATGATATGTATTCAGAGGGCTCTTTCAAAATATGGTTATCTCTCATGAACTTGTTCTGTGACTAGAATATGTGAACAGAAAAGTGGCAGTTCTAAAATGTTTCATAACTATCCAACCTTCACAGATTTTCACAGAATCTTAGAAAATTTTACAATCATTGCATAAAATGAACACAAGTTGAGCATATATTTGACATGGTGCAACTTTGTTAATAGTATAGCCATAATTGGAAATTCGTATCCGTTCAGAATTAATAATGACGTGCACTCGTGAATCGACTAGAAACAGTTTTATTTGATACCATTTATGACGCTATCATTACCATGACCCATGGAGGTGTCTGTATTTATGAGTAGCTTATGACATACAATTGTTATATTGTGAATAAATTTCAATCTTCGCAGACCAACCACTTTTTGCCGATTGACCCGCACAAGTTCCCAAACGACTTCAGGAAGCCTAGAGCCATTTAAAGTACATGAAACACATGACATATACAACACATAGTCATATAGTTGAAGAATCGAGCATCCAAACAATCATATAAGGATCCAATTCAGTTTTCCACTCTACCTCCCTTTTAATTTTCGAACGGGACGAAAGATCAAGTTCGGATAAAATATATGTTGAAAAGTATTCTTTTTAGTAGTTCAGACAATAATAAATTCAACTGGTTCGGACTTCCATTATCTGATATGATATAATATGATTTGAAATCTTCGAAAGAACGAATAAAATTAAAAATTGAAATGAATAGCTGAAAAATAACAATCGTATTGAGCAATAAACCATGAAATGGAATTACAGTAAGATGAAAATAAGCAAAGAAGTTACTTCACGACGTTTTGATTTTCAGTATCCACATTCGTCTCCGAGAGATTTATAGGTCATTCGAATGCTCTCACCTGACTCCTTTTCTCTCTCTCCGCTTCATCGGTTTAGTGGGCGTTGACGACGGTTTTTCCGCTTGATTAGAGGTTTCCATAATAATAATACTAATAATAATAGTTTATTAACCATTTGTTGGTACGCTAGGTACATATGGTAGGTCCTTATAGTATAATATTACAATTTGTTACACTAAAAATATACGGACATATGTATAAATAAATAAGTAAATAAATAAAATCTGTCAATTTGTACATATGAATTTGATTGTCTGTATATAAAAATAAAAATAAACAATCAATATTGTTAACCATTAAAAAGGTAAAAGTCATGTAAGATCTGTGTCTATCGAATTATCGTTCATAAACTCTTGTTAACTATAATCCTGAAATTCTGGAATTTTACAAAAATGATAAAAGGCAGAAGAGTCTTGAGTTTTCCTTCCAACAAATAAGCGAAATTGATATACAAAAAATTATATACACTATAAAAAGTAATGCTCAAGGCTCCGATGGCATAAATATCAGATTATTGATTATGTGTTGTCCTTTCATTGTACCTTACATAACACATAATAAATTTCTGAATTCAAACAGGTGATTATCCAAATTGTTGAAAGGAAGCCCTGGTAATACCTCTTCCAAAAAAAAGTAATCCAGAAAGCTTCAAAGATTTGCGTCCAATTAGCATTCTGCCAGCTGTTTCCAAGTTATTTGAAAGAGTGATTTACAACCAACTTTCTGAATTTGTTTCAACTAAAAACCTTCTACCAGAAACACAATCGGGCTTCCGCCCATCTCATAGCTGTGAAACGACAATTTTGAACATTACAGATGATGTTTTCAGCGCACTTGACCATAAAAAGCTACAGAACTTGTTATGCTTGATTTTTCGAAAGCTTTCGATACGATAAATCACGTTATCCTCCTCACTATCCTCGAATCCATTGGTTTGTCAAATATCGCGGTTCAACTTTTTGAAAACTATTTGAGCGAGCGAGTGCAAAGAATCAAACTAGATAATATAGTATCCAGTCCATTGAAGATAAATCGCGGTGTTCCACAAGGCTCTATTTTAGGTCTTCTTTTATTTATATTATATACCTCAAACTTTGTGAACGTAATCAAATACTCCAAAATAAACATATACGCTGATGATACACAATTACATCTTTCATTCCACCCTTCGGACATGATTACTGCAATGCAGATGCTAAATGAAGACATAGCCTCATTGATTTCTACCTCTGCGCAGCATTGTCTTCAAATCAATGCTAGTAAAAGTTCAGTTTTGGTCTTTGGGGCTAAGAGAGAACTGAATGGCTTTCAATTAACTGTAGACAAGGATGTGGTTGCACCGACTGATGATGCAAAAAATTTAGGTATCATCCTTGATTCAAACTTGAAATTCAAACATCACATCAATAAATGCATCAGTATTGCCTATATGAACATCAAACAAATTTATACCAACAGACAATGTCTCAACAAAAAAGTAAAAACCATACTCTGTGAATCTCTTGTATTATCCAGATTTAATTTTGGAAGCACAGTCTAGGGACCATGCCTTGATTATGAAGATAAACGTAGAATTCAGGTTGTTCAAAACAATTGTCTACGTCTAATACACGGCATCAAACGTGGCCAACATATATCTCATAAACTCAAAGATACCAACTGGCTCAATATGGCAATAAAATTATCACTGAAGAAGCTCCCAAATATCTATACAAGAAATTTTCATACCGTTCAGATGTCCACAATATCAACATTCGTTACAGGGGAAGACTAACACCCCCCCTACACCGTACAGAATTATTCAAAAAATCTTTTTCATACCAGATCGCACTAGTGTACAACTCAATCTCTGATGAATTTAAACTGATGTCTTTGAAAAAATTCAAAAGAGCATTGAAACGGAAATATTTGAACGAAATCTAATGTACACCCATTGTCAATAAGAATGGTGGTTCGTAACATTACTACCTTCTTTTTTCTAACCGTTTATAATTATGTCTAATATACTATTATGTCAATTATATATTTAGTACTTTCACTCAACAATTTGTAAATAGTTTTGAATATTTTTCTCTGTTATTTTTTCTGCCGATTTTTTTTTCTTGTTTTTTTGGATTACATATGTGTATTTGTGTATATGGGTACATATATGTGTATATGTATTGTGATACATGTATATATAGTTCTTTTTTTTGGCCTAAGATGAAAAACAGAGGTTGCATCTTTTGGTGCAACCAACTGATCTTCAGCCTTTCCCGTTTATTTAATGTATCATTATGGGAATAAAGACCTATTATTATTGTTATTATAATAGCACTTTCTAGAAAAATTTTAATTTTGTTGTGAAATATCTTATCATTGGTAATTTGTTTCAGCTGATTTGGTAACTTATTATAACAACTGATTACATTGTACCGTGGGGAGTTCTCATATAATGAGGTTCTGTGTTGTGGAATTCTCAAAAAAGCTCCATGCCGTGTATTATGTTCGTGTTCAGATCCATTTGTCGCAAAAACCGATAAGCTATGTCTTGCGAACATAGCACATTTAAAAATATAAATGGATATAAGGGTTAAAATCTTTCATTCTATAAAAATAGGCCGGCAACTATCTCTGAAATTCAAATTGAATATAAGTCTCAGGATTCTTTTCTAAGCCACAAAAACTCTATTCAAGTCTCTTGCTCTTCCCCAAGTATTGATATTTAAACTAAGCCGAGAGTGAACCATTGCATAGTAAATATTTAGGAGGACTGCTTCATCTAAACTGGGCTTCATCTGCCATATAGCATAAAAGGCTTTGTTTAGATCTATACATACATGATTAATTTGTTTTTCCCAATTTATGTTGGCGTCAAGATGAATACTCAAGAATTATACTTCTGTGGACGTTTGCAAGTCATCAATTTCGAAAACGTTGTGGGGTCGCCATTTCCTGTAAAATTTCACGGCCACTGACTTCGAGGTGTTGAGGATTAGTTTATTTCTCTGACACCAGGAGCTGAACTCATCGATAACGGTCTTCATGTTGGAAGCAAGTTGTTCAACAGTTGAACCTGATATGGTAATGGTAGTATTATCGGCAAACATTGTAACATAACCCGTTGTTGAGGCATGTTGTTAACATATAGGAGAAAGAGTAGTGGTCCGATAACAGATCCTTGGGGGACACCAAGTTTTACGGTATGAGAATCAGAAACTACATTATTACAAGAGACGTACATAGTTCGTCCTGTCATGTAGGATTTGATCCAATTTATGACGTTAGATAGGAAATTACATTGTTTTATTTTTTTTCAAAAGAAATTTTACGCACACCGTATCGAATGCCTTCGATAGGTCGAAAAATAGTGATAAGACGTATTGATAAGACATAGTTATTATTATCAATCTGAGTGTAAATGTAATCGAGAAGATGGTAGGAAGCTGTTTCAATGGATCTCTTTTCAACAAAACTGTGCTGAGAAGTTGAGAGTATGTTGTTGCTTTCCAGGTAATCGATTATTCTGTTTACTATTCTCTTTTCTATTAATTTGAATAAGGAACAGAGCAGCGATATTTGTCTGTAATTGTCAATTTCATTAAAATTACTTTTTTTGTGGAGAGAAATCACAAGTGCCTTTTTTTAAAACATCAGGAAAGATTCCTTGCACGAGAGATTGTTCTATAAGAAAAGTTAGTGGTTTAATAATAACGGGAAATATATGTTTGATAGTAATAATAGAAATTTCATCTATACGGAGGATGATTTGTTCTTCATTTCAAATAAAGTTTTCGATATTTCGTATTCAGTGATGGGTGGCGATTTAAATGGAAATTTAATGTTGATTTCCTTTACGAGGGTGCAAGGAAGGACCTTGTTCTGTCCCAAGTGATTTGACATAGCTATTTCTGCTGCATTTGCGAAATGATCGGCAAACAATTCCGCAGTCGCAGTAGTGTCAGATGTAAGACAATTTTTGGTTGTAAGAGTAATATCATTTGGTTACTATGTTCTCGTCCCAATTATTAATTTATTATGTTCCATGTTTCTTTGGTTTTGTTAGTTGCCTCACTTATTTTAGTCCTGTAATATGTTTGTTTTTCCAATTCAACTTTATGTCTATGTGCTCTCATTTTGTTTTTATAGCTTTCCCAAAGGACGCCATTTTCCTGGTACGTGGCAAGAAACCAGTACATCTCTCTTAGACTTTTTCCTTCTTCAATAATATCCGAGGATATCCACTTTTTGTTAGGTTTGTTTTCCAGAACAACATTTTTAACTGGATATGAAACATCAAAACACCATACTAAAGCATTGAAGAAATGTGAGAAAGCGTCATTTATTGGCATGTAGTAAATGGGATTCCAATCCTCTGAGCTCAAGCTAGTGATGAGTTCGCTAATGTTTTCCGGGTGGAGTTGACGTTTGAGAATTGAAGAAATATTAGTCTCTGTTTTAACTGAAAAAGTATGTACTTGAAGAGTTAGGATATGAGCCAGATGGTCTGCCACATTTGGCTGTATTAGCTTGCATACGTAATGGGACTGTGGAAGATTTGATATCATGTAATCGATACTGGATGAGCTGGTATGGTTATTTTTATTGGTGAACACCCTGGTAGGACCATAGGAGTTTCCACATAGTTGATATGAGGTGAAAATATCCGAAATGAATTTAGAGTTAATACTGGGTTTTTGTAAATCTATATTGAAATCCCCACATGTAATCAAAGCGTTCAGATGCTGACAGAAGGGCCTGTGTTAGGCCATCAATGAAATTAGAAACAGTACCATTTGGTGGTCTGTAGACTGCCACCAGAGCTATTTTGATACCATTCAAATTATAGCAAATTGCAGAAATTTCAATTTCGCCTTCGTGTCTAACTCTTTAACTGCAAAACCTTTCTTGACTGATATAAGAGAACCTCCATGTATAAGGTTATTTCTTGAATAAATACATGCTATTTCATAGTTACCAAAGAGCACAGAATTTTTCAACTGAGGACCCTTCATCCAGTGTTCCGATACACAGAGCACATCAATATGATTTATTTCTACAAACATCTCAATTGATGTATGCTTGTTTAAAAAACCTTGTACATTTATATGACCAGAATATATGTTGTAGTTGTGAGTAGCTGCAAGGCAGTTTTCTGTGAGGTTATTGCTAAATTTGATGTTGCGTATCTCTAGGCTACCTTGGCTGAGTGCTTCGTTAGACAACATATATGCAGTTTCTTTAAACTTCCTCTTAAACCAATGTTCCTTTGTGTGGATGATCTCAGCTTGGGACCACTTGATATTATGTTGATGAGTTCAAACATTCCCAATTTGCTGATTTCTCCCGCTGTGTGTTCTTCTTGTGCTCGGCAATGCACACATTCAATGGCGTCTTAGTTTCACCGATATAGGATTTGCCGCACTCGCAGGGTTTGGTGGCCTAGTTTTCGTGAGGCTGCTACGGATGGTGTTTCCGGATTTGAAGCAGGTTCTAATGTTGTACTGCAAGCACTGGTTGTGACAATTTCTCTTCCTAGTGAGGTTCTTGCTGTCTTCTGGCTAAAATCTGATCCACCATCACTTCTTAATAACTATTCCGTGACGTTGCCTAGTTTCTTCTCGAAACCTTCCTTCGTATTACAAAGCCCAAACACGAAGGAAGGTCTCTAATTCAAACACTATGCTTCTTGGCCATCATTTAAACTTTCCAAAAACAGAAAAAAGGAATAAAACATGATCGTCAAATAAATTACCGTAGTAAAAGGGCAATCTGAGAAGTCAACCCTGAAAATTTACTGCTTGATATAGCTGAAGCGAAATTCGGAATAAACAGTAAGTATTTTCTCTGTTTACTATGAAATTAATATGAAATAATAGTTCAACTGAGAAAACTCGTAGTGGAAGGCGTAACGGAAACAAAGTCTATCTCGTAAAGAATTTAAATCATTATTTTTATTGATTTGCACCAAGTAGGTAACTGGTCAGTGTATTCAAAATTTTAAACAGCTTCGACGAGCTACTTGATTCTTTCGTACTCCAAACTGCTTCTACGATTCATAATAATAAATATAGTTCTAGTTTTAAACTACAATTTAGATATAAATGAACATTCTGAAAGCCATCTTGATATTTGCAAGACTATCGGAAAAAGAGGAGTTTTAGGAGACTGCGTTTTTCTAAAGCCACTTCCTGAGTACTTCGAAACGTCAGTATCACAGTTTTGAAATGTATATTATTTCGATATTTGAAAATCAGTTTCAAATAAGACATTCACTTATCGGTTTCGTAGATTACATTTAGATAACATGGCATCGCATCTTCTCGTGGTTTTTTTTAACTACGTTACTGGATACGTGTTATTTTATTGAACTTTTTTAAAATTTGAGAGGGAAAAAATCAATTCAGATTCAGTACAACATGAACTTTATTGAAGTATTTGACTGAAAGTTATTTTTAACCCACCGAAACGTGAGTACCTATTTTTTTATGCCAGAGATTAGTCATAGGAAAAAGCCTTTTTTGTACAACAGTCATTGAAAGTGACATTTTTAATGGTTGTCAAGAGTATTGAAAGATGATGTTTACAAAGTAGCGTGTTAAAAATATTTTTAGCACTAGTGTTAAAAGTATTTACATCACGATTTTTTTCGACCAAATAGTAATAGACGAAATATAATTATTTAATTTTCAAGGAAGTTTTATTATAAACAGCAGATATTGATACGATTAAGTTCTGTTTCAAATGTATTATATACATTAATTACATTAATATTATTATTTATGAACAATAACATGAAAAGTACAATTAGAACCTCTGCTGATAATAATACCTTGCGATGTTAAAGAGCCCCGTAATATATTTGAACTAGCTGAGTTGACAATTCCATGGGCATTAACATTTAATTCTTGAAGTGAAGAGAACGATGGTGTAACGCTGGAGATGGCTGTAGGATTATTATTTCATCAATAGCATTTTTATAAGAAATAGATTGATCGATGTAACCCTCAGCTACTGTTGTAGACTTCCATCCTCCGTGCTTTCTAATATCCGTTATATTCGCTCCTGATTCTGCTAGCAAAGAAGCAGAAGACCTTGTAAAACAGTGACCTGTATATTCCTTTGGTTCCGGGAGGTGCCACTGCCACTGTGCCTCTCGATCCACCACCGAATACGGTGGCTGAGGCATAATTACGGTGTTTTTTTTTGGACAAAAAATTATGAACAAGCAATGACTGGTGAGCAGGTGCATTATCGTGACGCAAAAGCCATGAATTGTTTCTCAATACTACCGGATGTTTTTTCGTATTTCATTTCGCAAGCGGCGCACAACTTCAATATTGTGAAGAATTGAAGAATTAACTGTCTTAAACAAATCTATTTTAACAATATTTCACTATCACAACTGATTTATATACAACACTCAGCAACTAACGCTTAATTTATCTTCACTGTTCGAATTCTTTATTTAAACGCACGATTCGCTTTTTGAATACAGACTCCCTCTTTGAGCGAGGACCCTACCTTTTATATTGGTAACGATCGTTCCAGATCTCTCTAGTCGTTTCGGCACTCATCTATACTTTTCGCAGTGGCTCGCGATGAGTCATGTGTTTGCTGGCTGAGATATTGGTCAGGGCTGGCTTCAGATTCGTTATAATATAATACTCTTTTTTGACCGTACGACCATGTGACAAAAACTCCTGATGCACTACTTCACGAACTCTTCCATTGGGACGATTGGACTCTGCTTTCATATCGTCACCAGTTATGTCCTTCCAAAGCAAATTTGGATCGCCTTTGACTTCATTCCTGAGCGATGCTCATGCGACGGTTTGTTTTTGGTCAAAATTCAGTTATTTCAAGGGAAGAAAAGGAAAACAAAATTTATTGCCCAACAGATGAATCCATTTACAGGACAATAATATATTCAATATAATAATTCAGTATAAATAAAGGCTATCTAAGCTAAATATAAAACAAAATATTGACATATTAAGGATTTACTTGTGATGCACTGTTTGGAACCTTTGGTGTAGGTAGTAATGAATATTACTGGAGTTTTTTTTCCAACACCAAACCGTTATTTTCAACACCTCGAGGAAGATCTTCCTCTTGAAGATGATGACTTGGTTATCGAAACACGTGTCGAGGTGGTAAAAATAATGGTTCGGTTTTGAGAAAAACTCCAGTAATATATATTAAGGATTTGAGAGATAAATTCACATATATGATCGAATTAAGAAAAAAAGATGACATATTAATTGATTATTATTTGTAAATAACATGAAATGAAGACAGTAAGCTAGATGATGGTTTATTCATTGGATGATATTGGATAATATGGTCTTCAGTGAATTTTGGAATGAACTTCGCTGCCACATGCTTCATGCCCAAAATTTCCGAAAAAATTATATGGCATGAGCCAACCGATATGCCAACATCCTCAGCAATTTCTTCAATAGCTATTCGATGATTCTCCATAACAATTTTCTTCACTTCCTTAACATTTTCATCGGTTGTTGATAAGCTATGGCGTCCAGGGCGAGCGTCGTCATTCACATTTTTTCGACCTTCTGTGAAAAGTTTGTACCACTTGTGAACATTTTTATCACTCAGAGTACAATCACCGTATGTCACTGTCAACATTTCACGTATTTTTGAGCACTCAATTCCATTTTTTTTTTACACAAAACTTGATGTAAATTCTTTGATCCATTTTTTCGATAGCAGAAAATTGTCGAACACGCAAGTTTTATGCATCTCGCCAACAAACTGAACATGCTAAACTGCTGAAATTGTGAACATATGTTCGAGATGGGTGTACCAACATAAGATAATTAGAAAAATCTCTAATCGTAGTCCGCGAAATGAGAGCATTCACCTTATTTTTTGAATAGACCTCGTACTTGAAGCTTATGTTTTCAACATACTCAGTTCATCTTCATGCACCAAATAGGTATTATTCCCTTTAGATTCATACTATTGTTGAAACAATATGGGTATGGATTGGGAATGTAAAATTTCAGAGTTCCTAGTTGTCTTTCGAACAAACAAAATATTTTCAAACAATAAATATTATTTTCACACCGGATAAAGCTCTCGAGATGTAGGTAAGCAGTAAATTATACAGTGCATTATATTCAAAACGTGCCACTCTGAATAACTTTTGGTACAATGATTGGCAGGAAAAATAAAAAAACACGTCAACCATAGTATACAGGGGGACCCACTTTGACATATTCACATTTGATATTACTTCCCCTATCGCATCCCCAGAGTAAACTGGAACAAACAACATTAGAAGATTTGAGAGGGAATATCATGAGGCATTGCAGAGAAATAACTTCCTAGATTCTTAACTATGTGAGGGCGGCAATGGAAGTTCATTTGTACCATTGTTTGGAAGGTGGTGGAAACGTTTTTGAACATTTACTATATATCAACGTTTTCTGGTAACATTTTTAGTAAAACTATTGGAATATCATCAGGGACAGGAGAATAATCTTTCATGCATTTGAGGCATTCGCTAAGTTCTCCTTAAAGTTATTTGATTGTCCAATGTATTTGATGTTGTGGCTGAAGAAGTTTTAAACGATTTAAACGGTTTCTGCTATATCTTCTGGAGATGTAAACATATTTCCGTCTATTGCTATGTGGTTAATAAAATTGTGGAATTAAATTTCAGATATTTTTTTTAGCGTTTGCCAGACGGTACTGGATGGAGTTGAGCTGTTCACAAATGTCTTCCACGAATCGCGTTTACTCTTTTTCATTGTGTACCTAGCTATTGCTCTCAAGCGTTTGAATTCTATTTTCAGCTGTTTTGTGTTTCTTGAATATGTTGAATGTTTTTTATACTCCTGGCTTCGAAAATAGCATTGGGTACCTTCAGTGGAGCTGTAGTACAGCTGTGACCACGTCTAAAATCCAACTGTACTGTTGGTAGTATGCTGATGGCCCGCAGATCTTTCAGTTCTGCTGGATTATTGTCTTTTGGTATTGCAGTTACCAATGGTGATCTCCACATAGTCGGAAAAACGTTGTTTTCTATATAAAAGTTGATGATGTGCCTTAAATAAGGAAGAATGAAAAGACAACACAATGAGATCATATTTATACCGAGCCCATCGCATCCGGTGGAAGTTTTTCAATCAAAAATATTGTTGGTGATATGCAAATATCATCCACAGATGTAAGCGGTAAGTCGGCTGAGATATTACAGTTTGAAGTAGACTAATGACAATGATATTGCATCACTTGTATCTTTCTGCGTCTGGAACCCAAATTGGTTATTACTCATGATATCCTACAAATTTAAGAAATTATTCAATCGTTTATTCACTAATTTTTCAATAATTCTCGCTGAGGTTGGAATTAGAGAAATGGGCCGCAGATTGGAGGGATTTTGCAAATCACCTCCTTCATGTACGGGAATAACAATTGAAGTCTTAAAAGAAGGAGGGAATGAGCCAGTTTTGAAGAAGGCATTAATGATATCAACTAAAGTTTTCAATGCATTGCCTGGTAGATTCAAAAGTATTTTTAACGAAATCTCATCATACTCAGAGGCATTTTTATTTCTGATGTCGTTCAAGGTTTCAATTAATTCATGAATATCTGTGTTATATAAAATGAGGCTATCATCGATATTAATATTTTCTAGATTGAATAAAGGATCATAGGGCACGCGAATAGTGCTGCAGTGGTACAGTAGTACATTTATTTTGTAGTACATTTATTTTGTTAGAATTTCATGGGATATCAACCTTGGTTTTCTTCGATTCTCCTCTGAGGTCATTTATTATAGACCAAGTCGCTTTAATTTTGTCAGTTGATTCACCAATTCTGTTTTTGTAATACATTTTCTTTGCTAGCCTGAAAGTTGATTTATAAATTCACGCTTCGATTTGATTTTCTGTATAGAAAGCAAAAATGGTGGGGTTTTCTGTAGATTTTCAAAGCTGGCAGATTTCCTGTTGAGGTTTTGATGCTTTGAAAATATTCTGTTTGAATTGCCATTGATAAAACTTCATTTTCAAATAAGAGGATACAACTGCTTCCAATCAATAACTGTTACGTTCATATTTGTCTCTAGAACGAATATTTCAAAATGCGGTCTCCTGTATATTTGTTGACCGGTTTTTTTTTTTTTCTGCAAATCATTGCTTCAAAAGTTATTCAAGGTGTCTCGTTTTCAACTCAAATAATTTGTAGCTCTTGAACCAAAAGCTTCAGACCATATGTTTTAAACTTTGTTGAAATCTGCTCATTATGTAGCATCTAATAATGCGAAACAATATAGGGTGATCCATTTAAAAAAATTGGTGACATGCTCTGGGGGTGCGATAGGGAAAGTATCATTATGTTAATATGGCAAAATGTGTCTTCTAGTATACTATTGTTGAGGTGTTTTTTATTTTTCCTTAAAATCATTGTTCCAAAAGTTGTGATGAACTGTTTGGAACCTTTGGTGTAGTAATGAATATTACTGGAAGAGCATACTCTTTGATCTTCCTCTTGAAAATGATCACTTGGTGATCGAAACACGTGTCGCGGTGTTAAAATAACGGTTTAGTGTTGGAAAAAACTCCAGTAATATTCGTTCTAAAAGTTATTCAGAGTGACTCGTTTTCAATTCAAATAATTTGTAGCTCCCGAACCATAAGATTCAGACCATTTGTTTCATACTTTGTTGAAATCTGCTCATCATGGAGCATCTAATAATGCGATAATGGTGATCCCCTTTAAAAAAATTAGTGACATGATTTGGGGGATGCGATAGGGGAAGTAACATCAAATATGAATATGTCAAAATGTGTATACTATATATAGTATACTTAGTATATTTAGCTACGATAAAAAATATATACGATTGAAACACCCTATTGATAAGGCCGCATACAACTACTATAAGCAAAAGTACTCGCAATCTATGATTCAAACAAAAAATTAGCAATTTCATACAAAACTCAACCAATACACCTACAGATAGCTAAAAACTAATTAATTATGAGAGGACTTCAGGTAAAAATAACTTCAAGACCACTTGTGTAAAACCAGACACATTTATAGATGTTTTTACCACTGTAGCTGACAATATGATAAACTCTCTACAGCCATCGCATATGGAAGCTACTGACTTCCTTATATATGTTCCACATGTCATAACAGGCTTTTATTTAGAACCAGTGACCTCGTTTGAAGTTAGAAATGCAATCAGTTCTTTGAAGCAAACTAGAAGTTTCGACATTTTTGACCTAAACAGTATAATAATTGAAGAGTCAATAGAATTTTCAATCCCCCCTATGACAATTTTGATAAATGCATGTTTCATTGAAGGAGTGTTTCCTGATGCACTGAAAATCTCAAAACCTATTCCTATACTCAAAAAAGGGGACGAAAAATTACCTAAAAATTACTACAGACCTATTTCATTAGTTCCAGTGTTTTCCAAAATCATAGAGATAATTTTGAAACAAATATCAATTAAATATTTCCAGAAATATTCTCTCCTACACGAAAATCACTTCGGATTCAGGAGGAGTTGTTCAACAATAGATGCTATCTGTAGGATTGTACAGAACATTGTAGAGGGCCTTAAGCTTGGTAAACATGTGGGAATCACAATGTGCGATCTTAGCAAGGCCTTCGACTGTGTCTCACACAATAGTCTAGTTAAAAAACTCGAATACTATGGCATTAGAGGTCCAACACTCCAGCTGCTGAGATCGTATTTAGTTGGCAGAGAACAGTGCGTTAATGTGGATGATGAGCTATCAGAATTTAGAACAGTGAAGCATGGAGTACCACAGGGTTCAATTTTAGGCCCATTACTGTTCATTATACACATAAACGACCTGTTCTTCTACCTTTTTCCAAAAACTATAATAATGTTTGCAGACGACGCTACTTTGGTTAACTTTGACAAGGATACTTTGAGCCTAAATACTGCTATGGAAGAGGCAGAAAGCAAAGCCGAAACGTGGTACAATTCCAACAACCTCAAACTGAATAGAGAGAAAACCCAACATATCACGATTTCGACAAACAACCAGGTGGCAAATGGAAATCACGCGAAATTACTGGGTATAATTATAGATGATAAACTCAACTGGTCGGAACACGTATATGAGTCAAGCTCAAAAATATCCAGTTATATTTTCCTGTTACGACAACTTAAAAAGGTGTTGAACATTGACACACTTCTCTCTAGTTACTATTCACTGGTTCACTCCCACCTAACATATGGTGTGATCCTCTGGGGGAACACATCCATCGCCAACTAAATTTTTACACTGCAAAAAAAAAGTGTCAGAATAATATCTGGAGCAAATTTTAACGATCACTGCAAATCCTCGTTTTTTAAATATGGAATAATGCCATTACCGTGTTTGTTCATATACTATTCTATGATTGATATTCACAAACACAAAAGCAATTTTACACTAATGTCAGAGTCCCATACCTACAACACCCGTTCATCTAATCTTATGAAAACACAGTCTTTTCGACTTACAAAATCAAAAAACAACTCCCATCCCCTAGGGATTTACAATAAAATACCGGAGAGAATAAGGCAGCTCCCACTACAGAATTTAAAAAAAAAAACTGAAATGTTACCTTCTTAAAATTGTTTCTACACTGTGGAAGAATTTGCCTCTTCTCACATGGACATATAGACCACTGTACGTTGATATGCAGGACCCACTTATTGAAATTATATATAGGTATGAAGAATTTTTCTCTATTTTAAATATTGCCTTCGGCAATTCTGCACGACTGTATGTGCGTTTAGGTAATTTGTATTTTATTTATATATATTTCAGTCTGTATGTGTGTGCGAGTGCGTGGGCATACCTATATGTATGATTTATTAATATAATTCATGGGAAAGAAAGTTTTTGGCTTTCTACTACTCCATCTTGATACAAAAAACAAGGATGAGGGAATCTTCTAAGGAAAGGAAGGAAGTAATCAATTTTAACTCTATACATGGATGTGTAGATCATGCAAAGAAGTAACTTTCAGACACAAACTGTAAGAAAGTCCTCCTGAAACAGCTGCTTTCATATAAACATTGAATTACACGAAAGAAAAAATCCTTTCGAAACAAATACTTCTATATGAACACTGAATTATACAGAAGATGCTTTTCTCTACTCAGTTTGTATTTCAAACATTCGTTGAGGAATAAAAATCAGATATATGTATAGAGTTACTTATTTTAAAATTCCTTTCCTCAGAAGATTCCCTCATCCTTGTTTTTTGTATCAAGATGGAGTAGTAGAAAGCCAAAAACTTTATTTCCCAAAAATTAATCACTCCTAAAAATATAACCCCTTCAATTCAAATATAATTCATATTATGAAGGAATTTATACTATAAACTGACACAGTCTTCCTAGTTTTACAATGTACAATGAATGACATGACTTGCTACAAATGTTTTTTTACATAACGTAGTCAAATAAGATCTATCTATCTATGTACACTATAGTTGACGAGTTTTTTTATTTCTTCTGAAAATCATTGTACCAAAAGTTATTCAGATTGGCTCCTTTCAAATGGAATATACTGTATTGGGTTTCCATATTTAGTCCATTTCTGGAAAAAATGTGTAGAAAAGTGTTTTCATTCATTTCTGAAAGGTCCTGTAAGGTGTCATAAAGCGAGTAATAAAACGCCGTTTATCTCGACGGAGTTGATCAGCTCAAAAAAGTATTGAAAATATATCTGTCATACATGGATGTTCTAATTGAACGATGACAGAAATAGTTCCATTCCACTTTCCAAGAAGATCGACGTTGTCGTCCTCTTGAACATAGTCAAATAATGACAATGAAAGTACTTAGTTACTTAACAAAATTGTCGGTGGACTTGAATCACTTAGGAATTTAAAAAGGCTGGACGTTATGAGTCTATATAGATAGAAAAGTCGTGCATGCATATCCAATATCCGATTGATGCAAAACTTTCACTTGTTATTGGTACAATGGAGAAACTTGAATTACCTACATTATGAAATGAAATACCTACTTCGTTAAATAATCATCAATGAGAAGATCATACCATTAAAAAAGTCAACAATTCAATCAGCGTTGGGGACATGAAATATTTTCATAATGATTTGAAGTTTTATTGTCAGTGAAATTTTCGTATATTCTCATCTATACTTAGGTTTTGTCAGTAGACATAGACACCTAGGATGTAGAGGTTCTGTAAGTTTGAATTGAAGGGGGTATAATTTTAGGAGAGATTAGTTTTTGGGAAAGAAAGGTTTTGACTTTATACTTTTCCATCTTCATACAAAACTGAGAAAAACTTCCGAAGGAAGGAAGAAAGCAACCAATTTCAAAATAATCAGAGATGTGTAAATCATGCATTGAAGTCACTTTCAAATACGAACTGGAAGAAATATCTCTCCCGACACAACTACTTCCATATGAACATTGAATCGCTCGGAAAAGCAAGTATTTTCAAAATAACAAATTCCATATGAACATTAAATTATACAAAAATAACTTTGTCCTACTCAGTTGTTTGTAATCAAAACAATCGTTATGGAATCATTCAAAGGAACACTACACAACAAAAAATATGAAACAGTCCCGATATTCAATTTCGTTGGCATGCAACACTATCATCCTCAATTGTCGACTTCGAAGTCTCGGAATAATACATTCATTACAAGATGAACCACTCAATTCATCCATAACATAACAATTCCATGCCATGGAATTGAGTTGAGTCTACTCATGTCACGATGACAGTACGTAATAACGTTCACACGCTTATTTGATTCAATCCCAGCCACAGGAATCTTGTTTGAATTGAAGGAAGTATATTTTTAGGAGAGTTTAGTTTATGGGAAAGACAAGTTTAAGCTTTTTGCAGTATATTTCATTGTTCATATTGCACTCGAAACATTCGTTATGGAACTGAATCAGATATCATTCATAGGAACGCTACACATTATCAACTATGGAAAGATAACGAATCATCTAAAAGAACAATTCGTTCGGGCCAGTCTAAATTACCTATACTGTAGGTTAATGGACTGACACCTATCAGAAAACAACTACTTCCCAGGCTAATACCAAGAAGGGTGTTAGATTATATTCAACAGGTGTCATTGCAGAATTCTCCACTGAAGTTATTCCTGCATATGCTGTTGGCGATACAACTGCCTCAATGGATTTTCAATTACTGGAACACACTTGCAGACCGGTTTCAGGCTGTTTGGCCTCTCGTCAGTGCAAGGTGGTGTCTATCATCAATATAATGTCAATGATTTCCGATAATTAAGAACAGAATTCCTTCGGAATATCATTCTTCGACCTAAGCGATAAGTGAGCAAATACTTGTTTCCAGATAAAATTACCTTACTTAACTACATAAAAAAGAAAAATATATTCAATCCAATACAAGAACATTACGAAAAAAAAAGCATCACACTCAAAAAATATATATGGAAATGACAGTGTAATGCAAAAAGCAAACACAATATTGAGAACATTTATACAGTAAATATTTTTTTTGCTGCATAGATAATACATACTCGATAAGTGAGCACACACCTGTTTCGAGATAAAAGTAGGTATATCACTTAACTACCTAATAAATATTCAGTCCGAATTTCACTAGTTCGGACTTCCATTGTCTACTATATAAAATGATTTGAAATCCCTGAAACAAGTAAAAAAGAATAATTAAAAAAGAATAGTTGAAAATAACAATTATATTAAGCAACAATAAACCTGAAATGAAATGATAGTGAAATAACCTACAAGTAAAAATATAATAATTGAATAAATAAAATTAAAGGAATGCAAAAAAGAAAATAATAAAAATAAAGTGTAGAGATTCCAAGTCACGTTAGTTCACGACGTTTCGATTGTTGGTCTACAATCGAAACGTCGTGAACTAACGTGACTTGGAATCTCTACACTTTATTTTTATTATTTTCTTTTTTGCATTCCTTTAATTTTATTTATTCAATTATTATATTTTTACTTTCACTATCATTTCATTTCAGGTTTATTGTTGCTTAATATAATTGTTATTTTCAACTATTCTTTTTTAATTATTCTTTTTTACTTGTTTCAGGGATTTCAAATCATTTTATATAGTAGACAATGGAAGCCCGAACTAGTGAAATTCATCACGAAACATTGTCAATCACCTTCAAACAAATATTCAGTCCAATACAAGAACACCACGAAAAAAGCAATACACTTAAAAAATGTATATGGGAATAACAGAGTTATTAAAAAAGCAAACACATTAATAAGAACAAGTACAAATATTTTTGAATATAAGTAATAGTTATGAAAATAAAAATTTTACCTGTGCATGAAGAATTAAAAAAGGCGAGTTTAAATAAAATAAAATTAAATTGGAGAAATTTGGTTCGACGATCTCATTACATTTGGCTCTTGGTGTTTCGTATATGAACCGTTTTACCTTATTTTCAAACATGTTAAAGTTCATTGTTTCTTTCATATGGGTGCTATAAAAGAAAATGATCGCTGACAAACAGATTTTCTCATCTGCGGAACAACATAATACTCTCTTTGTCGAGTACCATAATTATGCGTAGGTAAACTGGCGTGATTTTTATTTTTTTATATTTCAATATAACATTCAAACAATATAGTTGCCTCAGATCCAGTATCCCGCATTCCTTATATAAAAGATCTGTAGAATATCGGTGGGGTTTTTCTAAAATCAACTTCAGGAATCTGAATTTATAAAGGATGCTCTGTAGTTTTTTGATGACATAGATAATGTGATTTTTCCATTTCTGGTTACTATCAATGGTTACAACTAAGTATTTGATTTCTTTTACAGGTTATATTGAGAATCTTTGGTTTCGTGCAATAACGATTTCAAGATTATCAAAATGCGGTCTGCTTACATTATTGCGACTGACAGGACTGATTGGTTTTTTCCAAGTCAACCGCTGGTAATTTATGTTCGAGCCAGTTCTTTACTAGTGAAAAATCAGCCTGAGCTTTATCTCTTAATATGTCCCAGTTTTCAGCATCGTACACTGTTGATGTGTCATCGGCAAATCCAATAATTTTGCCACAGCTTTTTAAGAGGTCCCAGAACACTACCTTGAGGCACACCATATTCAATAGTTTCTTCCTGACTGAGGACATCGTCTACCTTGTACCGTTTTTTCGAAATGAGTATAATCTGCAGTCATTCAAATCTAACGTAATTTCTACCTTCACACAGACACCGTTCTCGAACCATTCAAAAAATTATGAGGCTTTGGTGCTATCATAGGTTGCTAACAATTTGCTCACCCACTTGATATTTTGTATTCATAGTATATACTGTCCATTTCGTTATTTATTGTTTGCATATTGTTGTTGTATTCTAGTTACAATATTTTTTCCTGGATTACTTCTCAACCTTTGAAATATTATTTGATTGGTGATTGGGAGATTTATTTCGTCCCTTTGATATTTCACACTTTTCTGTTAGTTTCCTGATGTTTTAGAAATTGATTAACTTCTAAAATCAAACGGAAAATTTATTGATAAGAAAATATTTGATGCCACGCCCCATTTGTCAATTATTTTTTTCACCTTACTTTAATATATGTGATTCATTACCGACTGAAATCAGATGAATCTATTCAATGTTCTCAAGTTGATTGCTACCGTGGCCCTGCCATTGAAGGCTGCCGTGAGTTATTTCAACACAATTTGGTGTTAACTGTCAAGTGTATTTTTCATATAACCAACATTTCACGCCCATAGAATGTTGTTGAGTAATTTAATTAAAAACCTATTAAAAATACGAAAGTTATCGATTATTCAAAAGTTTGAATGTCAGTCTTTGTAACATTATTCAACTCATCATGAATATGTGAGGGGTCATTTACTGCCAAGAGCGTTAAATATATGGCAAGGTTAGAGATGCACAGAATAAACAGTTCCCTATAATAATCCAGTCATTTAAGCTTAAATTAGGTAAGAATCTCGGAATTCGAGATACCCAGTTGTAAGTCTGTAAATACTTGTATATTGACACCCTAAAAGTTGTCTCAAAACCTACATATGGTAGGGTGTAAGCAACTATTGAATTTCAAGGTCAAAGGTCACAAAAATCAGTTTTTTGCGCTTTTTTGGAAATATCTCATTTCCTATGGGTTTTTTGCTATTTGTATTCATTATCAATATTGTAGAATATAAAATTCTCTACAAATTTTGTTCAAAAAAAATTTTTATACGGTGAACCATTTTGGGGATAGAGGGCGGAGAGCGCGCGGTCACAGCATCACTTCAGGTCAACCGGTGCCTCCGGTCGAAAACGCGCCATATATAGTTGATGAACTATCGATAAATCAATGATTATAAATATTTGTCAATTTTTATTAACTATTATATTATATTTTATCATTTTTTTCCTAACGTATCCACTTTTTATTCAGTATTAATTTATTTAACAACAAATCAAGAATCAAAGTCTAAAAAAACTGCAGTTATAATAGGACAAGATATTGATTTACTTGTCATTTTAATTGGGCATACACTGTCTTACGAACAAGAAATTTTCTTTAAAAAAGTTGGGAAAGGTAATGTAAAAACGGAGATATACTCGACTAAAAGTTTTGATAATTATCCTCATTATAAAAAACATATTTTATTTCTGCACGCATTAAGTTGCTGTGACACAACTTCTGCGCTTTTTAAAAAGGAAGCATTTGAGGAAGAAAATTGTTCGGCCCAGAGATTATTAGCGAGTGGAACTCAAACCTTATTGGCAGTCTATAATGCTCCGAAATCTGTGAAAAGTCTCGATCATCTTCGTTATATGCATTACGTCAAGTCTAGAAAACTTAATAAACCTGTGCAGCTTTCAAATATTCCACCAACAAGTGCAGCTGTTCATCAACATTTCAACCGTGTATATTATCAAGTTCAAACTTGGTTGGGACATGATTTGGAACCCCAGGTATAGGGTTGGACAATGTGAAACGATTTTCTGGAGCCTATCATGACAATTTTACCACCTGCTCCAGAAGATTTGCTAAATACAATTTTCTGCAACTGCAAGAGTGGTTGTGATTTGCGATGCGGATGCAGGAAAGCGGGCTTGCAATGCTCTTTAGCTTGTGGCCAATGTAATGGGCAAGCTTGTCTCAATGCTCTACCATATCAGATGCGACATTAACGAAGATGGAACCTTTGACCCCGAAATCATGGAAGAACTTGAAACAAATGTCGTTGAAGACGATAATGAAGACCAGTTTGAAATTTACCAGCAGCCAGAAGACGACGATGAAGAGGAAGAAGATGATTAAAATTATAAATTGTAGTTTTTGTACCCTTTATTCCATTTCTTTACTTTCAATAAAAATAAATGTATTCAATGATATTTTTTAATAAAAATATTAATTCATAATTTATTTGTTTTTTTTTCATCATGTAAGAAGTTAAAAATATTAATTAGGTTAAAATTCAAATATAATTTCTATATTTTCATTAACAATTCTGCAATTACATGGGCAGGTAAGTGTTGTTAAATAAATTAATACTGAATAAAAAGTGGATAAGTTAGGAAAAAATAATAAAATATAATATATTAGTTATTAAAAATTGACCAATATTTATAATCATTGATTTATCGATAGTTCATCAACTATATGCTGTGTGCTGTGACCGCGTGCTGTGACCGCGTGCAGTGACCGCGTGCTCTCCGCCCTCTATCTCGAAAACGGTTCACCGTATAAAAAATTTTTTTAAACAAAATTTGTAGAGAATACAATATTGATAAATACAAAATAGGATACGAGATATTTCCAAAAAAATCGCAAAAAATCGATTTTTGTGACCTTTGACCTTGAAATTTAATAGTTGCTTACACCCTACCATATGTAGGTTTTGAGACAACTTTTAGGGTGTCAATATACAAGTATTTACAGACTTACAGCTGGGTATCTCGAATTCCGAAGTGAACTTACTATAATGACTGGACTAATGAAGCTATATACGAAACCAGTTCCTTTTTTTTGTAATGGGATTCGTTATTGGTTTACACTGCGAGAAGGGAACTTGATATGAGTTTTTTGACTTCAGCTCAAGTCAGTTTCTATTTCGAAAAAATCTACTGGATATATTTGAATAATTGATATCGTTGTTGCATATACAGTGAGAATTAAGAAAAGACAAGTTTGGGTTTTTCTTAGTTCTTTCTATTACCTTACATTCCAAGCAGTGCTAATGTTATTTGTTGAATTTTTTTTAGCGTATGTTCGTTTGAAAATCGTTTGAATATTTTAAGGATCGAAATAATCCAAATTTTCATGTCCGTCTTTTTGTTGAATAATACATAAATATATGGAACAAATAAGAAATATCGTGGAAAATAGACGAAAGTATGTTTTTGTAGTGTATCCTCAGTGACCAAACGATAACACAAAAAAATCAGATATTGTTGATTTCATGCGAAATCATGACATGGAAATACCCGAGAAGATTTCAACGAAAAAGGTATTACTTTAGTCCATAAAACAACGTTATTTTAAAAGAGAGCATATTATTGATTCAATGTGTGAAACACGTGGTCATTTCTCTGACGTTTGCCTCCATACTATTTATTGTGTTCAATCCAAGTGAAATGGTTTGGACTACAATGAAAGAAATCTTGCGGAAATGTAATCAGTCACCGACTTTGAATGCTGTAGTGCTTGACAATATAAGGCGAGTGGTGAATGACGTAGGTTATAGTGATGTGTGGAAGAACTGTGTGGTCCACGTTATTAAAGAAGAGAACAAATAGTATGTGCAAAGTTCCATAAATCCGATCGTTATTCAACCCGATGATGATTCCACCTCATCCGAATATAGCGTGGAAGAATTTTGATTTTCCTAGCAATTTTGTTGGCCTCTATTATTTTGTAAATATATGTTTGACGAGAATTCGGTGTGATTATTTGTGTTTTCATTGTACTTTAGAATTTTCGACTCGGAAATCAACTACCTTAAATTTCGAAGTTTTTCATAGTTACCCATGGTGAAAAAATTCAGTTGAGATAACTTTTTCATAGGGTGATCAATTGTTATGATTGTAAGAATGAGTAACTGAAAAACTACCACTGGAAAATAATATGCCGACGACTATGTCGAGGCGGGAATTCCTTCTCTGTGCTGTTCCAATTAGTATTGGAAATACTATACAACATGGATCCTTGGGGAATCAGCTTCGACGGTGAAAGTTTTCGAGAGATATCCATCGACAGCCACTTGCAGGAAACGTAATATCAAGCGCAACGGCTCTTGACTCTCCATGTTTCACGATTGCGTTATTCCAAATATGGGTGACATACAATAGAAGGTCGCCTGTTGATCGTTGTTTCCGAAAGCCATATTGATGATCGCTCAAGATGTTGAAGTCTTCCAAAATTTTGAGAATATGCTGGTTTACCGCTTTCTCTATGATTTTTGATATCACTGATAACAAAGCGACTGGTCTATAGTTATTTGGAGTTTTCTTGCCCTTTTTGGGAATAGGCTTAACGCAAGCAATCTTCCAACAAGAAGGAAAAACCCCTTGCTTGAAAGGCAGGTTGAAAAGTGTGCAAAATACTGGTGCGAGTTAATTTGCGCACTTTTTAAGTACGATGACGGGCTCTTCATCAGAACCAGACCCCTTGTTGATATTGAGCTGTTTCATAAAAAAAAACACTAAAGCAAAATGTACATAGCCAGCGAAATTTCAACATTCACCTTATTTTTTCAACAGTTCACTATAGCAAAATATTAGCTGTGACACTGAGAAAGAGTATCTACATCCTAACGAAAACTGATTAGCAATTCTTGTAAAGTAACGAAGAATCTAAAATGTCAATTGAAATGATTTCAAAATGTTGAATAGATACATTCTTTTTTAAATATCTCAATGATATAATACCACTGATGATTCGAAAGAATATGTTTGTTCAGAACATTTTTCTAACCCATATTCATATGGATATATGGAGTATAGATACGCCTGAAGAAGCTATTGTGTAGGGAAACACGTGTTGCGTTGTCGTGAAACTGTTCAGTAAAAATCCAACAATAAAGTGTTTCTTGAATGGATCTTCATCCATTCCCTCACATATATTCATTTCCATTTCATTCACATTGATTGATTTCCTTTATGAATTTTCACTTTTGAATTAACATACCAAGAATGGTGAAAATTAAAATACGAAATACAATGGCTGCCATACCACTTCAAGAAATAAACAATTTTTTTTCGTAATTTTGAAGGATACGGAAAATGGAATTGTATGTTGAAGTTGGTAGTATTACTATTGAATGATACCTAACGATAATATTTGTTTTCTTATTAGTCAGTGGGCGTCAGTCCATTCAACCTACTATGTAGGTATATTCGAGACTGGCTTGAACGTTTGAAGTTCATTTCTTTAGATTTGTCTACTGTCAGTCTTCAAGCATAGCCCACTGACTAATAAGAAAGTTTTTCTTCCTTATTCAGAGGAATCGGGCAAATAACGGATATGCAGTTGGTTAGTATCTCGTCCACTAGATGGAGTTACATTTTGTTGTTCGCTCCAACTTAGGAAGAGGAATGAAATACTCTGAAAGAGTTCCAATTTTCAATTATGAAATATGATTCACTTTAGGTCGATGATGGCCACTATCTTGCACTGGTGAGTGGCTAATGAGCCTGGAACTGATCTGCAAATGTGCCCGTTCCAAAATTGAAAGTTGTATTGCCAATTGCATATGCAGGAAATTTTCTGTGAAGATTCCTGCACTGACGCCTGTCTGATATAATCCAGGGGAGTAGTTGTTTTCTGATAGACGTCAGTCCATTCAACCTACTGTGTATTCGAGACTGGCTTGAACATTTAAAGTTCATTTCTTTAGATTTGATCTGTATCTGTATCTGTAGAGTAGGGAGGGTGAGTGTAAGCCCACGCACTTAGGCCACATGTGACCCATTGTACATCCTCCCGAGGAGTTGTCCTCCTAGGTCGTCGTCCATCCTGTCCTTTCCAGGAAGGTGGACAGGTCGCTGGGAGACATCTCCTTTATATCGGCAGGTGTAGGCCAAGACTCGCCGAACACACACTCTCTTATTGACGATAACTCCGGGCACTCGCACAGGACATGCCTGACAGTCTCATCTTCCTGTTCACACATCCTGCATAGAGGTGTGTCCACTAGCCCCATATTATGTAGGTGTTTCCTTCGCTGACAGTGGCCAGTCAGAAATCCTACTGTAAGGCGTAGATTTTTCCTGGTCATCGCCAGATATTCCTTCGGCGCCAGCTTCCCAGGGTCGCCCAAGGTGATCCTGGCAAGATGACATCCTTTGATTTCATCCCATCTCCTTAGAGATTGAGCATGGGTGTAACTTTTGACTAGTTCCGCAATTGTCGAAGTCATCAGGCCGTGGGTGCCACTTGGTCCTAAAATTCTTAGTCCAGCCGCTTCCTTGGCTAAAGAGTCGGCAATGCGATTACCTTTACTCCTGTTGTGCCCTTTAACCCACCTCAGGATAATGTTATTATCTATCGAGGCTTTGGCTAAATCTTCGTGGCACTCTAGTGCTAGCCCTGAAGTAACACGGTGTCTGTTCAAGGCTAATAGTGCTTGTCTGCTATCAGTGCAGATTGTAATGTTTTTGCCAGAAATTCTTTTCTTGGTTATTTCTTCTGTGGCGATTGAGATACCAGCCAGTTCTGTTTGGACCACGCTGGTATTTCTTCCCATTCCCCACTTAATCCTTAGGCTTAGTGATCTGGAGTATACTCCACATCCTGAGCACTTCGGGCGTTGATATCCTTGCTGCCCCAGCTCACGTGGTGAGAGTTTGAGTCGCAACCCAATATGAGCTCCACTCTCTGGTTGAGGCAGTGGTTTACTAGTACCTCCATTTCTCTGGTCGGTGGTAGGGTGGCTGCATCTGAAGGGAGGTACACAGATGCGATTATCAACGCCATATATTTGCCTTTCCCAACTGGACATTCAACTTTGACCGCAGTGAGATCTGAGGTGCTGAATTGTGCCATCGGAAACGCTCTGTATTTCCTAGGAACGTAGACAGCCGTCCTAGGTTGCTGGTTGCTTGGTAAGCTGAAAATTTGACCAGTTAAACTACTGAGACCAGTAATTTTGGTCTTTATTATCCAGGGCTCCTGGATCAAAGCTATTGCATCCTCCAATACATCAAGGTAGCGACATAGTGTTGCCGTTGCCGCCTTTTTGTGTTGGAGGTTGCATTGTATTATTTTTACTTTTTTTCCAACGTCCTTGCCCATGAGACAGTTGTTGGATACAAAGTTACCTTTAGAGGTCCATCTGCTTCCCTGCTAAGGGGGAGGTGGCCTCGCTGTTTTTGGGTGCCTCCTCCGTCAGGTCATCGAATGTCATCTGTTCAGATGCTTCGACTTCCTTTTCGGGACCTATGGTGGCCTTGGGGTCAATATCCACTTTAGGTGGTTCAACTTCCGAGGACTTAGGGTCTTCAGAGGTACTCTCTGTTTCTTTTATTGTTGCCCTAATAGTTAGTGAGGTAAACGCGTAGCTTAACCTCATCGACTTCTTCTTCAGGGCAGCCATATCCTCGTCTCCGATCCCGAAGACGAAGAGGTGTCCTTGTGGGTTCATCTCAACCTCATGATGGAAGGTGCACCATCCTGCTACCTTCAGGTCAGGATTCTGCGCCTTCAGTCGACCCAGCACCCTCTCCTTTTCACCGGATGTCGTCTTGTGGACGTCCTCCGGGATCCAGAGTGAGGCTTTGGTGAGCTTCGGGAGCTTATCCACACTGACAACCGCAAGTGATGCCTCCTCCCATGGCTTAATATTCATTGTGGCTTTCTTCAGCCACTCTAGCGTCACATCGTCATCGCAGACCACTCTGATGATTTCACCGGAGTATGTCCACGACTTGAACGTGGGCGGTTTGCTGTTGTTGCTGGAGGCGGAGAAGATGATCTTGTCCAGCTCCTCCAACAGTTGTTTTTTGATGAGACTCTCTCGTCCTGCGGTAACCTTACCATACGGGTTAGTCTCATCTATGATGGCTACCTTGAGGTGTCTCAAGGCGGCCTCCAAGAAGGTTTAGGAAGGTGCAGCGACATTTCTGTCGCTGCGCAGCTTCTTCAACCTTCTTGGGGTTCCCTCCGTGGAGGTACTCGCATGAGGGCGCTTTCCTGCGGTGGCAGCCGGTTCCTTGCCTTTTTCCAAGGCGGAGCTCTTGGCGCCCTCCGCAAGAGGTGCCCTTGTTGTTGAGGATGGAGTGGGGGAGGGGGATGGTGCACTCATAGTTGCTGCCACTTCTGCCTCTTTCGCTCTCTTCCTCCTCTTGGCCTCGGCGCCGCTGATCCGCTTACGTCCAGCCTCGGGATTGGTTGTTTTTTTTTCTGTTTTGGTTGTTTTGTTTGTGTGTCTGTGTTCATGTGTGTTCCCACGAGTAGCAAGGGAAGGGTTGGTCACCTCTAGCAGAGCCCCGCATTACCAGAGGAATGCTAGTTACAATGAGGTTTCGCCCGGTTCCTCAAGGGGATCGTTCGTAACCGCATATAACCCTGCGGCCATTCAGCTGTCGACACGCTTCCTTACATCTTAGCTTGGGTAGGCTGGTCCGCGGTGGCATGTTTTGCAGGGCTTTTGGGGGGTTTCAGTTCCCCTCACGCTACTTATTTCTGCCACTGACCAGAAGTCCGTCAACCCCGTCCGTTAGGCCACATTGGCTTCCCGGATAGGACCTCCAGTCCCCTGGCCGTTCCCCTATCCGCCACCTGGGGACGCGCCCGATAGGTAGCCCAACCCACGGGCTTTAGATTTGATAATATCTGTATTGAGAATCTGTTCCGGAAACAAACGAATTCTTTGGTTTCGAAAAATTGGGTTCAGTGAAATTAATTATCTTGATCACAGTGATGATCATTTTGAAATAAAAATCATTACCATCGACTATTTTGTAAATCTACTTATCATCTCAATTTCCTGTAATAGTTGATTTGAATTTGTTTTATTAGTTTTCGTTCAGTTTCATGGTTCACTTTTTCGTAATTCTACAAATGAAATGAATCCTTCTTGCGATCTCAGGCGAGAACATCTTTTGTTTCTAGCTTTCCATATTTCTTCATATTAATTTTTGAATTATTTTGAAGTGGTCCCCATTGTTTCCATACATTAATCATCTTAGGATCGTTTCATTTCATAGCTCTTCCATTCCTACATTGGAAAATCTGTATTATATTACATTAAATTTTCCATTTAAACAAAATAATTGTTCCTATGTTTGGTCTACTTTTTACGTTTTCAAGAAAATTCACCTTTTAAAGCCTCTCATTTTTTCTGGCTTCTCTCAAATCAATGTTCAAAGGTGCGTGTAGGTACAATGATTTATATGGAATTTTCACTTTCATATTCCTTCATTTTTGCCTGTTTTATATTTTTTTGATCTATCAATTCTATGCTTTTGGTTTTTACTTCGTTCATGAACAATCTCCTTTTTTATTCAACTAAGAGTTATGACTAGAATCTCTGAGGTGAAACGAATCTATTAAAATTTTCGTATCTGCATGATGCATGTGTGAAATGAGTCACTAGTATCAGTTTTAATCTGAAGGTGGCAACATTGTTGAAAAAACGTGAATAAATAATCGAGAAATTTTTCTGATATATGACAGAAGTAACTTCGTTAGACTTTAAGTAGCTTCTGCTCTTCTCTGCTTCGGTTCTGAAACACATTTTTTTTTAATGAAATACAGAAGTAACCTGTAATGATAAAACCGATCTATTGCTCCAAAATATGCTTCAGTTGATGATTTTTCGTTAGCTTGTGTGACATGCAGAGATAAAAGAGACCCTCTAATTAGTTCAGCTTCATTCCTATCTCAGATTTTCATTTTGTTTATCAACTTCATCGTTCTAAATAGATTAGGTGATATGTTGCATTGATAAATCCTTGTTTTCCATCGAATGTAAATTGATATGAATTATTTGACATCAGGTTTTGGTTTATTCAAATTCCAAGGTGGTCAACCAAATTTTAATCCAATGAACAGACTTGAAAATATTCCATGATTCTGTTCAAGTTGTTCAAGTTTGTTTCGTTGAAATTACAGGTATCAAAAATATGCACTACCGGTCTTTTCATAACTTCGTCTTCGTCTACCTTGAACCAACTAACCTAAGCAGTACAGGTTGTAGAATACGAATTCCTTCCATTCAAAAATACTGGAAAAAACATAGCTGAGTTTGACTATTACGATGTGAACTCTCAATGGTTCAAGTGAAATGACTACGTGGTACACGTGGTACATGACTATTATAATTTTTTTGTTCCTAAAATTGGATCCGGATGAATTTTCAACTAATTCTTTGTTTTATAATGGAGAATGGGTTTCAATAGTTGCTTTCGTCCATACTAGAATATTTAATAGCCCAGTCAAATGAACACATGTAGGTGAAGCGGAAGGAAAGTCAATCAAAAAGGAACAACTGGATAGTTATTTGGAATATTTGGGGTAGACGAGAATGTGTGAGGATGTGGTTTCGAGGGTTTTTTTTTTCGATTATTTCTCAGTAACCATCGGTGCTGAAGAAAAGTAATCTTCCTATAAAAGTGCAGCTGTTAACGGGTTATTCTCTCTCGAAAATCCACCTGTATAATTTTGGATAAAATCATTTTTTCAACAATTTTGGACGAAAGAATTTTCCCAACAATCTTTATTACACAAAAAACCCTCTCAAAAATTTCGGAAAATTCCATTCACTCCAAAATACTTATTTCATATATGATTTTATGTGACTTCAATCCAAAGTTAGGAAAATTTCAAGATTTTTATTGATAATCAGATATTTGTGGAGAGACTGTCAATCACCAAAATTTTCACATATAGTCAGTGAGCATACTTGAAGACGGGTTATAAATCAAAATCTAAAGGAACAATTTGTTCAGGACAGTCTCAACTCCCTACACTGTAGGTTGATGCACTGACACATTTCAGAAAACAACTACTACCCTGGCTAATACCACGAAGGGCATTGGATTATATCCGATAAGTATCAGTGCAGGATTCTTAACTGAAGTTATTCCTGCATATGTTATTGGCGATACAACTGCCGCAATAAATTTTCAATTATTGAAACACTTTTGCAGACTTGTTTCGGGCTGTTTAGCCACTCGTCAGTGCAAGGTAGTGTCTATCATCAACATAAAGTCGGTGATTTCCGATAATTGAAAATCGAATTTCTTCGAAGTATCATTCCTCGAACGAGGCTGAAGCGGGCAGCAAACGACAGGTTTGTCATCGCCCCATCTGCCTGTGAAGGAGGTAACCAACCGCATATTCGAAATTTGTCAATTCTTTGTATGAGAAAAGAAAAATTTTCAAATATAGTCAGTGGGCATACTTGAAGACTGGCTATAAATCAAACCATCTGAAGGAACAATTCATTCAGGCCAGTCCCAACTCCCTACAATGTAGTTCAATGGACTGACACCTTTCAGAAAACAATTACTCCTCTGGCTAATACCACGAAGGGCGTTGGATTATATCCGACAGGTGTCAGTGCAGGATTCTTCACTGAAGTTATTCCTGCATATGCTGTTGGCGATACAACTGCCGCAGCACCACATCATCTGAAGATCTTGATCTGCCAATATGCTCTCTTTCATGAAATAAAATGTAGGGTATCTCCAGAAGCTCCAATAAATTCAAGACATCGCCAGAATAGTTAGTAGCACGATTATCGTCAAACCAATCCGTCTCGTCTTTGACCAATGCGTGATAATGACCAGATTCAACGCCAGAATCACAGTGAACAATGACTGCGTGAAGATTATAATAGTGGTCTGCTAGATTGAAGTGTTCATCTATTTCTATTTGTAAAAGTTTGGTGTTTTGTCAGAAACTGAGTCATGTTTGAAGATCATAAGTGGTGAAGATTGACTGGTACCTCAGCTCTGCTTATTTTTTCATAAAAGTCAGTTTGGCGCATGTTTGGCAATACAGTTGATCATCATCCGTTGACAGTCCCATTTTCGATGATTTAACAATAAGATTTGCACGAACTGTTTATCAATCATTTTGGGAAACGCGTGAGGGCAGACATCGTTGACGGTTGTGTTGAAGTTTTGTTGAAGTTTTGCTTATTTCTTTATACAGTGTCACCATCAAAGTGCGTACCATATGGGAAACTTTTTTTTCGAAAAGTTTCAATGAAGTTTAACTTCGGCACTTTTTTGTGCTTTATATTTAACTAAAAAATGATGCCGCCAACTGCGACCCACTGACGTTCAGTGTTTGTCAAATTCAACTTTTTTTTTAATTGAAAAAGTGCATTTCTAGATCGAATTTAACAAAAAGTTACTTGAAAAAGTTGTGTCTACGGCAATTTTATATCTATATGCCAAGTTTAATGCAACTAGGATAAAGTTAACGTTTTGCTTATTTTTGACAGATATCCCCTTTTTCACAAACTACACCTAAACGATTTGATCTCCACAAACTTTATTGAAAAAATATATCACAACATGTTTCGCTAAACATTAGCTTTTTCAAGTGATTAATACATCCACGTTTAGGTGTAGTTTGTGAAATAACTATGGATCTTCATCAAGTAACGGCCGAATCAATCAAAAAAAAGATATCCCCTCTATTTTAAAAAACAAGTTCAATTCATTATCATCAATTCATGTATACAAAACAAACTCATCATGGAGTTTAACATTTCTTATACATTTTTACTTATACGGACATTTTTAGAGAGAAATTAAAAATTTGCTATAAAAATTTTAACATGACTGGTGCAAAGTTTCAATCACTTGGCTATTTTCTTAAACAAACCTTAGATTTCCAAAAAGCAGAGGCAACTAAAAAAATAGCAAATAATTTCTGAAGAACCATTATTATTATTATAAATTTTAAACAACAATAATATTATAGAAAATACAAATGGGCACAAAAAATTACTTATTGATCTAAATGAGGTTGTCAAACACTTATAGCCTACATTTCAGTATGTCGTCCTCCACGTTCAATATAAATTATGGTCCTTCTACAGACATTTGTAACTGCATTTTTAATAAATCGGGGATTTATATTTGCACAGCACTCGCGAATGGTATTTTCCATATGTTGTGGGTCAGTAAATGGTCGACTTCGGTACACTTTTTGTTTCAGGTAATCCCACAAGAAAAAATCTAAAGGCGTCAAGTCGGGTGATCTAGGTGGCCAATAATGTTCTCAGTTACGTCCAATAACTTTGCCTCTGAACATTTGTTGGAGGGACTGTTTAACAGCAATCGTGTGATGTATTGGTGGGCCATCAAGCTGATACCATAGGTCGTATTTAATATTTAAAGGCATATTATCTAAAACTTCACTAACCTTATTATTTAAAAGGTTGAGATAACCGACGGATGATAAATTTTCCGTAAAGAAAAATGGCCCAATTATTTGGTCGTTCAATATCCCACACCATACATTAGTTTTAAAGGAATACTGATCACCAAATTCAACTGTGAAATTGGGATTTTCTTGGGCCCACCATCGGCAATTTTGAGAAATTACCGTTCAATTTAAAGAGAACGTTGCCTCATCTGTCCATAAAATTTTATACGGAAACTTTACATTTTCTTCTCTCTCTCCTTGAAACCAGAATGAAAACCCCAAACGGGGTTTTCATTCTGGTTTCATTCTTAAAATGTGTTAATACATTTTGGCTTGTAAGGCCAAAATTAATTCTTCAATAAAACTTTTCTAACACTTTCTCTCTTGTAATCGGTATTTTTTATGATATCGGTTATGCTCGTTTGCCCGTGTTCAATAACTTTTAAACAAATGTTAAGTTGGGCCTCATCATCATATTTACTTGGAGTGTGCTTTTTCATAAATTGATTTGCTACGGATCCTGTTTCTCTGAATTTCGACATTATCCTTGACACAGTAGAATGTTGAATGTTTTTTCCTGGATGCCGTTCATTGAAAATGTTAGCTACTTGCCGGTATGGTGTATTCTCACCACATATTAAAAGTATTTCTATTCTTTCCTGAAGAGACAACATTATTGCAACAATAACTGTTAAAAATTTGACAAGTAAATCAACAACTTGACACTACCATTGCATGCATTTTGATTGTCAAGACCTACTTAAAAATTTTATTCAACGTGATTAAGCATCCTTACCGCCCTAGTTAGTGTTTATAAATAATCTGTAAATACTGAATATTGAAATTTTAATGAAATTTCAACTCTAGTAATTTTATTAATATTTATCGCAGTTTTTGAGTTGTGTCTGCTTTTTCAAAATTGAAGGTACTGACGTTTGTTTAAGAAAATAGGCAAGTGATTGAAACTTTGCACCAGTCATGTTAAAATTTTTATAGCACATTTTTAATTTCTCTCTAAAAATGTCCGTATAAGTAAAAATGTATCAGAAAAGTTGAACTCCATGATGAGTTTGTTATGTATACATGAATTGATGACAATTAACCGAACTTGTTTTTTAAAATAAAGGGGATATCTGTCAAAAATAAGCAAAACGTTAACTTTATCCTATTTATCATATTTGGCATATGGATACGAAATTTCCGTAGACACAACTTTTTCAAGTAACTTTCTGTTAAATTCGATCTAGAAATGCACTTTTTCAATTTTTTTCAAAAAAAAAAGTTGAATTTGACAAACACTGAACGTCAGTGGGTCGCAGTTGGCCGCATCATTTTAAGTAAAATTTAAAGCACAACTTTCAACTTCATTGAAACTTTTCGAAAAAAAGTTTCCCATATGGTGCGCACTTTAATGGTGACACCGTAGGTAACATAATTCGATTCTCGAAGCTATATATTACTTAGTGTATTTTCAAACTTAAAATATAAAGTACTTGCTGTTGCTCGCTGTTATATTAACGTACAGCCGAAGATACTGACGGTTTCACAACCGTCAAAAAATATGTACAAAACCCGATCCCACTGTGAATAATATACAGGGTCTTTCACGACGAGCGTTCTCAACTAAAATATTTTCATCTTCCGGTCTCTTTCTGTTATACCGGAAGTTAACAGGGCAACTTCCTTATTTCAAATGAAACACTCTGTATTCCATTACATTTTTGAATTTCTCAGCACATTTTAGGCCCACTTTTTATAATATATACCTTAAATACACCCCTGGCAAGATCTACAAACACAAGACTCAACGGAATCATTCATTCCAGAGCGGCCAGGAGTATTGATTCTACTATTTTTTTGCTCACAAACAAAAACCCCAAGAATCCAGAGCAATCATCTTGTTGTACTAACAAGTATCTAGTGGACTTAAAGACTCCAGGAAATCGGTTGGTGGAGAAGATGATACATTCTTACGAAACTGCAGCTGCATGAACAGGTGTTTGAGTTTGATGAATAAGTAGGAAACATTCCTGTACTCGTTCATCATTAAAACCTCGTTCTTGACATTCTTCGTCATGAACAACACTTGTAAAATGCTATTCATGTAGCAAGTGTTTCCTAAATCATCCAATCCAATTTTCTTCGCCAAAAAACAAATATGAAAATTCAAAGTGGTTTTTTATAGTTCAACAAGGGTCTACTTATCGAAGTAGGTGATTCCAGTAATTATCTAACTCTGGGATGAATTTTAATGAAATTATGGACCAAAGGGTCTTCTTTTACAGAACTTTTCGAAATGTTGAACAATATTTCGCTATCCACAATAGTGATAGAACCTGCAACATAAATGAATGAAAGCGGCATTCGAACAAAAAAACATAATCACTCTATAATAACAACTGCTCATAATCAGGCAACAAAAATTTTGCGAAACGATTATAGGTTTTCTTTTTCTGTTCATACCTACTTTCTATGACTGTTTCACAATAATACTATTGAGAGACAATTCTGTGATGTTTTCGAAAAAAAGGTGAATTGTTTAAAACTGAAAATTGTTCGACACACTAGACTACTTTCTCATTTGAAAAACTGCAAGAGACTCGTACTAATAATTTTGTAACCAGTAGGTACTACTTAAGTTTGTTATTTTAAAGCTTGATTTTATTCTCTTTCGGAATCTTGATTATTTTTGAGTTCGAAGTTGAGGGATCATATTCAATACAAAATTCCAATAGATCTTTTCCATCCCTTCAGGTTGAAATTCTTCAATATCAACGTCTATAGTGACGTTGTGATAGTTTTTTTTTAACAAGGTGAAGGTGAAGAGTCCATATGATGATCTGTTTTCCTTTTTACGGCCTTCAATGGTTTTTACATGTTTGATTTATTTTGCTAATACGAATAGATTGGTCAAAGGTTTCACAATTATTATACGTTGTTGATTCCTTTTATCATGTAGTGGAAATAATTATTCCATCGGAAAAAAATCAATACATTGATGATAACCTTTCACAAAAATGGAATTTGATCTTGAACGTATAACCTCACAAGGATGACCAATAAAGAAATTGCATTCTGTTTGGTTAAATCTTTCAAAATCCGTTTTTCCATTAACCATCACTTCTGGTAGTTAAATTTACAAGGAGTTTACAAATCAAAATACATATCAAATACTTAAAACAGGTTTTTTAACGGAAATCAAACCAACAGAATTGATAAGCTAACAGAAGCTGTTCAATCCAAACGGATTCTTTTGATAGACAGAATCTCCAATGAGAAATTCATTATTTCCACAATAATGTTCACTTTTCTAACAACTTTCCTGAAACCATTCGATTTTGCTTTCTATTTTGAAAGTATGCCAAGTCCTCTGGAAAGTGAGAAGTTGATAGATGACACCTCAAAAATGATAGTGAATCCTGCACAGATGAATCACGTCCTAATTGACTAGATTTATTTTGAGGTTTTCATTTTTTCCATCAACATCCTTTCGCTAGTCTTCAGTTGCATAATGCTCTAGCTACAACGAATTATTTTCTGAAGTGTTTTTTTTTTAAATATAATAATTTACAATGGCTATTCATTCATATTTCTTCTCATATTCTCATATGTGTAAGGTGAACAAAATTGTTAAAAACTGTTTCAACTTCCAAGCAGCCAAGTTGAATAGAAATAGATGATCATTATCATCATCAAATTCAAAGTTTTGAACCAGAACAAGACAGAGAGATATGTTGCATCTGAATTTGGTTCGTATCATTATGCTTTGAGAGAATACAATGAGATACTTATCAAGAAACAGTTTAATTTTTCTGAAAAAATAGTAGAAAAACATTCATTCGTCGAATTAACTCACGCTAAACAGTCAAAACTAAAAATTTACTCATTTTCCATATTTTTGATTATCAGTATTTCTTTTTATAATTATTTTGTTATGATTCTTTAGTGGTTTTGATTATTATACATTTATAGCATTAATGATAGTTTGTTTTATTTATTCTATAAATTATACCAGCTCTACCACCAGTAGACTACTACTGAAGTATAAATAATCGAAATTTGAATACTCCATTAATACATTCATACATTGTGGTATCAAAAAGTAACTCACTATATGTAATCTCGAAATTGAATTGAAATTTATATTATGAAAAATATTAATTTATGAATTTTATGCAATTCTATATGTTCAACATTTTGTTGTTTTCAAGAACATTTTGTCAATCCGAAATCGTCACTGTTTATTGTTTTGCTTTAAATGATTTTTCCATCCAGTACAATAACAGACTTGAGTCTTAGACTAATTTTTAATTCAGTTAATACACTTTGCTTTGATATAAGTATAAATATACAAATATTGACAAAATGTTGTTCCGTTTGTGAGATTCAATTGCGGGTGCAGTTTACAGTGATAAGAGAAAATATTCACTTGTAAATAACACCTAAAAATCAATATGATTCTTGCTTGTTGCTTACTAAAGGATGTCATATAGGATAAAATCCTGTTTCACTAGCTTTACTCCGTGCTTGTGTTTTTCGACGTGGAAGAGACCGTCCTGCTGTGGTCCAATGGCTGGGGTTGTTGGTTCTCTTTCTTTGAAGGATTGGAATCGACCACCAATGGTTACAAATCTAAAGAAGTGAACTTTAAATGTTCAAGCCAGTCTCGGATATACCTACACAGTAGGTTGAATGGACTGACGCCTATCAGAAAACAACTACTCCACTGGCTAATACCACGGACAGCGTTGGATTATATCCGACAGGCATCAGTGCAGAAATTTTCACAGAAAATTTCCTGCATATGCAATCGGCAACACAACTGAAAAAGTCGACCTTCAATTTTGGAACGAGCATACTTGCAGACCGGTTTCAGGCTCCTTAGCCACTCGTCAGTGCAAGATAGTGACCTAAAGTCAATGATATTCCATAATTGAAAATCGAAATTATTTCAGAGTATTACATTCCTCGTCTTAAGTTAGAGCGAACAACAAAAATTTCACTCCATCTAGTGGACGAGGAACTAACCAACTGCATATCCGAAATTTGCCCAATTCCTCTGAATAATGAAGAAATACTTTCTTATTAGTCAGTGGGCTATACTTGAAGACTGGCAGTCTTATTCAGAGGAATCGGGCCAATTTCGGATATGTAGTTGGTTAGTACCTCGTCCACTAGATGGAGTGTCATTTTTGTTGTTCGCTCCAAGTTAAGACGAGGAATGAAATACTCTGAAAAGATTTCGATTTTCAATTATGGAATATCATTGACTTTATGTCTATGATATTCACTATCTTGCACTGACGAGTGGCTGAAAACCTGAAACCGGTCTGCAAGTGTGCCCATTCCAAAATTGAAGGTCGACTCTTTCAGTTGTGTTGCCAATTGCATATGCAGGAAATTTTCTGTGAAGATTTCTGCACTGACGCCTGTCGGATATAATCCAATGCCGTTCGTGGTATTAGCCAGTGGAGTAGTTGTTTTCTGAAAGGTGTTGGTCCATTCAACCTACTGTGTAGGTATATCCGAGACTGGCTTGAACATTTAAAGTTCATTTCTTTAGATTTGTTTACTGCCAGTTTTCTAGCATAGCCCACTGACTAATAAGACACCAATGGTTACTCTGCTCCGTGTTACAGAAGTATTGAAGGCTCCTACCGCGTGCGCCAGTTTTGTTATACATCACTTAAAAAAAATAACTTTTTTCAAAACTTTCATTAACTTAAAAAGGGTATCGATCGTTACTCCTGAGTTACAGAATATTGTACAATGTTATGTCAGAGTTGACGAATTAATAATAATTTCGTAACTATTGACTTGTATTTCGTAAATAACATATTTCGTCACGCTGGACGTATTCATAAGGAAAGCACTGCAAAGTTTTTTGGAATGATAAAATACAAGCACTGCTGAAAAATCCTTAAGGCGCTTTTAGAGCGGGGCCTGTGTGAAAGTAGAAATTCACGTTGGATTTGAATCGCTGGAGATTAAATGCATTCGGAAAGAGTTCTTAACACTTGAGTTCGAGGTGTACTGAGTTAAACATCAAATCGATAAGCATCACAGTCTGTCGCGTATTTCTGATATGTATCGCTCTTGTTGGAATCAAATGTGCTAAGTCACTTGAAAACCTTCCGTGAAAGTATTTATACAAGAGAGACAAATCTCCAACCTTTCTTCGATGTTCCAGACTATGGAGGTTGCAAGTGATGAAAGTGTCTATTAGGTGTACAATGGACATTAAATAGTGCCTGGCAGCCTACTAGAACCGCGAAGGTACCGGATATCGACTCAGCTTGATCTTGAGTGCGTTACCTTGGGGATGGATGGTAGAGGTCATACCATATATCATAAGTATATAAGTAAACAGGATATGGAAACACAACTCTGTTAGGGTTATATTTTTAGAAGAGATTAATTCATTGGGAAACAACGTTTGCCTTTCTATTTCCCCGTTATCGAACAAAAAATGTCGGAAACTTACAAATAAAAGAAGAAATGAAAAAACTGCAATGAAAACTCCCTACACAGATATGTATCGCATTCACAAAATTCATAAAAAATCGCATCGCATCGCATCGCAAATCGCATTCATAAAAACTGGAAGAAAAAAACCTTTCGAAACAACTACTTTCGTATGAACATTGAATCACACGAGAATCACTTTTTCTCATTTGATATTGACCAAGGGCGGATTTTGGGGGGTGAATTTTGAATTTCGTGGAGGGCAATCAATGCAACTCGTGATATTATGTGAATTAATGGATTCTCATAATACTAGGAGAACAGAAACGTTGTAAAAATTGTTTTGTGTTCATTTAACTCTCTAAGATGAAGAAAAAACTTTTTATCATTTTAATTATGATATAAATATTATAAATTTCGTTATGTTGGAAAATTGAAAATGTGGTAGTCTCAAGTACACGTAATTGCTTCGTTTATCGTGGAAAGTTGTTATTGAATTACGTTTTACTTGAAAGGTGACATTGAATTCGATTCGAAAGGTGATATAGTCAATTTCGAATTACAGGGTTACACGTGGTGCTGGCAATTTCTCTATTGTCTCTAGAATTGAATCGAGAGTTTTCTTTTGTAAAGAAGACGAAATCATATCCAAAAAAAATGAAAAATCAATATGCTCGGGTTCTGATTCTCTAGGAAATTCTACAACATGAAATGAATTAGCCCTGTCATTAAAAACAATTCCTTGATTGTTTCTTTCCTATACAGTGTGTAACAACGAAAACTTAACAGAGCCGTTTTTGAATATGAAAAGTAAGATTTTTAAAAAAGCTTGGACACGTCGATTTCTAATTAAAAGGGGACAACTTTCAGACTAATCAGAATTTTTGTAGTACGCACCCCCTCAGAGGGGTGCGTCCGACGACCCTTATTTAGATAGGGAAAGTAGGTCGAGTGGCACCTTGTTATGAAGGTCTTTCGAATACCTTCATATCTCTGTTAAAAGAAAATATTTGTAACGATTACTTTTCGAGATAATTTGAAGATTTGAAGGTATTTTTATTGAGTTCAACTCTTTTTAAAATAAATCAAATTGTTTTTAAGGTACAATTTACGTTCAGAACTTTCATTAAAAAAATAAATTTTTGCTTTTTATGATAACCTGCTAATACGTGTCCATTTGATTTCGTAAAAAAGTAAGAATTATTTGTGTATTACGAAGAGATTTTTTTCGGGGGATGGGGTTGGTTACCACCCTTAACATTTTAGGTGAATTGAGTGGCACCTCCTTATGAAGGTTGCCTTTTGACGTGGATATTTAATACTTCTGAGAAAAAAGTGAATCATACTAAAAACTTACCTACACAACGAATACAACCTGATGATTTCCTCGAATGCTGATGACACAGAAAAGTTTAAAAAACTGTTTTAGGGTTAATAAATCCCAATAATTGTTTTTAAAGCACATACAAAAAAAGTAACACCTAACAAGGGTAACTCACATAGGAAATTTAGAGTAAATGTTCAAAATGTGCGCCATTTTGCTCCATGCAATAATGAAGATTTTGTTCGAATTTTGCTCTTACATTATTCAACATCTCAGGAGTTATAGCTCGGCATTCATCAACAATTCTACGACGTAATTCATCCAAATTGGCTGGCTGTGTAGCATAAACTTTAGACTTCAAATATCCCCACAAAAAGTAGTCCAGTGGGGTTGAATCTGGTGATCGTGCTGGCCATTCAATTGGACCTCTTCTGACAATCCATTGTCCTTCAACCTTTGAACCTGCTGGGCATAATGGGGTGGTGCACCCACCGTCTTGTTGAAAATGGATAATTTCATGTTGACATCTTGGATTCTGTTCAATTATTTCAACTATACGAGGTTGTATTGCCTCTTCAAAAAGTTGTAAATAGGAATCACCGGTTAAATTTCCATCAATGAAAAATGGACCTATAATATGATTGCCTAATATTTCGGCCCAGACATTCAACTTTTGGGGATGTTGGGTATGTATTTCTGCTTATTGTCTTGGGTTTTCATCCGACCAATAAAGGCAATCGTGACGATTCACGCAACCATTTGAATAAAATGATCTTTCGTCCGAAGAACAGATGTTATAAGGCAGCTCGGGATTTTGCATTAATCTCTCACTCATGCCCTCACAAAACTCCTGTCTTCGGTCCAAATCATCCCCATTGAGTTCATGAACAAGTTTAACTTTGTAAGGATGGAATTTGTGGTTTTTAAGGATTCTCCATGCGCTCATATGGCTTATTCATATGGCATTGCTGCCATATGAATAAGCCTCTGGTACTTAACCTGGGATTGGCGATGACACTCCAATCGCATTATCGTCATTCACTACCCTTCTCTGAACATTTCTTTTCGATTCGATTTAAAATCTAACTCGTCTTCCTGAATTTTGTGACGAAATCCAGAACGTAATTTCTGCTTAGGTGTTTCCCAGGGTTTTGCTCGTTGAATGAAATTGATGTTCTATTAGCATTTTGGTCGTTGCCAAAAAATAAAGCAATAACTGAAACCCTTTCAGCAGTAGTGTGAGGCATTTTTAAACAAATAACAATACACGACCCGTTTGAACAAAACAATTGAACAATGTACTAATGAAAACTGGAAGAAGAGAAGTGGGTATTGATTTAAAAAAAAGGATTTTATTCAACAAAAAACTGATAAGAACTGCTCGACATTTTTTTCATTTAGGCGCACCCCTCCGAAGGGGTGCGCACTACAGAAAATCTGATTAGTCTGAAAGTTGTCCCCCTTTAATTAGAAATCGACGTGTCCGAGCTTCTTTTAAAAATCTTACTTTTTATATTCAAAAACAGCTCTGTTAAGTTTTCGTTGTTACACACTGTATATTATTTTAATGTAATTTCCCAATGCTCTGAAATTTGAAACCTTCTCACTCTCAATATCTTCCTTCCAGTAGACAATATGAGGAATCGAAAAAACATGTCAATTTCATTGTCAAGGGGACATTTTCAAGGACTACTTATAGCCCTCGTGATTCTACCCCCTACGAGGGATAGATGTTACCCTTAGAGTTTTGAATGGGAAGGGGGGTCGAGTAGCATATCATTTTGGTTTGCGTTCATTTCTGCTTCCAATGGTACCCTGACTTATTATTTTTTTATGAGCATTTTCCGTAAAATAGCGTTTTTAAACTATAACAGAAGTGATTATTAGTACGCATATACTGAGATGCATGGTTTGACCAGAACTTGTAAGAATATTATATACCGTTTCAACCCTTCATTAGGGGTAACATTAGCCATTAGCTTCAATTAATTTACATCGAAAAGTAGTCTAATTATAAAACGTAGATGGTAGTAAAGTTGTATTTATTAAATGCTGAGTTTTCAATTCTCATCGCAAAATGTTAAAATTGGTTTGAAAACTTGAACGATGTGATACCTACTATTGTGCATACAGTGGTAGATACCTGTTGGGCAGTTTACGTTAATGATTGTATAAAAGTGTAAAAATGGTTTCATTCTTCAAGTAAGTCACCGGTATGTGCTTGATTTGGTGAATAAGTTTTACGAATAGCAATGTTAATAGACAAAATTATCGCTATTGGTGTGACGAAAACCTACATATTCGTCGGGCAGGGCATACACAACACCCACAAAAAGTTAATGTTTGGGCTGGTATTCCTGGAAATGCCATTATTGGTCCATCATTTCATGAAGAGAACTTGACTAGCAATTTGTACCTTGAAATGCTTGAAGAGACTATCAATCCTCTTCTAACTCACGAGATAGAAACTCAAATGGATGCTGGAGGTAATGAATTTTTGTAGGAGAATCTGTTACATTTCCAGCAGGATGGTGCTCCACCTCATTATTTTCTTCCCATCCGACAGTGGTTGAACGAGAGATTTCCTGATAGATAGATTGGCAGAAGGGGAGCAGTTGAATGGCCTCCAAAATCACCGGATTTAACACCCTTATATTTATTTCTTTGGAGGCGTCTTGAATCCGTTGTTTATAAAACACAACTTTCTGATTTTGAAGAACTCAAAAGACGAATTAAAGCAGCATGCCAGTCAATTTCCAGTGAAGTTTTCCGTAATGTTGGACGAGAATTCGAAAACAGACTCACCGTTCAGAGCAAAATAGACGACATTTCGAATTTTCAATAGTTCTACTCCCTGGCTTCTTGTACTCACGACTAGAAAAATTAGTAAGGGAATTCAATTCTCTCAGTTCGTGAAAGAAATGTTTCTGAAATGCGTAGAGTTAAACCACTCTTAATCTTTGACACTTTCTATTTCCTGAAACTCAAGAATAGCAGTTCAGATATCATCAATTGGTATTGACCAAAATTCGTCACTTTCATGGTTTGAATATTTCAGTCTTCGGCTGTTTTTCATCCACTTCAATTTATAGTTTAGTTGTATTTTAGAATGATTACTTCTTCATTTACTATGTTGATAATATATATTTCATTAGCCTTCTCTTGAACATGATCACTTGGTGATCGAAATACGTGTCGAAGTATTTGAATAACGGTTTGGTGTTGGGAAAAAAACTCCAGTTATATTCAGTGAGATAATTCAAAAGAGAACATCTTTTTGGCTTCCATGCGGTGACTTCATGAACTATCTTCATTCTGCACAAGTGTGAACCTGCACCAAAAACTAATTTTATACCCAGTAAAATATCAAGTGACGACAATTCAGTAAATTGTGTCTCTATTTCAAAACAGAAAGATGTTAGTGGCGCATCATGAATCAGACCTCACGGATTTTAAAATTGAAAAAGGTTTGATTCACCGCAGTTTTTGATATTGGGTGGAATGATAACACTAATCAACAAAGCTTAATCAATAGAGAACCTGCTGAAATGTATAAAGGACAAACTGAAAAGTTCACCCCGAAAAGTTACTCCATGATATAAACGACTGAACACTCCACTTGGTCGTATTTTTAACTTGTCTTTTTCATTGCATACAAATTGAAATTCACTATAGAACTTTCGCCTCAAATTGGAATATCCAGATGTCATAAGCGATAGTCTACATGGAAACATACACTGAATGTTTTTTGAGAATTCAGGTTAATATTTCCGATTTCAAACTCTCTTCTCAATGCCAACCAGGTACGATCCATATTCACAGAGCTATATTCGAAATACACTTGTTACCTACTAAAAGAATATATGCGGATTTTGTTAGTTATCATATTTTTTCATGAGTTTCTTTGGTGATAATTTTTGTTTCACTCCATTTTATAGCGTGATCACCAAATGGTTTGAGTATAAACATAGAAAAATTTTCTCAATCAAACACAGAAACATTCAGTAACCTATTACAAAATGAGCCTTGGACTGAAGTGAACCTCGCTAAAACAGTAAATAGAAAAACTGAAGCATTTTTTAAAATCTTTATGAATCTTTTCAACATTGTGTTCCCAATAGTTTTGAAGGATAAAGACTTAAAGCAGACTAGGAAAACCTATCACTTGGACTCTGAAAAAATCAACAAAAATAAAGAAATTCTAAACTTTTCATATGAAGTATTCAAATTCAAACCTAGTGAATTCAATAAATCCCAATATTTCGAGCAAAAAATAAATTTAAACATATTCTTAAAGAAAGTAAAGAAAACAATATTAGGAACCAAATAATTCATTCTGAAAACAAGGCTAAAACAGTTTGGAAAATAGTTAATTATGAAATCGGTAGATATAAAAAACAGCAAACAAATGATATTGACCTAAATCTATTTAACCATTGTTTTGTTAATTATTCCTCCGATATAGTTAGCAAAATCGACACTGGTATATGCACATCATCAAAAAATCACATATATGGCAATAAAGGATCTCATTCCATATTCCTTCAGCCTGTAGATGAATATGAAACAAGTACTATTATTTCCAACATTCAATCTAAAAAAAAAACTCAGGATATATATGAAATAAGTTTTTATCTGATCAAGTTCATCTCACATAATATCGTTGGTCCAATAACTGAAATAATAAACAGCAGCTTACTAGAGGGAACATTTCCTGACTTACTTAAAACAGCCAAGGTACTGCTCATCTATAAAAGTGGGGACTCAATCCTACCAGTAAATTACCGTCAAATTCATATTTTACCCAGTTTTTCGAAAATACTAGAAAGAGTCATAGTTCATAGCACAACAAATAATTAAATATCTAGAAAAATTTAATCTTTTCTCAACTTGTCAATACGGTTTCAGGAAAGGCCAAAGCACCTCCGATGCAATTATGGCTCTCATTAACAACATTGCATTGCATCACAATCTTTACCGATCTTTCTAAGGCTTTTGACTGTGTAAGTCATACCAAGCTTATAGAAAAACTTCACAGGTATAGAATAAGAGGACTAGCCAACAAATTAATATGTTCTTACTTTGAAAGCAGATATCAAGTTGTGTACAGGGATAATAAATTCAGTGAGAAACTGACTTCAAAAGGAGGAGTTCCTCAGGGGTCTATATTGGGACCTCTTTTATTTTTAATCTACATAAATGATTTACCTGATTTTATGACCCATATATATGAGAACTTAACTACAATACTGTATGCAGATGATACAAACTTCACATATTCTAATAACAAAAATGAAAACTTTATTATTCCTACAAATATTATGTCAACGGCAAAAGAATGGTTTGATCTCAACGAATTGTTTCTAAATCACAATAAAACTCAAACTTGTATTTTCACAACTGATTATTCATCTGATGAAACTGAATGTGTCAAATTCCTTGGTGTATATTTAGATAATCACATGTCTTGGATACCTCAAATTGACTATTTGTGTAGCAAATTGTCAAAAACAGTATTTGCCATACGCGGCATATCACATCTCACCAATAAAGATATTGCTATTACAGTTTACTATGCACTTTTTCATTCTGTCATGACATATGGTTGGGGTAATGCAGCTGATTCCCACTTGCAAAGAATATTTATGGTGCAAAAAGCTGCTGTGCGTTCAATTGTAAAAGCCAAATTTGATGACTCTTGCAAACCAATTTTTGAAAAATTAGGTATTATGACTCTCTACTCCAGCATTGTGTACAAAAATCTTACATATTAGAAAACAGATAGATACTTTTTCAAATTACAGAATGAATCACACATATAACACCAGGGGGAAAATCATATTTTACAACCTCGCCATAGAATTAACAAAACCAATATAGTAGGAATAAGCTATTTCAACCAGCTTTCAGACCATATACAAAACTTGTCATTGACTAGTTTCAGAAATAAAATTAAAGAAATCTTGAAGAATATGTGTTTATACAGTACAAATGATTATTATGACGGGATAAAGCATGTGTTCTCATAATTGGTAATTAGTAACCTTTTATTTATTTTAACTATATTTAGTAAGTTTTTGTCTATGTGCATATATGTTGTATTAGTCAAACTAACATTTTGAGATATTTATTCTGACTCATGTAACTAACCATTGGTTTATAATCTGATGACATTCATTTATGTAACTGACGACTGTAAGCACTTTTGTGTATCAATTAAGAATAAATATATATATGCTCCTCTATCCTCGAACCTGCCATCTTTCTTCTCCTTATATATCATCACATCTAGGGGTCTTAAGGTTTCACCTTTATAACTATTTCTACAGGAACAAGGTATATTGTAAATACAATCTTTCGTTCTTTGAACCGTATTTTCGAGTTTGGTTTGTGTCGAAAGAGATCTAAATGTGTTAGTAGTTCTAAAAGTTGTTCTTACATTATATCTATAACCGATGCGTCTCAATTTTTCAGACAAAGTGTGAACATGAAATATGAGGTATGTGTATTGCTGTTAGATTTGTTGTTATTTCATGTATCTTTATATTGCTTTTTAGCAATTTCATTAAGAACTCTTCCACGAACTGCATCGGGTATACGGTTTGCTCCAAAACTGTTTAATGATAGTTATTTTCTCTTCCACATCATGAACTGAATTGCGAACTTTCTTTGCCCTATCATACAAACATCTAACTATACCTTTTTAGACGCTAGCATGGTGATTAGATTCACAGTGGAGATATTTCGAGGCATGCGTTTTTTTTTTTCGATAAACACGATGCATCAACAGTATTCATCGACTTTTTCAACATAGTGAAAAGGAAGTTGATTATGAACTTCCTTTTTTGTTCAAGTATTTCAAAAAAAGTTGAAATCATCTGGGTTATGGTTCCTGATAGAGAATACATCATCACCATATCTTCACCATATCTTTGGACTATTCTGGTAAGCTTCGATGTGTTTCCCCATAATGCTCTATGAAAATGTTACTCAGAATCAGTGACAAAGATGAAACCATTACCATTCTAAATTCTTGTTGATAAAAATCGTACTTGAACTGGAAAGAAGTTTTATTGGTACATAATTTCAGAAGCTCCAAAATAGCTTGTATATTCAGTTTTGTCCTATTTTTAGAATGCTATCATTTTCCGATGTAGTTCTTACAATTCGTAAGGTTTAATCGACCGGAACATTGGTGAACAAACTCACAACATCGTAAACTCACCAGAACATCTCCGTTTCTAGTTTGTAATAAATTGAGTTTAGCAATGAAATCAGGAGTATTCTTTATGAAACTACTAGTTGTTGCCCGCGGCTTCGCCCGTGTAGAATTTGGTACGTCACATTAAGTTTCGTGACAGACCATTTTGAACAAATAGTTACAATATTTTTTATCAACCCGAAACTTCAGGTTTCCAACTTCAAAACTGACGAAATTCAATACAATATATGGATCATTTTTTCTCCCCCTGGGTGTGGAAATTTTTGATTCCCTTTCTTGATGCTTATTTACGCTATCCAAAAAACCTACCTGCATATTTCAAGATTCTAGGTTCAGTAGCTTCACCTGCACGGTGATATAACAACTAGTAACTCAAATGTTTACGTTAAAAACACAGTTACTGAAAAAAATCTGCCAATAAGCTTCGAAAAGCGAATTATTTCGCCTATAAAGAAACTGACACAACCGTCAACGACGTCTGCCCTCACGCGTCGGTCCGTGTTCGGATCGCGTTCTCAGCGATGGCACTTCATTTCTCAGACCGCCCCTCTACCCCCGCGCATCGTACCCCGTTGTCTTACAGTAGACACGACGTGTAATGACTTTGAATGTGAATGTGAATCTTATTGTGATAACTTTTGAAAGATTAGTCCAAATTACTTAATGTACAAGACAAATGCCATCTATATTAAATACTTATTATCAATTTTCATAAGAATCTACAGACGTTTCTATAAATACTGTACCCCTTTTCAACACTTGTAACTGTAGACCAACCTTGTTACACCGGGATATAGGACCCTTCAGGAATACGGTTTACTTGAGAGTTTTGATAAGGTTTTGCATCCGCAACCTTGAAATGAATTAATTAACAAAAATACTAAATCAATATTGAAATAAATAGTCACTGTATGAAGAAATCAGAGTGTGTATTTTCTCAAATTTTTTACTTTTTCCAATGATGGCTTCTGTTTCATATTCCTCCAAATATAGACTCCTCAGGGACTTCGGCAGTCTGCAGAAGTAGCCACCTCATAGGTACCTACTTTTATAGTGCAGTCCAAGACGATATACTTCTTGTGTCTAATCTATTCAATTCATTCCTGTTTTTATGCTACTTGTGGTTCTTATGCTTTTTATGATTGTGAGATTTTTACGATTTTTTATGCTCCTATGATTTTTATGATTTTGACATTTGAAGATTATTACTATCTTTGCCTGGCAGAACTTTAAAACAAAAAAATCTGTTGTTAAATAAATCCTAATGACTATACGATAAGTTATAATCAAAAAATTAAAAATATGATTGTAAATAATCCACTTTGAAATTCATATTTATGAATATTTTAAAAGTTGGAAGTTATTCTGATGGCTCATTTCCAAAAGAAAAGCCAAAGAAAAGACCGTTTCAAAAATTTAACCTTCACGCATAGAATTGGAATCGGTTCAAAGTTCAAGCAATTCTCTGACCTGCTGAAATAGACAGATACACAAAGCCCACCGATTCTAAGTATGACATGACTGAAAGTAGATAGTACCTCAGCTGTACCAAGGAAAGAACTAGTTGACGTATATTTGTCTAATCGTATCATGAATAAAGATAATTAAAATAATCAATATGGACACTGAGTAGGTGTCAGCATTCTGATTTTTATTTATTTGGAGTACTACTGTGGACTGCTCAAGAAGAAACTTAGATTTGTGAAAAAATACAATCGAAATTTGAATAATTGTGTTTCAATCTACAATTCAAAATTGGCAAAAAAGGGTTTCATCGTTGTTCAGATTGTGTCGTCAACCATAATAAAATGAAAAGTGGAAAATGGATTGTTACAGAATGGTGAAGCAAACTTTTGAAATGGTTCGGTTGAAGAGTAACTGGAGGATCCATTCATTAAGTAGCAAGGCCTGTAAAATTATTCCGAATGCTGACACCATGCAAGGTTCTTCAACAAAATCGGATTTCAAGTGCAAACTAACGATTCGTGATCGGTGAGTTGAGCAAGTTTGTTGTTTTGATCAACTTGACATTTTGATCTCAGCGATCAACCTTCGCAGTAGTTGTTCAACCCCTACAAATTGCGTGGACGACCTCAGCGACTTTAATGTAACTACACGCAGAAGTAACAAGAAGAAAGGAGCGCGGGTAGGGGCAAGCCCACATACCTGACTACTCGATCAGGTGTGACGTTTCCCGAGTCTTCATTCGCAGTTGGCACTGACTGCACGAAGTAGCGGAACTAGATACAATCTGTTTCCAAAGGTTGAACGCGTCCGCGAGTGAAGAATACGAAAAGAAGAACGAAGAAAATAAAGTAAGTCACAGTTCCGTCGACTGAGTGAAATTTGTGATTCGCGCTTGCGGTTGTTCGTCTTCGGTTGTGTTTTGTTTTATGGCAGGATTTCGCAACTGGTGGATTTCTATTTTGAAATGTATGAGTAGCCGGTGACCGACATTTGTTGACCACTTACTTTCAAACAACGATTGGTTCTGATTACATTAATGGACGTAAATGTTATGGTAATTCATGATTAAGTCAGTGGGTAAACTTTGTATTCTATGCGTGGCATTCACAGAAATTAATTCACACAAATACTACATATTTGTTTTTCGATATTGCATTGGTGGGTCAAGCAAATTTTAGTGAATTTTTTGAGCCAATCTTTCTAGAAAAATGAACGGATTCAAATCGAAAATAATTTAAAAATATCTGCAACTGATTTAGATACAATAAATAACATGAAAGTGAAAATATCTTTAACAAAATCCAATACATTCTACAAATCTCTCCAAGTTAGTGAAAAACGAAACACAATCACTTCTGAATGTACAAAAGAAACTTTAAACTATTTCAATACTATATTTTATTGTTCGAGAAAGTAGAGAAAGGTGAATTATGTGTATCTAGGTATATCGAAATCAAGAACATCAAAAATATATATTATACTTATATAAGTGTTTGTCACTATTTTCTTCTTCTCTCTCATAGTTTTTCAAACTTGACATTCGAATATGCTTGCTGAAATTTCCAGTCTGACATATCTACAAAAATGTTTGTATTTCAGGGGTTTCCGAAAATAATATCTATTTTCGTTTGTGAAATTCAAAATTTTTGGAATCATCATAATTTTTCGAATTTGAAGATATGACAGCTTACATTTATCGATGAATCGTATTTTCCATTTGAAACTTCATTTTTCTAATAATAGTGACTGAAACGTGAATCAGGGAATCTATCGATATAATTATGTTGTTTGTATGAGAAGTTCAACCACAATTATATATACAAGATGATAAAAATATTAAATACATTTCATAGGAAATCGATGAGAATTAAAAGCTTGGCAAAATAAACGAACTGAACAACAGGATGGTGAAACTGAGGTATTAAAACACAGCTGTTGGCCATTCACTTCAAGGAACTTTCAAACTCTTTCCCATTTTTTCAGAAATCTTGTTCATTATGGACACTTAATAATATGAATAACGTGCCATAACTCCACGTGTTCCTTTTTCGTTAGAGTAGTTGATCATTCACACTTTTTCAAATGACTCACCAAAAAAAAGGCTAGAGAAGATACATTTATTGAACTAGCAAGTCTGACTGTACCATTTCTGGCAATCTATCCTCCCCAAGAATATAGGTATTCTTTAAGGAATTTATTCTCTATTCTCTAGTGTTAGAGAAGTGCAAAATCTTAATATTTCTCTTGAGACCGTTCGAGTGCTTTGTTCATTTAATACAACATTTAAAATAAGTACATTCAAAAGCAATCTACCAAAAAAGTTGTATTATTATTCAGAAGTTTGTAATACATTTTTGTCTGACGTAGTTGTTCAGTGTATCTGTCGGTGCGTAAATAACATTAGCACTAGCATTCTAGGGACATTTTTCAAAAATTAAGAACAATATCACTTTCTCGTTTCTAGAGTCCATTGAACAAATTATTATTATTATCAATAACAGATGTCAACATTTATGTGTTAGAACCCAATTAAGGTATTCCTTATGAAGTTTACAGTTTTATTCAAATTGAAGGGGGGATATTTTTAGAAGAGGTTGATGTTTGATCCAAAAAATGTGGGAATCTTCCAAAGAAAGGAAGAAAGCCATCAATTTCAAAAAAAGTCACTCATAAAGATGTGTAGATCATGCAAAGAAGATTCCCCCGTTTGTTTTGTCAAAATGGAGAAGTGGAAAGTCAAATCCTTTCTTTCCCAAAAATCAACCTCTCCTAAAAATATATCCCTTTCAATTTAAACAAGATTCCTTAGGCTGGAATTTCAATCATATCGAATTGATGGCATTATGTAGTGTTATTGATGACATGAGTGGATTGAACTCGTTTCGTGACACAAAGTCATAATTACATGAATGAATTTGGTACTGAAGAGCTGATAAAGCAAGTGTCTTACGGCGAAACATCGAATGTCTACAGTGTTCCATGTAAGTGAAATTTTACCTCTTTCATGTAGTATTTGTAGGAATCCTGTGAATGATATCTGAATCAATTCCATAACGAATGTTTGGAATACAAACTGAATGGAGTTACTTTTTTGAAACTGATTGCTTCTTTCCTTTTTTTGGAAGATTTTCTTATTTTTTTATATCAAGATAGAGAAACTTTTTTTTTCTGAAAATTTACAGTTTTCATCATGGTTTTACTGATCGTACTGATCGTAAGTGTTGAAGTATGAACAAAAATTCCAATCCGTTTCATTGAAAAGATATTGATTTTATTTAAAAAAAGTTCCAAAAATTGTCAATACAAAAAACCACTTACGGCAAATATATTTGATAGACTAAAAAAACAAGGTGAAAACAGGAATATGTACAATATGGTGTGATGTAGGTGATGTAGGTGTACATGTAATGTTTCCTTCACTTGCTGTATTAGAGAGTTTTCAATCAATATCTATATTTCTTAAAGAAATCTTGAATTTGAAATATTTCATGTTATTTCTTGAGCTGTTTCGTTTGGTTTAAAATTTTCAATTTTGTATTCATTCAGTCGTTAATGAACATTTGATTTATATCTAAATAATCAACGTTATTCATGAAAGAGAATTCAATTAAAAAATCACTTAAAAAAGAGCTTTCAACCTCTAAGTGGACTTTCAACATTACTTTTTGGATATCTTTGAAAAACAATTCAGTCTTTACTTGCAAAGTCTCAACTTCTTGACATCTGAGGTGAAAACCATTCAAACGACTGGCTGATTTATTAATTCCAGCGATATGAATATTGTTCACTAGCGATCTGCTCCGGCTCCACACGGGTGCAATGCTGATACTAAATATAAATTCACCAACCGGAAATTTAACAGCATGAAAAAACAGGTATGGACGCACGCGCCTTTCCCCCCCACCCCGACTAGCACTCCAGTTTGAATATTTAAAAATAATTTTTTATCATTTACAACATAAAAACGAACCTACATACAAAATTTCACCTTCCGAAAATATTGTGGTACGGAGAAACAATGATGAATAGGTAACTTTTATATGTGAACGCGCCACGTTTACCCCCCATGGGGGGCTGTCCAGTTGGAATATTTAAAAATCCTCCCTTAGTGTGTATCTAAGACCTGATAATCACCTATATACCAAATTTTAGCTTCCTAGGACTCACCAGTACGGAGAAACAGATATGAGTGAGTGAGTGTTAAGTGGTTGACTTTCGCATTTATAAGTATAGATATAAAAAAGGAATATTTTTATGAGAGATTTTCGAAAAAAATATATGCCCAACATATATTTGTGAAACGTTTTTTTTATTGACTGGCTAACCAAACGAACAATAAGTAATGCTCCTCTAATGTTCTTTTCAAAAGTAAATAGCTAGCGATATTGAACAAAAGGAAGATATATTTTATGTAAATGATAATTTGAGTGTTATGTATTCAATTCTAAGTAAAAGAAAGTGTTGTTGTGAAAGTAACTACGAACGAGAATCATATCATTCAAAACAATATGAGTAGATTTCATAATGAATCGCACACCATAACTTTTGTATGAAATATAAATCTCTACAGGGGGATAAGATTTATTTACAAAATATACTAATGATGGACTCTCGTTTCATTAACCCTTCTCTAGCATACAGTATATTTGTGAATAACAAAAATTGATAACATTAGGATTTATTTCAAAAGAAGGATGTGATTAGGATGTTATATCTAAAAGTTATTTCTTAATCGAATTATTTTAAAAAATAATCGAATAGCAGGGTCGAATTTGTAATGGTACTCATTTTCAGAAAAAAGACATTATGCCTTTCTAATTCACTATACAAAAAAGTGTGAGAACCTTCTAAAGACACAAACTGGAAGAAAAAAACCTCTCGAAACTTTTTATAAAGTTTGTTTTGAAATCGGTTACTTTCACCATTCTTTGGAAGATTCTCACATTTTTTGTGTGAAGATGGAGAAGTAGAAAGCCAAAATCTTTCTTTCCCAAAAATTATCCCTCCTTAAAATATACCCCTTTCAATTCAGGTACTCCTATTTTGTTAAAGGAAAACAATTTTTCCACAATAGGAGACAAAAGTTTCATATGTTATTCGATTTCGATATTGTTCATAGAAAATTTCAAACATCAGAACAAGAGAACTTCTTCTCAAAAACTGGTTCTTGATAAGTATACTACTGAGGAATCAGTTTCAGTCATCTTATAATGATAACTTTATCAGTGTAACGCACGTCTAGAGAAATTACTGTCATTTAGGAATATGGAAATTCTAAAGTATTCATCCAAATGGAAAAATCGCTTTAAATAGAAGTTGCGAATTCTGTTGTAGTAAGCACCTCTATTTTCAAATTGAACCAGTGAAAACTGTACGAAATTTGCTGCTCGCAAACTTGGTAAGAAATTGAACTCAATTGTTAACATTGTGAATTGAAGCTTGTTGTAGATCTCAGCCCGAAAACTCATCATTGAAACTAGCTATGCTTTCCAGGTATGGCGTCTTGAACTCAGTAACATAAGAGCAAAAACCCACTGTAGACTCTAACATGAACATTTTATTGGAACAAACATATGTAACTGTATATTTCAATATTTATAGTACTTGGCCATCGCAAAGTCTGCATAGTTTCTGTTGATCAGGCTCGTCTAAGGACTAAAGGTCGGTTTCCAAGTCACTGGCCTCACGTCCTCCAAATTGGCATCGATATCTTTCTCACCTTCGTCATCCACCTCAATGGATGCGATGTCAGTCTTAGTCACCTCAGATGTTGCTAACTTGGTTAGCCAAGTACATGTTGAAAGATATTTTCTGATGAAAATAGAAATGATAATTTCTATGTTTTTTACCACTTTTAATTGTAACTAACGTTACTGCAGTTTCGTCCTATATGGACAATCTCAAACTAATACAATTTACAATGTTACCAATTGAGTTCAATTTGTTTGCGAGCAGCAAATTTCGTACAGTTTTCACTGGTTCAATTTGAAAGTTTATTGTATTAATTTGATAATGTCCATATAGGACGAAACTGCATTAACGTTAGTTACAATTAAAAGTGGTAAAAAACATAGAAATTTTCATTTTTCTTTTCATTATGATCTCCCACCACGTAGTAACGGCTACATCCATCAAGATATTTTCTGGTGTAGTAAAAGTGTTTTCAATAGATTAATTCCACATCACGTTAGAGTGCGATGTTGAAGCAGAGTCCACTGTAGTTTTGCCGAATATTGCTCAAGGCAGGCAATATTGCAGCTTTTTTTGCCACCGCAGTAGAAGAGCTGGATCAGAGATAGTGTTGAAGTGTCGTTCTCCATACCAACGGGGATGGGGCTTGAGGGATCTCGTTTCAACCCCATTCGACGAGGTCTAATGAGTTTCCAAACCATTCTTCGATTTGATTGTATATCTGAAAGGAATGGAGACCAGCAGAGCCCAGTATCAGTGGACTTAGCTTGGCTGCTCATTTTCCCAAATTAACTGTATCTTAAGAAATTGATTCCCTGACTGCTGCTGGTGGCGTCAGATTTGGAAAATACGTCAGCTTGTATTTCAACTCGGGAGTATACCTACTCAAGATGGATGCAGCTACTAGTGATGTTCAGGTCAATGGGAAACTGAGTTGTTTCACAGTTGGCGAAAGCATGAATAGAACTAGGAAACCTGTATGCCGTACTAGTTGGAAGTCGATGAATACATGCAATTCTCTTTGCCACTCATGCCTAGTTCCTGGAAGTGCAAGTTCTTATTCGAATGGAGAGCTTGTATTGGGTTCGAATATTAGAGAGAAGGTTTTTTTATAAGATGGATGGATGGATGGATGTATATCATGAATACTTCATGATATACAGTCCTTTCAAAATCACTATTTCATAATTTTCGACCAAGTTGAAGTCACTTTTGATTTATGTTCTGGTTCTGAAATTGTTGCGCTTCAGATACATAAAATATGTATGTGTATAAAAATAGAATATAAAAGTATTTGAGTCCGAAGCAAAACAATTGAATATTTCGTGGTTTATCGTTGGAAAATTTGGATTAATCTTCCGTACCATACCTGAACATATCAAAAATGAAATCCTTTCCAACAATTGCTGCAGGGTCGAACCTATTGGGGCAGTTGATGGAAAGTGAAGAACTTATCGGTTGATTATTGCCTTAATTAGAATTTCCTGATCACCAAAATGATTAATTCATGTAACCTTCCGAAGACATCGGAGGTGAACGTTGAAGACTGACGAGTTAACATTATGTAACTGCTATCAAGAAATACATTTTTATGACCAGTTTGAAAGTTTCTAAACGGCATTCTATTAATTTTCCTGATAGTGTAATGAAATCCGATTGTGAGAAATTGTTAACCATCCATTAAGAATGACCAAGGTTAGTTAAACCATTTTAAATGGATTATTCCTAAACGACATAATTATTTTAACATAAGGATCTATGAATGTGTCTAATTGTTGGGTACTTAGTGGAAACTGTAATTTATTTATGGAAAAAATAAAGTTATAGTCTTTCTACTCCTGCATCATTAAAAAAAAATCATGGAATACTTCAGAAAAAAGAAAAAAAAGTATTCATGAAGATATGTAGTGCATAATTATGCATATATGTACATTTTTTTCTTTGGCGTAATTCAATGTTAGTGTGAAGGTAGTTGTTTCGAAAGAATTTTTTTCTTCAATTTGTATCTGAAGGAAACTTTTATGAATTCACTACCTTCTCCACTTCTTGGAAAGCTTTCCATTTTTTGTTTGATGATGGACAAGTAGAAAGCCAAAAATCTTTTTTTCAAGACACTGACCCTTATTCTCGTCAACTGAAATGAAATTTCTCTACTGAGGAAATGTGAAAGATGTGGGCATTGAGTGTATCCGTTTTCCACACTTTTTTTATCGTGAAGGATACAAAGGAATATTTATAATATATATATATATATATATATATATATATATATATATATATATATATATATATATATATATATAGAAATAGATTAGTCCATAAACCCTCTACTACCTACTATTTAAACGTTGTTGAGTTTTACCTGCGTTCTTCTTCTTCTTAGTTGACCTCATCTCCCCGTTAAGGTATTGAATATGAAATCTGAAGTTTTCACGGATAGGAATATGCTGAACTGGTTTTTCCGGGTATTTCATCCGTGTATGTGATATTATCTCTAATTTCACCGACGTTTCGACAAAATCTCATTTGTCATTATCAAGGTGTGCTGTTACGTGTTCAGAAATGTGTTGACCTTGCTCAACTCACTTCTTACTATAATGGTAAAATGGTATTCGTTATGTGTTCAGAAATAGATTAGTCCATAAACCCTCTACTACCTACTATTTAAACGTTGTTGAGTTTTACCTGCGTTCTTCTTCTTCTTCGTTGACCTCATCTCCCCGTTAAGGTATTGAATATGAAATCTGAAAACCAGGAAGTTGTTGTTTCTGAAGAATTTTTGTTTCAGTTTGTATCTGAAAGAAACGTCAACTTAAGCACTACATATCTTCATGAAGAGTTTTCACTGTACGTGGCTGGCTGCGAGAAAACTCTTCAATCGTCGAAAATTTGGAGAAAAATAGGAGTTTTCCGTCAGTCATGTGACGTTGCGGAATCATGCCAACTTCAACTAGATATATTCTTTAAAAAAATATCTGGTCGAGGTTCAATTGTAGGGGTTCTCAAATGTTTTTCATCATAGACCACTTTCGAAATTCTGCCGGTTCCGGTGGACTCTACCGTATTCCCAAAATTTGATAAAAAATGTGAAGATTAGATCTAACTATGTAAATTCGCATTGCAGCTACGTTCCAACCACGAATTAACAGTTTTAGAATGATAAGAGAGAATTGCTTGGTTAATTAACTAATTGATTGTACTAATAGTGGATGTCAAAAAAGTGAAGTTGGTCAACTGAAACAGTAACTCCATCTAACTTTACTTTTTTAGTATCCACTCACAGCACAAGAAACCGATAAAATATCACTTATTTTATTTGTAAAACTCACCATTTGGTGTGGTGAAAATAAAAATAGAAATAGTATATTTTATTGTTATACATTCAAATATGTAAATATTATATTACTAAAGTCAAAATATTCATAACTTCAATAGAAGTTGTATTTTTTTTGGTGGACTGACAGCAAAATATCAATATTTGGCTTCAGTCTTGTTAGGAATAACCGCAGAGCTGCGTAAAATATCATCTGCCTACATTGATAGGTGAAGTCAAGCCAACATTTCAGTTTTTCACTATAGAAAACAGATAAATTTTCGTGCTTACGAATTATGAACCCCCATTTCTGTACATGCCAACGTAGACCCCCGTCTAGTCTCTCGTGGGGGCTCTGAGAGAACATCTAGACCACTTTGGGAAACACTGTTCTATTGCCTTTCTATATATTTTGGATATACTTCGTATTTTGGGTCTAATCCCAACAGGTCTAGATTCTTCTGGTCGATAGCAAAAGCTGTTAATCAGAACTTAAGAAAATCCACCTAACCGGATGGTTCAATTGCAACAACAACCATAGAAAAAGCAAATCTACTAGCTGAAAAATTTGCTCCTTAGTCCACAGTCAAATTTCCGGGAAAGGCATCACTCACTATTCCCACAGTAGAATTCACAATGCCGGAAATCACTTTTCGACAACGTCTAGTCAGGCGAATTTTGAAACAGCTCAATATTAATAAGGTCTTGAAGAAGTGCCCGTCATCGTACTTAAAAAGTGCGCAAATGTACTCGCACCAGTATTTTGGAGACTTTTCAACATGTCTTAAAAAGAGGGTATTTTTCTTTTTGTTGGAAGATTGCTCGTGTTCAGCCCATTTCCAAAAAGGGCAAAAAAATCTTCCAGTCGCTTTGCTATCAGTGATATCACAAGTTATGGAGAAAGCCGTATACCATCATATCTTTGAATATTTGAAGGGCTTTAGCGATCATCCATATGGCTTTCGGAAACAAAGATCAACAATACGGAGAGTCAAAAGCTGTTGCGTTCGATATTCCTAAGGCTTTTGGCCGTGGGTGGCATGAGGGTTTGCTGGCCAAACTTCGATGCTATTGCTTGTCAGATCATTTTTGTGCATGACTCTCCATCTTCTTGGAAGAACGTTCCCTGCAAGTGGCCGTCGATAGATATATCTCGAATATTTTAACCATCAACGCTGGTGTTCCCCAGGGATTCATATTGTCCCCCACCCTCTTAGTATTATATATGAACGACTCATTGCAAAAAATCAAGAATCCAATACATTGCTTTGCTGACGACAGCATACTGTCGCATACCTTACACGCTCTACTAACTACTACCCACTATATAAATATTGTTGTTGATGTTTATCTGAGTTCTTCTTGAATAACCTCTTATTCCCGTGAAGGTTTGAAATGTTAAATCTAAAGTTCTCAACGATAGGAATATGCTGAACTGGTTTACGGGGTTTTTTCCGTGTTATGAGCTATTATCTTCAATATCACCGACGTTTCGACAAAGTCTCATTTGTCATCATCTGGATATTCCTGTCAAGTGTTCGGAAGTCGGTCGACTTTACTTGATCCGCTCCCTACTATACCGGTAAAATGATGTTTGTTACGTGTTCGGAAGTATATTGTCCTTACACGCTCTACTACCTACTATAAAAATATTGTTGTTGATTTTTACCTCAGTTCTTCTTCTTGAATAATATTTTCTTCCTATGAAGGTTTTAAATGTTAAGTTTGAAGTTTTCAAGGATAGGAATATGCTGAACTGGTTTCCGGGTTTTTTCCGTGTTATGTGCTATTATCTTCAATCTCACCGACGTTTCGACAAAGTCTCATTTCATCATCTGGATATTACTGTTAAGTGTTCGGAAGTCGGTCGACTTTACTTGATCCGTCTTGTCATTCCATTGGGATTCCAGGGCACCGGCTGCGGATGTACATCTTCACCGGCAGCAGGAGGTAGCATATCTTAATGTCAGGACAGACAGTTTCGCTTTCTGCTTCGATAAGTTTGATGGGGGGTTGAAATGGACACCAATATATTTTGGCACAATTATGACGCTGGAATTGCAAAGGCTGCTTCTCAAAAGCTTGGAACACATTTTCCAGTAACTTCATCATTTACAATGAAATATATCACAATATGACTAAAGACTGAAGAGATACATATGTACTAGAACTCCCAACCACCTATACCATAGTTTCTGGTAAACGCCTGCCGCCTTTCCCGGCTAATACCACGCTGGATATTGAATTATATTCGTCAGACATTTATGCAATATACCTCACAGAGGTATATCGCAGATATTTATTGTTCATCCAGTATCATGACCATGCTGAAATTATTCAGCGTGGTATTTCCGGAGAAGGCGGCAGACGTTTACCAGAAACTACGGTATAGGTGGTTGAGAGTGATGAATTTCTCTAGATTTTATTTCGAAATATTAATTTTCGAGTACGCATGTATCTCTCCTCGATACAGTTTTCATGACCATTTTGATATATTTCATTGTAAATAATGGGAGATGTGAAAACTCCATTCGAATTATTGTTTGAAGCTCTATATTATTTAACATATTTATATCATTTCCTTCAGATATATGCTTTAGCATTCTTAGGCGATATTTTTGGCTTCTCTCGAATTTTCTCATGTTTATGGCGAATGAAATGCTGAAAATGGACTGCTCATTTCATGATGGATATTCAGTAGAATTTATGACTTTTCATCCTGAAGAAAAAATTGAGGATTCTTTACATGTTCAGGATAGGCCGATATCTATGAAAATGAGTTCCAAGGTATATAAGGACAAAATACATGAGTTATTGAAAGAAAAAAATTTGAAAGTTTTGACTTTTACAGGAAAATTTGGAATACTCGTTTTCCTGCCGTATTTTGTAAGTGAACTTTCATACAGAAACGAAACTATACAGAAATACATAATTTCTCTAATATGGACTATTCTATCTCTTTTCCGGGTACCCGTTCCACCAAAATAACGTTCATAATTCCTACGGTGAATAATGTTCTCTAGAGTAAAAAACTAACAAAATATTCAAAATGACGCTACTAGTAGCCAATTCGCTGGCGCAATTAAATTTCAAGGAATAACAAATTATTTTTTTTCATCATATTCTGACCATCGAACTCATTAGATATTCCCGCATCAGCATTGAAATAAATAACACTATTAGGTATAATGATTGGTGAATTTTAATTTTGAGTAAACTGTTTGAACGGTCAAGGACAAAAATATTCCTTAGTAAAAGGATAGTGTCTTCCCAGTGTTGTGAATTTCATTATTTTCAAGTTCTTCTAACGTGCCAATGACCAAAGAACTAGTTTGAGCTATGCTTTTTCAAAGAAACTGAATATTCATTCTGAAATAAGGTTGAAAACGAATTCCTCAAGTTTAAAATATAACGGCCACTCTTGACTTCCCACTTCACGTGTACTCTCAAAAATTAGAGAAGTAATGTACTGAGTTGGCCACATTGGAAACTTTTAATGTTTTCAAACTAGACAGATGAAAACTAATGTCTGTGTCTGAGGGTCAAATTTTATGTCAAACTTAATGGTGAAAACTGCATATCAATATCTATCAGTCGGTCGGTAGCCAAGCGGTTCGGTGTGGGTGCTTTGTTCACTTACTCGAATTGACTGCCGTGTTGGTCGGTGGTTCAAGCCCTAGTCTGAACGATCGATCTTCACTTGCTATCGTCCAACCCGTGTTTGGAATCACACGTTAAAAGGTAAGACCTCGTTAATCCTTAGCTCGCACAAGTTTCGACTTCTGAGGGTTGTCGTTCGTAGGGGTGCGACAGTAGGTTAACGGAAATACAGATGTTAAACAGATGTTAAACAGATCATAGTTTCTGAGTAACAGCATGTTTTTCGATAATGTGCATTTTCGAAAAGTTGCTGTAACTTTTTTTTTGTCAAACAGAGGTAAAAGTGCGTAGGCGTCAGGTCCGGTGACCTGGCGGGCCAACGGTTGGGTCCTTGGTTGACTATCCAATTGTTACCAAAATTTGCAGCCAAAATATTTGTGACAATTACAGATTTTTGAGGCGAAGCTCCGTCTTGTTGAAAAATATATTTCTCTGAGCTCTATTAGTGACAATTCATCAACAAGGAGTTCAATATGTTTCCTTAAATTATCTAAATATTCCTGGGATGTGAGAGTACCATTATAAATGAACGAGCTGATAATTCTACCCCAGAAAAACCTGCCCACACACTAAACAAAAATCTTCCTTAACGTCTCTGCCCCACAATAGAATGAGGATTTTGTTGTGCCCAAGTATAAGAATTGTAGCTGTTGAAAATGCCGGCTCTGCTCACATAAGCTTCGTATGTCCAAATACAATCTAATGAAAATGTACACACTTAGTGTCAACTTTCCAGGAACTACTGGCAAAAAGCCATGCAGCGTTCAAAATCTCCTGGTCTGAGTTGATGGACTCTTCTGATCCGGTATGGCTAACGTTAGTTCTTGGTAGGCTTGTTGATATTTTCAAATTTCACATTGACGTTTTGGGATTATTTTCAACAGCTCCTATCTCTTCCAACACCGTATCCCTATTAGTTTCTATTAGCTTGTATCGCAATCTTGTCTCTAAAAGGTTGTCCTTTCTCTGTACACCTCTAATGATACAAATTGCTTGCTGCTTCTACATTTTCTCCGGTTTGTATAAAACAGACTATCATATGCCATTTTTCATAATTCTCATACTTCATTGCGAATGTGTTTGAAAATGTGTTCGATAGTTGTAGAAAGTCATATTGAATATAGTATATAGAATAACTTTTGTCTAATTTCTACTAGTTTTTTATCATTTGTTACGACCGGTTTCGGTTTATTAGTTACTTGAAAATGCTCTAATAAACCAAAACCGGTCGAAACAAATAATAAATATAGTAGAATTTAGACAAAAGTTATTTTCTTCATTTTTTGGAAATTGTACAAAAACCACTGATTAATTGAAGAGCGTCTTCACTGCTTAAATCAAAATTTGACAGCATCGCCCAAAGCCTACTTGATCAAAGGGTGCGTTTCAAAGTCCACATGAAAAAACTTAAAAGCTCTGTATTTCAAAGATAACTCTAGCAAAACATCAAGTGTGCTACATTTTGCAGGAATATACAGAGTGTCTTATTGAAAAAAAAAGAGTTTTCCATCAATAACTATTGATATCTCATTTGAAAATATAAGTTTTTCATATCAATAAACTCTACGTAAAAAAGTGCTTTGGAAATGTTTTCATAGAATCAAGAAACTTTTGCAGGAAAAAGTTACAGCAAATTTTCGAAAAGCATGCTGTTACCCAAAATCGATGATAGATATCGATATGCGGTTTTCACCTTTGAGTTTGTCATAAAATTTGACCCTCAGACGTCAGTTTCCATCTATCTAGTTTGAAAACAGAAGTTTCCTTTCAAAAGTGTTCAATTTGGCCCACCCTGTACAAATTTGCATATAAGTATGCTAACACATGAATACATGGGCTATCAAGTGAACATGATTTGAAAATTAATCCTAATAAAACTATGATGATGCACTTTGGATCGCAGAAGAATCGTAAATTTGCAGAAAACAATTTCCGTTTAGAACTAGGTTATACTATCTTGACTCCTGTCAATACAGCTAAAAACTTAGGGGTCATGCTTGACACTGATCTTAGATTTATTAGTCATGTTAAACATTTAATGAAAAAAGCTTATATGTCATTGAAACTGTTATACTGTAATCGTTTTATTTTGAGCCAACCTCTAAAAAGAATGCTCTGTGATAGTTTGGTGCTAAGCCATTTCAACTACTGTGACTTCATATATGGGCCATACTTATATGATTCAGATAAAAAAAGAATACAAAAAGTGCAAAATTCTTGTTGCCGTCTAATTTATGGACTTCGTAAGTATGATTCAATTTCTGAAGCCTTCAAAAACTCCCGCTGGCTCAATATGAAAAACCGTATGATTCATCATTTGAGTTGTTTTGTCCATAAATTTATCACCCTTAACTATTCTCCTCTTTTAATACAAAAACTAATTCTGCATGAAAATATTCACTCAAGAAACATCAGACATAAAAACAAATTAACTATGCCACAACATCGCACTGCACAGTTTCAGAGATCATTTCTTTTTGGTGCTGTAAAACTCTGTAATTCATTGCCTGAGCAATTGAAAAGATTCAATATCAGGAAATTCAAATGCAAATATAAAAATTGTATCTATGATAGTCAGTAATGTCAACTTTTACTTTTTAGACAACAGATCAATTCAATTAAATTATTTATCAACTATCTTTAGAAGGTAATCACAAATTATTATTTTATTTACGGTTCTCATTTCGTGGAACTATCACTGTTAATTGCTTTTATTTTTGTATGTTTGCGTGCATTATGGAGTGGTGCTTGTTGGTTGACTTAGAGTAGCTTTGAGCTAGACTTCGCCAAGGAGTACCAGAATCTCCTGTAAACTATTTTCATTTTCAAATATATCTTTGTATTGTTTTTTTTTGTATAATCAATAAAGCCGATTTATTATTATTATTATTATTATTTAGAAACCTTCGAATTATGTGGTCTAAAACGGATCCAAAATATTTTCAACCGTTTCAAGTTTTGTTTCTGAATATGAATAACATTTTCATTCTCTTTGTATCCGAATAAAATTTGCAATGATCGTTAAATTTAGTTATATTTGTTTAATGGGCTGGAAAAATTACATTTCGTCTCTGAAAAGGTTGTAGTACATACTAAGGGAGCTTAGAAAGTATACATGTTTCTTCTTTGATGCCGATTTCAAACTTTAAATGACTTGAAGTTGAATTCTAGAGTCACAAAGTGGAAATTTCGAAATTGGAATCGAAATATTGAATTCCACTGGTTCAGGCTTCCATTGTTTAATATAATATAAATCGATTTGAAATCCCTGAAAGAATCTGGTGAAAAAATAAAAAAATCAGCTGAAAGATTATATTGAGCAAAAAAACTGAAATAAAATGCAAGCAAAAACCAAAAAAAAATAAAAAATTGAGCTAGTAACACGAGATGAAAAGTAAAAAAATCACCCGAAGACGATTGTGGATACTCACAATCGAAACGTCGTGAAGTAACTTGGATTGGAATCTTTCAATTTTTAATTTTCATTTCTTGTTAAAAAAATTGAAATATTAACAAGAGATGGAAATTAAAATAACTAATAATTTTTTTTTGATTGTTGCTTGTATTGTATTTCATTGTAATTTCAGTCTTTTTGTTTGATATAATTGTTATTTTTCAGTCGATATTTTAATTTTTTTACAGATTCTTTCAGGTATTTCAAATCAATTTATATCATAAAAGACAATGGAAGTCCGAACTAATGAAATGCACCACGAAACATTGTCAACCACCTTCAAACAAACGAAATATTGAAACTTGAAATCTCAACATTGAACTCGAAATTTTCAATTATAACGTCAAAATTTCGAGAGCAAAGTCGATATATAAGCTAATGCAGACAAATAAATGCGAGCTTAAGTGATGCTTGTTTGCGTTGGCTCATGAAAGACCATGCATTTCAACAACGTCCCTCTCAATGCACAATTTGCTCATTGTCCACCCGTGTGCATCGAATCTAATACAGCTATTTGCGACAGAAATTTTTTGAAATGAAAAATATCCAGAGACTCGTATGTTTTGATGAAAATATGTATTTAGTATCGACGAAAACTTTCGTAAGGTGTTACTTCATTCAACGGACACTTATTTCTCAGTCGTTTCAACATACGAATAGAGAAATAATGCAATCATGGCTATACTATTTAGCCTCCTTATCAATATTCAGAACACGGTATCAATTTATAGAGGATATTTTTGTTTTCATTTCAATTCATGTGTCCGTGTCATGAATAAATGAAAGCCAGAGTAAGTTTTTTTGTTGCGATATTTCGTGGATACAAAATGACATGTTGTTTGAGCGGAAGAGGTTACGCATTAAAATACTTGATATTGTAGTAACAGTACTTTGATTTTCCTCATTATCATATACCTGAGGGAACTCCAGTATTTTTATAAGCGAAACACTTTTGTTTTTATTATTGAATAGAAATTTCGAATTAATTTATTTCTCTTCACAGCAATATCAAATAATTGAATGTCACGTTATTAAGTGCCTACCTATTTCATATAATGTTTTCTATTAAATTATGTTTTATATGGAACATTAGAATCTCAGAAAAAATGGAATATTTTACAAGATACTGTTACTTCCTGGATTCTTTGATTAGAGACACACTTCGAAAATAAACGAACCCATTCAATAGGTCAAAAACACAAAAAAAACACTTTTATACTTCAGTAACTATCTACTCAACTATAACAATCATTTTACTGGACTGCCTTTGCTATATCTGAAGTGAAACTCTTTTTTTTTTTCTGGTTGATTCGGCCGTTACTTCTGGAAGCGCGTTAACGCGCGTTTCACCAATCCAACGGTCATCATTCTACATTCTACAGGAGTATTACATATGCGGTTTTAGAATTGATGATCAACCGAATAAAGGTATGAATGAATTTCATTTCAGTAACAGATATGAGTTTTTTTGGAACAAAAGGTTTTGGCGGTCTACTTTTCCATCTTTATACAAAAAATGTGGGAATCTTCCGAAGGAAGCAATCACTTTCAAAAAAGTCATCCTGTGCAAAGATGTAGATATCACGCAGAGAGTAACTTTCAGATACAAACTGGAAGGAAAGTTCTTTCGAAACATCTACTTTTATATAAACATTGAATTACACAAAAGAAAAATACTTTTGAAACAAATACTTTTATATGGACACTGAATTATACGAAAAAAACTTTTCTTTATTCAGTTTGTATTCCAAACTTTTGTTTTGGAATTGAATCAGATATCATTCACAGGATTCCTACTTAATACATGGAACAGTGTCATCCTCACTGGTGGACATTTGATATTCCGTCGTAAGATATAAAATGTTTTTATTACACTTTAAGAAGAAGTTGCGTCGAGAAAATGATCTATTCGATTTTGTCGAACAAATATCTGAATCAACTCGTTCTCCAACTTGACTGATCTTCATTGGAATAGATGTTAGTTTCAACTGGTTTCTCTAGAGATCCCATGACGTCATTAATTCTTGTATTGGATAAAATTGGGTTGTTTGTTGACCCTCCAATTGTACAATTCCCATTTTTTTGACATTTTATGATATTCATTGTCATATTGCGGTAAGTTCAGGTTCTTCAGGTCGAAATAGATATCATACGTTTATCGTTGTTGAAAACAGTTTAATTGATTTTTATTCATGGCTGTCAAACAACGAAAATCTCTACCAAACATAGGTTGAAGCAACTAACTATTGAAAAATATTCTTAATTAGAAGGTTGGTTTAATTCTAGTAGGTATTTCAGACCAGACAGGACTGAAGTTGTATCTTTCAATCCAACAATTGCTTCGTGCAATTCATCACTTTATGCTGCCCTAGTAATCAAGTTAGTATCTGTTATTTTTGCTCATTGAACGTGGAGAAATATTTCATAAATCTCTCTTATTATTAACATTGATACAAAATATCAATTCTCAAAAACTTTCCATTAACTGTCAAAACTAACATGTATTTTATCAATATACAATGAGATAAATTTTACTATGAAGTAGATGAATTTTTTATTGAGTGACTGAGTGACTGTGGTGCCTGAATGCATTTTAATGTGTTTTAAATGTGTATTTTATACTCTTAGGTATATGACCGGTGATAATTATCAGAATATTACTTTATAATTTTTACTATTATTCAAGATTTAATATATACATGTGCTGTTTTCTCTTTTTTTGACTGTTCCAATATCATTTGAATTGGGATCTGACTGGAATAAAATAATAATAATAATTATTATTACTAATATACAAAATTATGCACAATGAAAGACCATTGAACATTTTTTTCATGATTGATTTCCACAATATCAGGAATGTTTTTTATTCTTAATATAACTGGTTATCTATTACAAGGACAGAAAAATATTTTGTCGTAGATGCGACTGCAATCAATTCTCAAAAATATTTCATTAAGTAACTGTTAAAACTAACATTTATATTGTCAATATACAAAATGATGCTCAATTGAAATTTTTTTAACATATTTTTCATATTTGGGTTCAACAGTGTCCGAAATGTTTTTCATCATTATTTTACGTATTATAAGCACAGGAAAATATTTTATCATTAGCTTCATAGATGCGACTACGTGTGTCTGAGGCGCTTATGTTTCTTGTTTGTTTCTAAGTTGTTGCCGAACATAAAAGCACTAATTTTCCGAACAATGGATGACTGTATTTGGAAACGAAACTAGGGCTATCCATTTGTATGGAGGTTGATTTTCTTGATGGTTCTCAAAGCTTCAATGAAAAGTACCTAATTGGTGGCGATTTCTTTTAGTCAAAACAGACCATGCTCACATCTATTTCATGCTTCTTGACTGCTTTGGGAAATAATTTTCGTATATAACTTTTGTCAGAAACGGATTTGTTGTTCTATTCCATTCACTTCTATTGTCATTAGGTATCTAGATCTGATTCTGAACTGATTTCAGCTGATTAGAAAAGGAAATTTGAGCAGAAGTATATTTTCATATGTAATTTCCTGAAGATATCCTCTCAACGGTAGAAAAAGAGAGATTTGAAGAGTAAAAATATTTTCATTATGAGTAAAGCTGATGAAATCTCGGATAAACATAAGTGCCGACTAGTTACATCTAGCTTATTCCTTTAGTTTAGGGTAGATACAGGTTAACAGTATTATTCCAACTTTATTTTTTGTAGCACTTCCATTTGCTTCACTACGTTAATCTTTACCAACCATTATTACCCAAAAAATACTTTGAATTCTATTTTGTTATCTTCTAACATAATATCTACAGTTTGCTTGAACTAGGCCTGATATCACCTGAACACAAATCCACAGTTTACCCAAAATCATTTCATAATTTTCTTTTAAGGATAATTTTTATACTTTGTATCGTGTGATACGTAGAGACCAGACCTATTCTCTATTCCATATATTTCCACCTTTCATATTCGAAGTGAGTTTTCAGAATGAAATACTCTACTACCTCATATTCTCCTGATACAAAAACTTCCGATCTGGATGAAAACTCCGACAAGTGGTGAAGTTCTGAAACTCCCTTAATATACTCCACATAGGATAGAATCCACCAATCACGTCGGAACTACTTGTTGTCAGAAAGCTTTCCAGAGTTTTCATTCAAGATTGCTTCCAGGAAGTGGGAAAATGATATCAAGGAAACAGAAAGTGAAAGAGGTTTTCAGGATTTTCAACCCCCGATATTGTGTTGCACCCTCGATCGATTGATGCTACACTTAGTTTAGGGGGCGTAACTCTCTTTGTTCTTTGATTCGAGGGGTGAATAATATTAACAGGAGGAAATTTAAACAGGGTTTAACTAGATAGTAGAAAAATATTCAACAAGGTAACCTACCACATACATTTATGGATAATATTAGATCATATTCCACATTTTTACTGATCTTTGCAAATATCAGAAGATGGAAAAATGAATCATAAATGAAATCTTTCATTGTTTTTTGTTTGATATCTATTTAAATTCGTTTCTGTACATAGGGATCTCGTAAACGATAAGAGATAGAGTATCGGTTAGATCGTGGCAAAGTTGCGTATTTTAAAGACTATTCAATGATGTAAAAAAATCGAATATAACTTTTTTGGTTCTGGAGATATACAGGAAAAACCAAATAATCCGAAATGATTTTTTTGTCTATATCTTCTTTATTCACAGACATATTGAAAATCTGTCCACACGTTGCTATTGACACTCGATGTGAACTATCAGAATATATCCATGAATCTTTTATATAGGGTGTCATCTGACTTGGGCCACCCTCATCTCTAAAATTTCAAACACGGACTTGTATTTTTTTTTTGTAGTTTTTGGATCGTACACGTTCAGTTCATACTGAGAAATTAAATTTCATTTCATATTTCGGGATGTTTCGGTAATATTTGATTATAATTGGGTGAATTATTCCCTTTTAAATTACGGCCCTGGAAATTGGTTGACTGAGTTGAATAAAAACAAAATAGCAACTTTCACGTCTTCCTATGTACCATAGAGTTTTTAGAGATTTTTTTTTCATTTTAGATGCCATTCCATATTTCCATTGCTCTGAGCATTTTCTAAAATCGAATAAGAAAATCTTTTATGATTATCTGAAAGATATCTACAACAAAAATATGTTATGTGTAGTTTGATGAGCAAAAAAGAAAGGATAGTAATAATAAGATCTAAAACCAATACATTAATTGTAATGACAATTGAAATGAGGTAAATTATGTAGGTACACAAAAAAATTAATGGCACAATAAATGTTCGAATTGGAGTCCTTCCATTTCGAGACAAATACTGGGCTAATATAATGGTCTGCAAGATCACCGGATCTTACTATTTTGGACTATTTTCTATGGGGGACATTGAAAAATAGGACTCACGCTGGCAGAGAGATGGAAAATGTGAAAGACTCGAGATTGAGGATTTTGAATGATTTCGCAACAATCCAGCAAATAAGTGCATTAAGGACAATGAATAATTTGAAAAACCGAGTTCAAAATGTTTCGAAATGGAAGGACTCCAATTCCAACATTTATTGCATCATTAATTTTTTTGTGTATGTAAATTACTTCATTCAAATTTTCATTACGTTTCGGATGTTATTATTGCTCTCATTTTTTTTCTGCTTATTAAAACACATATAATATAATTTTGATGTAGATATGTTACAAATAATCATAAAAGGTTTTCTTATTCGAAGTTCACTGTAGAAAACGCTCAGAGCAATGGAAAAAATATGAATAGGTACCTAAAAATGAAAAAAAAAAAACTCTCGAAAAACTCTACGGTTTATACGGAGAATGAAAGTTGCTATTGTGTTTTTATTCAACTCGGTCAACCAATTTCCTGGGCCGTAATTTAAAAGGGAATAATTCACACAATTATATTCGAATATTACCAAAAAATCCCGAAATATAAAATTGAATTCAATTTCTCAGTATGAAGTAAACGTCTACGATCCAAAAACTACAACATAAAATACAGGTTCCTATTTAAAAATTCAAAGATGGGGGTGGTAAGTCAGATGACACCCTGTATAAAAGATTCATAGATATATTCTGAGAGGCCACATCAAGCGCCAACAGCAAAATGTGGACAGATTTTCAATATGTCTGCGAATAAAGAAGATATAGGCAAAAAATAATTTAGGATTTTTTGGTTTTTCCTGTATATCTCCAGAACCAAAAGAGCTATATTCAATTTCTTTACATCATTGAATAGGTCTCTAAAATACACAACTTTGCCACAATTTAACCGTCACTCTATCTCTTATCGTTTACGAGATCTCCATGTACAGAAACGAATTTGAATAGCCCTGTATATAAAATCTCAGTTGAATGAAAGAGATGAGATGATTCCATAAAAAAATTAAATACTCTATTCTATCCTGTTCGATACAAATATTTCAAAAACTCACTCAGATTTACAAATTGAGCGAGTTTGCCATGGAAACCAGAAAATAAATTTCAATGATGCTTTCCTATTCGAAAATTTAAGTACTGACTTGAAAACTGATTCAAGGTTGACTGAAACTCCTGAAAAATAACAAAGTGTTGTTGAAAATGTTTATTTTTGATTCGGATAGATGAAACTATAAACAAACCACTCGTAATCCATCAACAGACAGCACATTTTGTTCTGCAATAGAATCATCAGCGATTAATGCATCGTAGAACTACCACATAATCCTATGTAAAAGTAAAGAGACGGCTTGAAAGGGATCGACCGAAGGCTCAGAACATGCTTATTTAGGAAAAACAAGCAATCACAACAGTTTTATTGCCAAGCCAAGTCACCACATTCATCATGGTTCTCCTGCCCAACTATTTATTCATTTATTCTCATAGTTTTTTTCTGATCATCAGTCATGAATAAACCGTTTATAAGTTTCTTCAGAAAAAACTTTCGAATCTCGAGGAATATGAGAAGGGTTTTCGAAAAGGAAAGTTCACGATATCATTCTAGTCGATTATGAAAATTTTACCAAGCAGTACCTGGAAATATTGAGGTTTTCAGTTGAGTTTCTGTTTACATTTTTCTAATCGCATATTTCCTTTTCTTCATTTTTTTTTTATTTGAGTTTTTATTTTCATTATACTTATGCGAATGAGTGACATTCCATTGTTCAACTCACTCACCAATTCATCTCCATTTCAGATCACAATTTGCGTTGTTATATTTAAGAAATTCATATTCATTCTTAATTTTTTTTTATATTTTCCCTTTTTTGAATAACTCGTTGTTTTTTCAATTTTTCCAATATTTCATTCATTTTCATTTATTTTTCTCGTACATTCCAAATCTGTCAACACCTTCTCAAACAGTGACCATTCCGTTAATCGTCCACAAACCTGCATCTTATTAGGATGTCAGACACTCTAGTCGGAGCAGTCTCTGGGTCCAGATTTTCTAAATGAATCCAAAATAACTGCTTTGACAATCTGAACATTTAATAAATTGCTTGTCATTGATCTCGTGATGGACATGTGGCAAGAATATCGGAAGCTACCACTTTTGTAGCTACTCGATTATTATTCAAACATATGAACATATGAAAATGACTCCTACGGAGTTATTCTTCTTATTCTTTAGACCTCTAGAATAATTTATTTGGACTACAAATGATTTGTATATATGGCAGCACAGGGTTCGTTCTGGAGAAAACAATTTTTCCACCCCAGAACAACACGGCGTCTCGACGTGGGTTTCACTAACCATAAGTCAGCCTCATCTGAAGATGATGTAGCTTATATCAGTTGAATTGTTATGCTCGCCACTTTAATCATTCCATGCACTTCACAAATTCATTCAGATAAATATTACAGAAATCGTACACATTTTCTCATAACAGACAGATGCTTGCATAACATACTGAAGAGAAAGTTGATAACTATTCGCAACCAACTTAACTCGTATTTATATAATGCCATGGCGATTTTTTCACACCGTGTTTCCATAATGAATGTGTTATGTCGGTAAAGTGATCGGCATTGTTCCGAGTGACTATAAGTTTCATTCATTTGCGTGAGACAATACACGCTGTAAAAAGTTATTGGGTTATTTTAAAGACAACGGCTTGAAAAACTTACAGACTTCTAGCATCTATATATCACGTTATTGAAGAAGTGATAAAAATAATGGTTTGAATTGTAGTTCATAGCATAGTGAAATTGTCTTTGGGATTATATACAGTGTGTGAAAGCCAAATGGAATAAATTAATTATTTCGGTTGCTGTACATATTTAAAAAAATCCCCAAACACTTCAAATGTAAATTCTCTATTCAAAAATGTTATCGGTTTCAAGTTTGTTGACTGGCCAGCGCGATCACCTGATCTTTCATCATAAGATTTTTTCTAATGGAGATATGTAAAGAGCAATGCATTCAAAACGAAAGGGTCCGCCTGATATGTTAAATAATGTTGGAAGACAGTTTTATTTGAGATTAGTATGTTGTCAAGACGTTCGCGGTGAACATTTAGAACATCTACTTCGTTAACATCCATAGTTCTTTTTCGTATTCTACATTTCATTAAATTTCACTTTTTGAGTGTATTTTTATCTAATTTCGGTAACCACATGATTTTAATTTATTTCATCTCAATTGTTGCAATAATCTTGAAAGCGATAACATTTTTGAATAGAGAATGAAGAGACCTTCCAAACTATACAGGGCTTTTCATGATGAGCATTAATTAGCCGTTTCTGACAAACTATTTAACGGATCAACCTTAAAATTTCGCAGTATGCATAAATCAATATGACCTACACGCCTAAAATATTTCAGACGAAGCGGCGTTGTCGCTTCTACTATAAAGTAGCGGCTTCTTTGATTTTTCAAATGGAACACCCCGTATATAATATCATATTATGATTCATTACCATTTTGTCAACAAATTCATATACTATTTCCCTATACCTATCTATTACCGTTTAGAAGATATAAATTAATTTCTTTTTTTTTTTACCAAACATGAACTTTTATAAATGCTGATAATCTTGAACTCTCTTGCACTAAAACGATCAAATTTGTAATGGAGTGGAGTGATACTATGAGGATCCTCTCTGCGAGTCATATTTTCATTTGCCTCATACAGGGTCTTCAAAAAATGCAGATACTTTGATCTCATGAAAAAATGAGTGGAACTCAATTTTTTAACTGGAACACCCTGTATATTTCAACATTTTTGAGCTCTAAATCCAATTTTAGATTAACTTTGTTAGATAATACTATTTCTATTTTGAATCGTTTTGGAGATAAACTGTTTCAAACGGAAACTGGCGTGGTTTTATTGCTCGTTTTTTTGAATTCATCACTTATTTTGGATATTCATCTTTTTTTTTTATACTTAGTAATATTTCTCAGATCAGTCAATTCGAAATTGATGTGTACCTACCTCAGAAAAAGTTACAATTTGTATGCATTGAGGTATTGGTCTCTAACGTACAACAGTACACATTAATATTTTTTAATAGTGTGCTTTGGAAAAATAAATAAACCAATTATTTAACGTCAGACTTTCGTTGGTGGTTTTGACTGATTGTGATAGCTACCAATTATAATAAAATAATGTCAAGATTAGGTTACAGTAATGAAGATTTCTTGAATTCATTAATAATTTATGGTGAGTGCAATATAATTGCAAGTAGAACATGCCGAGTATTTCATGAAAGATATCCACAACTTCCGAAGCCGAATAATAATGTGATAAATCGACTACTAAAAAACTGTAGATTGAATGGAACCTTCCGTCCAAAAATCATTCGTAAGAAGACTAAAGTGGATGATGATGACAATGGTATAACAGTTTTGGGATACTTTCATGCATTTCCAAATGCTTCTCTGCGCGAGGCTGAAAGGGAGATAAGTATACGCTACGTGACAATTTGTAGAATTCTCAATAAGCATAAATGGCATCCCTATAAGTTCTACTGTGTCCAACATTTGAAACAGACTGAAGTGGAATTCTTTGAATGGTTACTTGTCAAGACTCAAGAGGATGAACATTTCCTTGACAATATCATATGGACAGATGAGGCCAAGTTCATAAAAAATGGAGTTTTCAATAGACACAATAGTCATTATTGGGCGCCAGAAAATCCCCATGTTGTCCGCCAAAGGGGTTCTCAAGAAAGATGGCCATTCAATGTATTTTGTGCCACAAAGAATGAGTCAATTTTTTATATCGAGTTTTATGATGATAATTTTAATGCATCAACATATGAAGATTCACTGAGGAATGGAATTCAAATGATTTTAAATAATAGACCAGGAAGAGAACGTGTATGATACCAAATGGATGGTGCTCCACCCCATAATTCTCATTCAGTCAGCGAAGCTTTAACCGAAATCTTCGAAGACAGATGGATTGGTAATAATGGACCATTTCGTTGGCCTCCTAGAACGCCAGATGGCAATCCATCAGATTATTTCGTGTAGGGTTATATTGAAAATATTGTTTACTCTACTCCAATATCAACAATGGAAGATATGAAATCGAGAGTTACAACTGCTTTCAATAGTTGAACTCCAGACTTGATCAGAAGCGCTACACATGACAATCTTTTGAAGAGATTACATGTTTGTTTAAGTAGAGGTGGATATGTGTTCGAACATATTCTGAAATACACTGACGATTAAATTAACTCATCAATTTATGGGTTTATTATTTTCAGTTCGTGTTTCAGCGTTGATAAAACTATTGTTTCAAGAGAAGTTTCATTTCAGTTGAGGAGTATTTTAATAATTATCTTTTTATTGTATTATTCGTGACTAACTGAGAAACATCAAACGAAATCTGTTTTACAAAAGTGAGTGATGAACAAGGAAACCATGTCAATTTCCGATTGAAACAGTTTATCTCGAAAACGGTTCAAAATAGAAATAGTATTATCCGAACAAAGTTAATCTGAAATTGGATGTAGAGCTCAAAAATGTTGAAATATACAGGGTGTCCCATTTGAAAAAATTGAGTTCCACTCATTTTTTCATGAGATCTAAGTATCTACATTTTTTGAAGGCCCTGTATGAGGAAAATGAAAATATGACTCGAAGTGAAGATCCTCATAGTATGACTCCACTCCATTTCAAATTTGATCGTTTTAGTGCAAGAGAGTTCAAGATTATCAGCATTTAGAAAAGTTCATGTTTGGTAAAAAATATATCGAAATTAATTTATATCTTCTAAACGGTAATACATAGGTATAGGGAAATAGTATATGAATTTGTTGACAAAGTGATAATGAATCATAATATGATATTATATACGGGTTGTTCTATTTGAAAAATCAAAGAAGCCGCTACTTTATAGTAGAAGCGACAACGCCGCTTCGTCTGAAATATTTTAGGCGTGTAGGTCATATTGATTTATGCATCATGAAAAGCCCTGTATATCACAAGCCTATACTTTTCATTCAAAAAATTGGGGGTTGTACCTGTCATTCGATGGGTGTTGAAGGGAGGGGTAGCATTTTTCCGTTGAAGTATGTCAAATTGTAATTTAAATTAGGTATTTTGGGATTTTTTTAAATATGTACCGTAACTGAAATAATGAATTTATTCCATTTGACTTTTGCACACAGTATTTTCGTTTAATTGCAAATTGCCAATAAAACACGTTATCACTATTGTAGTTCCTTAATAATCGACTGCCTCGGTCAAACATCAACAAACAAGAAAAGGGTCATCCAATACAAGACAATATTGTCAAGTGTTGCTAACTGAACGCACCTGTACAATAACATAGACACCTTACAATATAAATCAAAATTTTCATAAATCTGTCGTTAATTATATGGTAGCGTGAAAATTTAAAATTCAGTATTGGCTAATCTAACAACCTTCGATTTCAAGTCTGCAATAATATTTGCTTGAATATTAATTTCAAAATTAAGTGAGTGAAATAATTTCTAGCATCTTTTAGATTTTGTAATATATTAACGAATCAAATGTCTTAAACAAATTTATTTCTGATAATGTTTCACTATCACAAACTCATTTACTTTCAATACAACTAACCCTTAATTTATCTCCACTATTTGAATTCCTTGTTTAACCGCTCAATTCGCTTTCTAAACTCAACTGCCATCTCTGGACGAGAAGCGGGCCTTGTTTATCGGTAACGACCGTTCTAGATTTCTCTAGTCGTTTCGGTACTCAACTAGGATTTAACCGGCGGTTGTCGACTGCATTCCTTTTGCGTTGATGTCATGTGTTTATTTGCTGGCCGAGATATCGGTCAGCGGCGGCTTCAGATTCGTTACAATATAGACATGGTCGATGAAAAACTTTATATACATTTATCCGATTGGAATTGTCATTTACAAAATCTTTCTGAAATGTGTAAGAAACCTTTTGAAACCACCCAAATTCACGCAGCGAAATTCACTCAGTTTCATAACTATAAAACAAGTGACCAATGTAGAAAATATAATCTCTCAGTTTTTTTAATGCGTTATGAATATATCAGAGAGAAAGTTTTATTGTAGTAACAAAACTCTTGTTGATACCATCAAAAGAAAAGAGTGTTTGACAAATAAAAGTAAGAACAAACAAATTTTGGTGATATTGTGATTTTTTCTGATTTTTTTTATTCTAGAAATTTCGGTGTAATGTTGTCGATGATCCTTGTTGATGGTGATTCTCCTACGCTCGCTGACGTTAAATAGCGGTCTTATAATCTTCTTTCAAAATATTGTCTGATCATCGTCATTGATACACTATTTCTTATTGATTTCTTTGGAGTTTATATTCCATTGTTATCCACTATGATGTATTACGTCTGTAACAAGTTGGAAAGTAAGTACAAAATCGATTTCAACATTTCTCCGAGAAGAAATTGTCGATAATGAAAAAGTGATGAAGAAATGTGAAATTTAGTTGAATTTATTATTTTATATGATATTTACATATTTTGAATGATGATTCGGTACATTAACTTATGTCATATATGCAGAATCATAAATATGATATAATTTGAATAAAAACTTCATAAAATGAATTGGAATATACTCGACTTCTTGTTTAGGTTGAAGGTTTTTGCAAATGCCAAATTTTCAACAATTCAAATTGAAACGGTCATATTTTTAGGAGTGACTGATTTTTGGGAAAGAAAGTTTTTGGCTTTCTATTACTTCATCTTGATACAAAAAAATGTGAAAATCTTCCAAAGAAAGGAAGGAAGCAATCAATTTTAAAAGAATTTACCCTATACATAGGTCCGTAGATCATTCAAAGGAGTAACTTTCAGACACTAACTGGCAGAAAAAGCCCTACTTGAATATAAACATTGAATTATACGAAAGAAAAATTCTTTCGAAACAAATACTTTTATATGAACAATAAATTATACAAAAAACATTTCTCTCTGCTCAGTTAGTGTTCCAAACATTGGTTATTGAATTGAAGCAGATATCATGCACAGGATTTCTACACAGTATACTAAATGAAAGGTAAAAATTTCACTTACATGGAACACTGTCATCCTCACTGGTAGACATCGTTGTATCGCCGTACGGCACTTGCCTAAGGGCTCTTCAGTTTCAATCTTGATAACATCATGAGAAAAAACACACAATTCATTTATAAATTGTGATTTTTATGCCACGAAATAAGTTTGATCTACTCATGTCATCGATGATATCATAATGACATTCATTCAATTATTTGATTAAATTCCAGCCAAAAGAAACCTTGTTTAAATTGAAAGGGTTATATTTTTAGGGCTGATTAATTTTTGGGAAAGAAAGTTTTTGGCTTTCAACTACTCCATCTTGATACAAAAAAATGTGGGAATCTTCAAAATAGAAGAAGGAAGCAATCAATTTCAAAAGAAGTAACTCTATACATAGATGTGTAGATCATGCAAACAAGTAACTTTCAGACTTCAACAGTGTCTTTCTATATTTGAATTCTTTTGAACTGACAAATCGTGGAAAACTTCTGAAAGACGAAAAGGAAGTTTTTGGCTTTCTACTACTCCATCTGATACAAAAAAAATGGATGAGAGAATCTTCCAAATAAAGGAAGGATTAATCAATTTGAAAATAAGTAACTCTATACATGGATGTGTAGATTATGCAAAGAAGTAACTTTCAGACACAAACTGAAAGAAAAGTCCTCCTGAAACAGCTACTTTCATATAAACATTGAATTACACGAAAGAAAAAATTCTTTCGAAACAAATACTTCTATATGAACACTGAATTATACAGAAGATACTTTTCTCTATTCAGTTTGTATATCGAACATTCGTGGAGGAATAAGAATCAGATATCATTTACATGAGTTCTACTTTGAATGAATGGTAATAAATTGTACTCACATGGAACCCTAACTGGTATACACGTGTTTCGCCTTAAGACACTTGCCCTAAGGCTCTTCAGTACCAAATTGGATAACATTATAGAAAATACACACACTTCATTCATGAATTACGATTTTGAATATCACTCCTAAAAATATAACCCTTTCAAATCATGAAAAGGAAGTTGTTAAGTCCATAATTGATTTTATTCCACAGCTCTATTGTCCGGTGGATATCCTACCTTGTTTTGTCGTTTTATTCCACTGATGATTCTAATAAGTTTGACGAAGAAATATTTTGACTTTTTACTTCTCCATTTTTATACAAACATATGTGGGAATCTTCCAAAGAAAGAAAGAAAGCAATCAATTTCAAAAAACTTAACACTATATGAAGATGTGTAAATCATGCAAAGAAGTAACTTTCAGACACAAACTGGAAGAAACTGCCCCCTCGAAACAGTACTTTCATACAAATGCGAAAGAAAAATTATTTTAAAACAACTACTTCTGTATGAACACTGCGGAGACCTCATAAATCTACTTACTTTATTGTGTAGCAATCCTGTGAATGATATCTGATTCAATTCCATAACGAATGTTTGGAATACAAAATAAATAGTGTTTTTTGTATAATTTAATGATCATATAAAAGTAAGTGTTTCGAAAGTACTCTTACTCTCATGTACTTCAATGTTTATATGAAAGTAGATGTTTCGAGAACTGTTTTTCTTCCAGTTTGCTTCTGAAAGATTCCTGCACTGACACCTGTCGGATATAATCCAACACCCTTCGTGGTAGTAGCCAGGGGAGTAGTTGTTTTCTGATAGGTGTCAGTCCATTAACCTACAGTGTAGGGAGTTGAGACTGACCTGAACGAATTGTAGCTTTAGATGATTCGATTTATAGCTAGTCTTAAAGTATGCCCACTGACTATATGTGGAAAGTTTACCAGTTATCCATAAAATTCAATTCCACATTAAAAAGTTTCATTTAGATATACACCTTTTTCTTCGGTTATTGTATTTTCCATACTAGTTCTAAAATATATATACTCCACCAGTTCTGTGAAAAGATCCAACACAAAACACAAGAAGATGAACAACGGTAAGTACTTTTCTACTGAAAATTCGACGAGCAACCTGCTTAACGATACGCAATAGCTTCTTTCAAGTCTAACTTCTCAAAGCAATACACGTACACAATAGTATACTTATGTCACAATTTGATTTGATCTAGTTTTCTGAAAAACTGCATTCGTAATAGAAATAATGTTTTTTACCGACCTTTTTGGGAATTTTCACCTTCCACAATCTGAAAAATATGAAAATTCCAAAAGAAGGTTAATGAAAACACTGATTTTCCTATACAAAAAAAGACTTTCGTTGAATGTTTTTTTTATTTCTGAACAGCTAAGCAAGAAGGCAGATCCGTTAATGAAAATTACTCGTTGCTTAGTAATAATAAATAAACATTCTGCATTCTTAATATTCGATAAAAATAATAAATTTCATGCGTTCCCTTCTCTCTTTTGAAGGGTTTAAATTGATTTCGTGAAATTTTCAAATAATTATTATTGTAATAATATTATTTGTTATATTCATATGTTAAGTTTTACATATTAATAAAGAGAAGCCGCAGAAGCGCATCAATTTATACAGGATCTAGCTAAGATACGTAAACGATGATTAATGAAGAGTACAATGAATTATAGAAACATTGTGTAGGTATAGCTGGGTACTGTTGAATGTAACCGAAAAATTGACTTGAGCTTTTTTAGAAATCATTAATACAGTTTAACGAAGAGTTTTACAAAAACCGCAACACATGTTTCGCTATACAATAGCTTTCTCAAGCGTAAAATAATAAGTTACTTCTAAATTACAACTGTTTTATACTCTAACATATTATCTACTTGTATTCCTACTTTCTAATAAACGAATCTACCTGTGAAGGGCAGGTATAAATTCATTAACTATATAAATAAATCAAATTTTTCAAAGTACCGTAATTATACTTAACTTTTCTTAGCTGGAAATAAACAGATTCAAAAATGGCGAATTTTTCAGTTCAGTTCTATAATCTAATGAGTGTCATATGTGTAATTTATTTTTCCATTCTGAAAACTATTTCTGTGTTCCTTCATGCGGCTTTGAACGTTTTTCCAGTTCGACCTATATCGAACATCACCCACATGAACTGAACTTTCATCTTTGTTATTCTTCATGTGCATGCCTAAGTTTTTGTTGGTTTCAAAAGGAAATATTCACACCTTCGTTGTGCAGAAAATTTGAAATATTTGTAGTGAGTTGGCTACTACGAATATTTCACTACGGCCAGAAGAAAGGTTCAAAACTTAACCTGTTGGAGAGTAAGGATATAATAAATTTAAAATCTCTCAATATCTTATAAACGATCAAACAAACGATCGTCATTATTGAATTCAATATTAATGATTGAAAAATTGCTGAGTATGAAAATTAAAAGTTCAGTCGAAAGACACCCTACCCTGTATAAAAATTCATTGATAATTTCATGGTAGTCTAATAAAAGTTGCTACGATGAAATGTAAACAGATTTCTAATATTTCTGTAAACAAAGAAGATACAGCAAATAAAAATTTTCAGTTTTTCACGTATATCTCCGGAAACAAAAAAAAGTAGAATCGACTTTTTTATATCATCTGATAGTACCCAAAATGGCCAACTTTTGGACACAATTTTAAATCATCTCTCTTATCATTTACGAGATTATCATGCACAGCTGTGAGAAAAAAGTGAGAAAAATCATGCATAGAAACATCTCTTAAATTTGACATCGACATTTGTCGATGGGTGCAACCCGGCTAATATTATAAAGATGGTCGTACTTCCTTCAAAACAGGAACAGGAGAATTGAATTGAATTCAACCCTTAAACATTATAACATTTTGTATTCCTCGCAAAATTCTTGGCAAATGTTTAAAATGTCATATTCGGAATGTTTTTCACATATATTTAAGGTTTAATATCAAGAATGACTTCTACAGGCTCTGAAATGAGTATACATTTTTCGTGTAAGTCCTTACATATCACATGTTCATTCAAACGATATTCATTTACAAAATTTGAGTTCCTGTGCAAGATTTCATTAATTTTCAAATGATGAGGGGCACATTCATATATTTATTTGATTGTTTTTCAATGTATATTGACAAAAGAAATCATGTGATCTTCAAATAACAATCAAAGTCGAAATATTGAATTTACTTTATATCGAAAACTCAGACAAATCCAAAAAGGAACACCCACTCAGAATAACTCTTGTCAGAGAATATTATGAAAAATATTTCCAAGTCCAAAATCTAAGAATTCAGTTTTGTCCTGTTGCATACGTTTGAAATACGCAAATTGGCATTTGTTCTTTACTGGAAGTGTCACTATTTTGAAAATACTTTAGTCAGGTTGCCTGCATCAATATTAATATACCTACTGTCAAAATTTTTCTATTGCATGTTTTTCCATATACAGTTCAAGTTCAAAAGTTATGATACCAATATAGATCTTAATTAGTATACTTTTTACCACCCTTACCTGAATATTCATGTCAATCACACTATTTTCGAGTTTGTTGCATTTACACAAACATATTTTTTCCGTATCATCCACTCAATTTAACTTTCACCTCGGCAGTTATGAATGAAGATGAATCTCAAGTACAATAAATGAAGTATTTTAAAATTATGGTAATGATTCACTATATTTCTCAATAAACGTCACAAACTGCAGTATCTAATTGAAGTCTCATTTTACGATGAAATAATGTTTAGGTTTACCATTGTTGTACTGTTTAAAACAAATTATGCAATATTAGTGTAGAAGTGTTTCAACTTTATTGTGTTGTAATTGCATGAGAAAACGTTTCAATGACGAAAGAAATGAGGTAGGGAATTTGTTTTATTTATAGATTTGGCTGCATTTATGTTGTTTCGTTCATAAACAGAATTAATATTTCTGCAATAGACATCAATAGTACATCCATAGGTGGATACTTTCAAAAAAGTCGTTAATAATTTTTCAACTCATTTACTTATATTTTTCATATGACACTAGTTCTTCAGGTTTCCAACTTCAAAACTGACGAAATTCAACACAATCTTAATATAAAATAAGAGTGTCAGTCAATCAATAGGTACCCTCTAATAAAATATTGAATAGCATCAGCAAAAAAACAACGGATTAGAATTATATACATTGGCAATCCTACTAATCCTACTCCTACTAATATTATGGGGGATGAATGAATGTCATGTATGTATTTACATTCTATACTTTTTCACGCCTAAATAGCTTAACGGATTCGAATGTAAGTTAGTATATAGATGTTTTATGACTCTGGCGCACGCCAAGATAGCTCTCAGGGAGAAATAATTTTTCCGACTAACCTAATACTTACCGTTATATTATGACCAAAGTCACAAAAAAATCTTGGTAAATTGTAGCCTATATGTTATTTTGATGTATCAGCTGAATTTATGTAAAGTTTCATCAAAATCCGTTCAGTCCTTTAGGCATGAAAGAGCCACAAACATACATACATACATGTATCCATCCTCACAAACTTTCACATTTATAATATTAGTATACAGGTTGTTTATTAAACATGCGGTGAGAGACTATTCATTGGACTATTCTAAGGATATTTTGTCCCTTGGTGATTTTTGATATGGCGCTTTGTTTGGAAGATACAGGGCGAAAAAGAATTTCGACAATAACAATTTTGGTAATTTCAAAATTATCAACGTAGCTGAAACAAAAGTGTAGCTAACTACACTGGACCTACCAAGTAATAAAAAATCTAAAGTCATTAGTTATACTACTCCAGTGGAAGATTTGAGAAATCGGATGATTGCTGTGCAATTACAAACAATCCTGGTGTTTTTGAAAGAGTTCGGGAGTCGATAAGGAAAATATTGGATTCTTGCATCCGTGCGGGAGGGAGTCATCTTCAAAAGATGTAGATTTAGAAACATTACATGTAATTTTTGGTAAAAAAGTTTTATTGTCGAAATTCTTTTTCAAAAATCATCAAAGCACAAAATATCTTTAGAATAGTCCCTTAAATTTTTGCCGCATGTTTAATAAACTCTTTGTAGATTCAGAATTATGAAGTATTCAATAAGTAATATTGGATGTATTTCGTGATCTTTTTCAAGTTTCGAAATTTTGATGTTTTTGAACTCGGTATATCAAATCATTTCAGGATTGAATTTCTATACGGTGTATGGTAGTTAATCTAACAGCATTAACTTCAGAATTGTTTTTTAAACCATTGAGGATCTAGTAGGTACCCTGTGTTGTTGTTCATTATTACTGAATCTCATTATATTTTCTGATGCTCAGTCGTTAAAGTTTTTAGGAATTCACTTGGACAGCAACTTGTCGTGGAAAACTCACACAGACAATCTTTCGAGTAGGTTATCTAAGGCCATTTATGCTATTAGACAAGTTAAAATTAATTTAGGTAGGGAAACGGCTATCATGACATACCATTCACTATTTCATGATGTTATGACATATGGATTATTAAATTGGGGACACTCTATCTACTTACAGCCAATTTTTTTACTCCAAAAAAGAGCAATTAGAGCAATTATAGGTTTAAACAAATTGGAAAGTTGCAAGCCGTGGTTTGTACAGCCAGGTATTTTGACGTTACCTTCATCAGTCATATATTCTAACTTGGTATTCATAAAAGAAAATATCAGCAACTATCAGACACTTAGTGATAATCATAATTATAATACAAGAAATAGAGACAACCTGCTGATTCCACAACATAAATTAGCAAGTACTAGTCGCAATTATCTAGGAATGAGACTGTTTGATAAATTAACTATTGAAATGAAAGATACACACCTGGAAATATTCAAAAAGAAACTGAAGAGTATTCTGTTGAGGAAAGCCTATTACGAAGTAAATGATTTCGAATTGTCCTAAGTTAATTTGAATTACAATTCCAGTTATTTTTTCCATCTTTTGGTTAAATTAGGAGTATTAAGTTAGGAGTATTATTACTTAATACTCCTAACTCTCATTTATAAATATGACTTACAGATTTGTTAATAATCTATATGGACCTTAATATGTTTATGTTTCACTTTTAAATTTTGTTTCATATGTCATGTGTTAGTAATCATGTTTGTAACTTTACAATATATATAATTTATAATTCACAATTTTATATATGTCATATATGTGTATTTTATGTGACTTATCCAGACACCATGGTGTACTTGTGACCAATAAAACAAATAAATAAATAAATAAACTTCAGTATTGAATAGATTTTTTTTTCATAGATGAAAATGAAACTGTGGCAGAGTTATAGTTTGTAAAGACAAATAGAAAATCAATGTCTATTCTCATTGAAGATGTATATGATTTTCAATAAATAACTATATCACAGTATGAGAGCAGTTGGTAACATTCACTTGTTCGATATATATATATATATATATATATATATATATATATATATATATATATATATATATATATATATATATATATATATTAGATCGAAGGTTTTCATATATATATATATATATATATATATATATATATATATAATATATATATATAATATATATATAATATATATATATATATATATATATATATATATATATATAATATATATATATATATATATAATATATATATATATATATATATATATATATATATATACATACATACATCTCTACATATATCTCTACAAAATAAACAAATTTTTCACAGAAAATGTTTATTGAAAAGTCATTCGTTTTCGAGATACAAACTGTTGAACATTTTCAAAACATCGTTGATTTTAGTCATAAGTTTTTTGCAATTTTGATTATTTCCGTCAAATTTAAAAAAAAAACTTGTTTATTTTGACGAGATCCACCACATAGTGAGTTTCTGTAATGTTCTCAACAACTTCACTTAGCGCCCTAGGAGCTAAGTAATAAGCGTCGATATAGAAAATTGTAAAAAGGTATGGGAATTAGGTTTTTTTCATGAAAAATACCAACAGTTCACTGTCAAATTTGAGATAAATAATGACAGCGTACGCAGCGCTCTTCAGATGTGACATGGAAATTAATACAAAATTATGATTTACCACGTCGAAAAACCTCGGTTAGCTCATTTTTTGCAAAAGTAATTTCGAACAAACGAATAAAAAAAATTTAATTTCAACACCCTGTATCTTCGAAACGAAGCATTTCCGGACACAAGCCTATAAAGACTTTTTTTTTAATTATCTCAGAAATTTTCGAAATAGTTTAACGTACTTATGTTACACGCTATATATTCGGTAGGTCTGAGAATGAATTTCAAGCTATTCTTCATACGTCTAAGTGATATAAAGGTGCTCCACCCCAATTTTTTTTATTTTTTGGAGAAAATTCTTTGTTTCCTTTTTTTTTTCTCATGATTTGGCATTAAAAAGTATATATAACCCTCGATTTTTACCTTTCCATCACCAACCCTTAGTTTTAAAAATCATTTTAGTAATTTATTCATTTTGATCAGTTATTCCTTCAGGCGTCTACCGGTTCCATTTCTCACTCGGTAAACACTATGTAGTAGGGATGAGAACGAAGTTGGTCTCCAGTCTTTCTCATACATTAAGCCATCGCTTCCTCCTACACAGTTTTCGGCCACTATTATTGCTCATTCATCGAGGAATGCCACCGAATAATTTATAACTGAAGGTTGAATTGCTCCGTAATTTGAATCCATCACGGCTGTGCAACGACACGCGATTAGTCATTGAAAAATTGATGAAAAGCGTCCCAAGGCCAATCAATGTCCATTTGTGGCTTGAATTTGATCACACCATGTTTTCCACACTGGCAATTAATTATACGTGACATGCTCTGGAGTGGGCAAACCATCCAGTTTATGGTAGGTAAACATGGATAATGGGACTAAGAGGATAGGAGATTAATATTATTTGTAAGTGTCATTGTTCTGATACATACTTACAATGAGTTAGTTATTATTTTATACCCTAAAAATTCCCTCGAAATATTGTATGTGGCCAAAGTTTCCCACGTCACCTAGTTGTTGAAATAAAAATTTGATCTGAAATACTCTCAATGAATTGTCCGGAAACATCTCGAGAGATCTTCAAAATCAGTTTCGAAGTAATATCAACTCGTATTTCGTCTAAAGTTCTATGATCAATCTGGCTGAAAACGCTTATCAACTGCGATTTTCGAAATTCAAAAAAACCATTTTTCATATCTGTTACTTTTGAAACATTCTTTATGAACTCTATAAACCATGAACTATAACAATCTTCTGAACTTTTAGGCATAAGTAAGTTTCCAATTTATATGTGAATATTTACTTTTATGTTTACTTACCAAGCCGTCGCGTCGTCTTAATTTCGTTCAGGTTGGAGCCTGGCTCCCTCACCCTTTCAACTGATGTTTGTCAGAGGGACAAATGGGTCATGACTAATGGTAGAATGGTAACATGAATGTCCTCAGACATCAGTGCCGCCCTTCACGGTGTACCCCTACCTGGCTGGGGTGAGATGGATGAAATGATTGTTCATCTTTCAACGGAGGACATGGGGGCCTGATTCGACAGAGTGTCGGGGCCTTCTATATAGGGAGGGGTCGTCTACAGTATAATCCATAGTTTCCCTGACTAACGGATTTTCATGACTTTCTGCGCAATCAAAAACGCGCTGATTCCCCGACTGAATGGACTGCCGAATGGAAGGTAGCTGCAAATCTCTGCGGATGACTTCATTCCCCACGAATCAAGGAGCATTCACAATCATCCTTATTAGCTTGTTTTGCAATCCCTGCAGAAAGGAGATATTAGACGGAACCGCTTGTCCCCAGATGCCTGAAGCATACATGATGACAGGCTTGAACATCGTGTTGTAGATGGTGATTTTATTTCTGAGATTCTTTTTGGATCTTCTGTTGATTAGAGGGTACAGACTGGCTATCCGGCCTTCGATCCTTGTTTTAACTGATATAATGTGTGGGTTCCAAGTGAGCCTGCGGTGTATTAGAAGGCCGAGGTACTTTACCCGCGCTTGCCAGTTGATCTTCCTTCCAGAGACCCTCACTTTCCTAGCCGGAGAAGATATCGTTCTTCCCAAGGTTATCACCTGAATTTTTTCTGGGTTCACTCGGTCGAGGTCGTTTATGTTTACCTCCTTGTGTCCTGCCTAGATAAGGTACTGCTTCTGAAATGTCTATTTCTGAGTTTATTGTCAGGGAACTTTGAATTACGTCGTGAAAAAAGTGAAAGGATATCACTGTATTCATGTTTCTGAGTAATTCATTAATTCATAAAAATACTTTGAAGACTTTGTACTGAAACATTGTGTAGTGGCCGACGTCATTCAACTGATTATGTACAAATTAATGTTCTGGGTAGTGCACGTGAAAGTAATTATAATACTTTTTCATTGGAATAGTTATAAATTTCCATCGAAGTCAAGTATATACAAAAATGATAAATTATGTAATCTCGTTTGCAGATTCAACATTATCATGACCACCATTATTCATTACCACAAATTGATTGAATAATAGAGCTATATTTTTTTCTACATAACTTGATATTGGAGATAAACATGTTGTTGATTGTAAAACACATAGATAATGAAAAAATCCTCGACTTCAGAAATAAGCAGAATTCAACAACAAAAATCAAGTTTATATTTCGCAACTGTTATATCTGCAAGATCAAGATTATTTTGTTTTATTATGTCACCTACCTCATTCTATCTTATTTATTAACCTACAGAACGAGCAGCTCCATTAATCGATTACAATATCAAAAACTAATTAAATAACCATTCTTGATATAATAAAATGACTAAAACTAAAATTACTCCAAATCTCCTGAATCAAATTCTAAGACACATTCAGTTGAAAATAGCAAAAGGACCTTTTTCATTTGAAATGACTCTCAGTTACAATTAGTATCAATTTCTAAAGATGACATCTCAATTTCAATATTTTTTAAAATGTTTTTACATTACATTTGACAAAGAAATCTACATTCCTCAAACAAATTTGCGAGAGAACACATATTGAATATTGGGGAATTTAAACCTAGATCGAGGTTCAGGCAAAACAAATATATCTTTCCTTTCATTATTGAAGTATGTACTACAGTTCAGATACAATTTTGACAACAAGTGTGGATTATCTACTTTATTATACAAAAGCTTATAGAAAAATAATAGAAAACCATTTTTTCTTCAAAATTCTAAGGCTGTGAATTTAAATTCATTCAAGGAAATATGTAGAATAAATGAGATTGAAAATATATTCACCATGTTTTTGTAATGTAGAAATCTTAATAATTTCTTCTGTGCCTCTTCAATTTTATTTTTATGAACTGAATAATAAAAAGACCATACTATTGCACCATATTCCAGTAAACTACGCACAAATGCATTATAAACTGTTAGTAATGTGTGTTACAATTTTTGTGAATTTGAATGAGTTCCTGATGTTGAAGCCAAACATTCTATAAGCTCTTTTTATAATGGTGGTCATATGTTGCTCAAAAGTGAGTTTTTTATTCAGCTTAACTCCCGAATCTCTACATTTTATCTTCTTTACTAAATATTCATTGTTTATCTTATACTGAAAATCCTCAGTAGTTTTTTCCTAGTAATTGACATGCTGAAGCATTTGTCAATATTGAATGTGAGGCGATTTGCCAGGGACCACTCGTAAACTCTATCTACGTCATTTTGTAGCAAAATCACATCTTCATGACTTTTGATTTCCTTGAATAATTTAAGATCATTCGAATAGTGCAATTCGCGAGTCCAGAACTACTTCTGGCAGATCATCTATTAGTAATAAAAAGAAGAGGGGTCCTAGATAGGACCCTTGAGGTACACCAGATCTTGTGAAGAAATCCTCTGATCCCCATCCCTTATAAACTACATACTGTTTCCTGTCTATAAGATACGAAACTGACAGCTTCAAGAGTCGATCTGAAAGCCCAACAGTGTATATTTTTTTCAACATAACCTCATGATCAACCTTGTCGAAGACTTCACTGAAATCTGTGAAAATAATATCTAGTTGACTATTATTGATTTGCCTCTTGTAGATGTTAGGTTAGTTATACCTACTTATACATAAAAAATAAATAATCGAGAACCAGATAATGTATTTGATTAATAACCATATAACAAATTACCTATACCAGAATACAAGTCGAATGAAGTTTTCAAGACCATTTAGAATCTTTCTTTTTTCTTTGGATATTCTTCAATTAATTTCCACGTTTCACCAAACAAAGATATTTATTTTGTTGGTGAACTTGATAATTGTGAATTTTTGGAAATAGGCAGTAAGCTTGTTTTGATGCTTTGGACTTCCGAATATGAACCTGAAGTAATGAAAAAAACAAGTTTTCTATTTTGCTTTTTATGAAAATAATGCTACAGTTTCATTGATACAGATATGAATCTACCGAATTTTTTTGTGATTTTTTCAAAAAAATGTAGAGATCAAATAATCATTTTGTTCGTAGATGGCCCTGTGAGTCAAGTATTATCGAAATAATATATCAATACCAGAAGAAAATATGATATCGTTTTCTCAAAGATACTTTGAAAGATTCTTTCATATTATTCCATATCAGAAAAAGAAAACTCTCAAAATACCAATTCCGAAGTATATTATATACAAGATATCCGACTTCATAAGGATTAAGGTTCATTTGAGGAAACTGAAATTATACATTCAATGAGAAGATTTTAGCGTACGAAACGTTGGTATAAATTATAATTTCTCAGCTCTTGTTTCAATTGGCAAACTTATTGAATACGAAAAATTACTGATGAACAGAACATATTGCTTTGTGAAAAATAATTTGAATACATGCAGTAACTCATGGAAGATAATTGAAAAGTTTGCTCTTTCCCCACACCTGTTTAAAGTTCTCCGTTAAAATTTTTATATTTTTGAGATTGTGGAAGAGAAACGGCCCAAATCTTTTTCGTTCTCAATCTTCCATTTATTTCCTACAAAACTGTATTTTATCTGCAATTATCTGTAATGGATAATAACTATTACTGAAATGTTTTTACTAAGTAGATACATAAATTAATGAAATTGAGGTTACTTTCATCTGAACCACGATAAGAAACCATAAAAGTTTGTTTTTATCGTTACTTTCAATTGTTATTTCGTTGAGTGCATGAATGTGGATAATGAATAGTGCTGATTCTAATACTTGCTCAGAAGCTATTAATATTTTTCCAAAGTTAGGAATATTTGTTTTGCAACGGAATTTTTTAATAACGCTTTTTGGGTACAGCTTTGTGTCAGGGATTGTTGTCAATTATTTTCCACAGACAATAACTCTGAAACATTCCGAAGTTAAATCCCTGGTTCTTTATTATACTAGTAAACAAATAAGTGGAGATAACGAAACTATCATATGAAAATTGCGATGAGTACATATTTTTTGTGATTTCCTGCAGTAAATTCAGTAAAATTATTATGGAAGCTATTGCGTGTCATTGTTCAATAAGAACAATTTGAATGAAATTTTGCGCTTGGTAACATTGCGAAAATTATTATTGAAACATAGTTTATAGTATCATTAATAAGACATAGATATTAACACACGATAATGGAAGTTGAATTGAGTAATATTGAAACTTCATTCAGTTGTATGATATACACTTGAACATAAGCACAGAATCGATAATGAAATTACTGAACTGAGTGGAATTATGCATCTTTTGCCTGATATGTAGGGTACTGTAACAAAGTGAAAATCTGACGGCATGCTTTACTAATCTACATGAAAAAGATGTCACTTATAGGGAACATATAAGACCGAATAGTTTTTTCAAAATAGGTCGAATTACAGCTTCATACAGTTTTAATATTCTCCTTTACTTCCTATGAGCTCAGGAGTCCTCAATGAACCATTTTATTAGTTATGATATCCGTCTTAGTGAAAAATAGTAGCTTTTCAAGCACAACTTCCGCTTGTAGGCGAATGTGTCGATAATACCCACTAGCAATGTAATTGAAGAGAGGCAGCTTCGTACTGAAAACATAGCATGGTCAATCTGAATATCAGACAGATACAACAACAAATCTTTCAGTTATTGCCGACTTTGAAATCATTATATCTGTAGATGTCGCATGGGGTCTTCCACCCCATGTGGTCACCTGAATCTACACTGCAATAATAAGGCCTCTATGTTAACGTACGGGCCATTTCATGGGGACCGAAAGTTCTACAAGCAACGGCCATCCAAAAATTACAGCGACTGGCTTGTTTAAACATCACAGGAGCCATAAGAACAGCACCAACCGCGGCAATGGAATTAATTACTGGTCTGACCCCTCTGCATCTGTACGTTAAGTAGGTTGTGTTAATGGCCATGTTACGATTGCGCACGTCTGGTGTAAACCTTGAAGCAGGAATGGATCAATTGAGGCTGAGCGCTTGCAACCTCTGCTGCAGGCAACCAGTGATGCAATTTAACCCAGGTAGGGTTCGATGAACCCTACAAAATACAAATAAAACAGATAACAGAGTCAGATGATACAAATGCAATACGCATATATACAGACGGCTCAAAAGCCAAAGAAGGCTCAGGATGTGGCGTGTACTTTAGATCACTAAGCCACTAAGTGAGGAATGGGAAAAAACATAACAATCTGCACTGACAGCAGACAAGCCCTATTAGCCTTAAACAGACAACGTGTTACCTCAGGGCTAGTACTAGACTACCACCAAGATTCAGCCTCGATAGATAATAACATTATCCTGAGGTGGGTTGAAGGGCACGACATGAGTAAAGGTAATCGCATTGCCGGCTCTTTAGCCAAGGGAGCGGCTAGACTAAGAATTTTAGGACCCAGTGGCACCTACGACCTGATGACTTCGACTATTGCGAAACTAGCCAAATGTTACACCCATGTTCTATCCCTAAAGAGATGGGATGGAATCAAAAGATGCAATCTTGCCAGGATTACTCTGGGCGATCCTGGGAAGCTGGCGCCGAAGAAATATCTGACGAATACCAGGAAAAATTTACGCTCAACAGTAGGATTTATCATTGGCCATTGTCAACTAAGGAAACACCTCCATAATATGGTGTTAGTGGACACACATCTATGCATAGAGTGTGAGTCTTGGCTTACCCCTATCGATATGAAGGAGATGTCTCCCAGTGACCTGTTTACCTTCCTGGAAAAGACAGATTGGACGATAACGTAGGAGGAAAATTCCTCGGGAGGATGTACAATGGGTTATATGTGGACTAAGTGCTGTGGGCCTACATTCATTCTCCCAACTCTACAGACAGATCTGGAGATTTCGCCACGGAGATGAATAGTTTGGAAAAGGGTTCATGTCTGAAGAAAATGATGCACTCATTATATTATGTGGTCCTAGTAGGTTTTCTCATATTGGATAATACCATACGATTTCTTGTTCTAGTGTTTTCTTTTGTTGGCAAGAGAAGTCTCTTCGGACCGTATATGAGAACTATTTTTGAGTCAAGTCTGCATTTGAGATGACTTTTTTTGAGGAATGTTGGATAAATCGGAAATAATAGTTTTCATGTGATAATTTTTTGTATGATGATACAATCTACCCTCCTAAAGATTCCATCGAGAGAATATTTCACATCTGAAGTTTTATGATCATGCAACCATTTCCATGTTCTTATACGTATTTTATCCTTTCAAATCTGGACTAACTGGACATCTGTCTATGAGTCTCGATTCTATTGTTCTAGTTCACTGTCATTGATGAACGATATTGACGTTACTACCTACAAAAGTTTTAAATACGAATGGTGCAACGAGTTATTGATGAGGACAAGGGAATTTGTTAGTTGTTGATAAGTTGCATTGAATAATTGTCAAATGGTTAGGAGTATCTTGTTTATCTGTGCTCATAACGTTGAACGAGCACGAATGACATTTATGAAATTATACACGAAATATATGTTATGTTAATAAAGTTCACTTTGATAATAATATGCGGTAGAAAAGGCCTATTTTTGTGCTGATGAGATGATGTACAGGTAAGTGCAGGTTCTATTTTGAATTATATTATAAACAGTAATGCCATTTACTATTTGTTTGGTGAGAGCTTTCAACTGTTCATAAATTTCCATCGAAAACAACTTTGTAATTTCACTTAACCATAAATTTTCAATGTACGCTTTAAAAAACACCTATGTGGGTTTGGTATCCATTCAGAATCAATGAAAAGTTTAATATAAAGTTAGTTATACCATTGCCAAAAAGGATGAAGAAGTTGGAAAAACAATTTCACACAAAGTTTCACTTGCTGTGAAATTCCCAAAATACATTTATCTTGACTAGTTCAAATTGCTTTGTAGACTATTTTATAAAATTGATGTACAGAAGCTGCGCATTTTTATTTTGGTGGATGAACTGATTCAACTTGTGATTAGAATAATTGTTGGTTTCTCAAAACAGTCATTTCACCTCAGTATTCAACTGTGTGAAGTTTCAATATATTCTGCAAATACTCACTTGATAAATGTGCAAATGACTCATGTCGTTGCTTAATCGTTCAGAATTATCAACCATTTTTTTATTTCACAGGTACAACGAACGATTCTCGTATTATCCAACAAAACTTTTCAGCTGCCTTTGGAAAAAAGCGAACAGTAATTTTTGTGTTGTTTCAATAGTCAACGTTTGGCTGTTCCCTAAAAAAAAGTGCTTCGAAAGTGTCTTTAAAGTGCATAAACATGAAGGGAAGAGAAAAGATTTGTGCGAAATTGTCCAGTACCTTTTTGAGAAAGTGGTGTAAGTATTATATTTTGATTATTTTTTATCCATGAAGTCGTTGGAGAAAATTAGTGCCTGGAAAGTTGTTGACCCAAAATACTGATATATGTATATTATTTTTTATGCACGACCGGGCGTAAAGTAGCACTTTATCGCCCGGATTTGAGGGCGTGAAGTAGCAGTTTAGCGCCCGCGGACTACTTTATCGCCTGGCGGGCGATCGGGAATTTCAATGTCATATCTACGTTCCGATAGTTTCAATAATTGCAAAATTAGTGGAACATAAGTCTGAAATATACAGGAGTGCACATTACGAGTCGAGAATCCAGCAATCATTATCATCATATTGTCAATATATCTATTGTATTTGGTAACTCATAAAAAGCTATCAATCTCGCGTATCTACTGATATATCTATTATCATGTACATTTCGAAAGTGACAAAAGTCATAGAGATATCGGTCGAAATTAAATGACAATTAATAAAGCGAACTCAACAGGAAATGAAATATAAACACTTATATTGGAAGTCAGTTTCAAATATTGTCTCTCTCAACTGGCCCGCACCCAATTCTGATACATTTTTCAATTCTTTTTCTATTATTGTTAGCCACTCTTCTATGTTCTGGAATATTCATTTCACGGCAGGCTTGCCATATTCTCTCACAAAGTTCTAGCCGATTTCGTGGCCTACACTTGTGAATTATATTTCTGACAGTTTCCCAGAAGTATAAACCCATTGGAGTTATGTCAGGAGAGCGACGAGGCTATTGTTTATATGGGCTATTTCTACCAATCCAACGTATTGGAAAATGAGTTTATTGTATCGGATTGAAAGTGTCCTTATAGGACGAAACTGCAGTGATGTTAGTTACAAAATATAGTGGTAAAAAACATAGAAAGTATTATTTCTAATTTTTCATGATGATATCTTACCACGTAGTAACGGCTACATCCATCAATAAAATTAAATTCTTTAACCACTCTCGAACCATCTGAAAATTATGAACGGAAACTCCGTATATCTGAAAGTACATTTCTTGTCGCACATGGGGGGTAGATTTTCAATGATTTTCCAAGATTCATTATCGAAAAATATTCTATAGTCGTTCAGGGTTAATGGCATTACTGAAGAAAAACAGTCCAATTATTCTGTCACCTAGAATACCACACCATACATTAACTTTTTGAGAGTATTGGTCCTTATAACCCAGTGAGGATTTTCAGTAGACCCGTGTTTGCAATTTTGAGCAAATACTATTTCGTTGGTAGTGAACGTATTTTTTGGGATGTTTAATACAATTTATCGACAATGGATGTCACGTTGATAAATACATAACTTGTTAAAAATATACAAAATGTTGTTTTTTTAAAGACTATATAGTGTTCACAAAAATACAGTGAAGATTAAAGATAAAGACAAAAGAAAACAATCAAAAAATATCAGACTCGAAAAAATGTACAAATATGTTTATCAATGAAACAACACAATTTCAAAATTACTTGACATAAATCGTAATATAGGTACATCGTGGTATTCCGAAACTCTAGAATTTGCATGCAAAATACTCTTCCAAACTCTAGAAGCATTTTCCCAAACCAAGGTTCTTTACTGATTTTCTGAATTTTTTAAGTTCATTCATTGATATTCATTGTTTTGGTAGATAATTATATATTTGTCTACTTCTATAGATTTGGAACTGCCTGGTCAAAGATGATGTGGGCAGTGAAAGGGCAAGTTTTTTATCGCTACGCGTAGACCTTTCTGTATGGCTTCCAAACTTTTCTTTATGTTTGTGAAGTAAGCAGACAGTTTTTCGAATGAATATTTCAAATATTGCTAATATTTTATTCCTGCAGAAAAATGGCTCACACGAATCACGCATCTTCAATTCAAATATTATTCACAAAGCTCTTTTCTGGATAACGAATATACTTTGCATCAAAATCTATCTGCCTAAGCCCCAGAAAGGAATTCCATACCGGAGATGACTCTCCATAAGTGAATAGTATGCATTTATTGCTGCTGAAAATCCCTGTTCACGAGATATGACATTTATGTCAATACAACCAGAAGATAATTCTTTTTTTAAAGCAGTAATTTGCGTATCAAATTTTAAATTACTGTCATAGAATATACCAAGAAATTCAGTTACAGACTTGTTCTAAGTCCCACTTGAATGTTATCGGATTTGTTTTACTAACATTCAGCTATAGCACATTCGATTCACACCATTTTTTCATTTTTTGTAAATCTGAGTGGACAGACCGAGTCAAAGTATCAAGATCTTTATTTCGTCAAAGTACCGTAGTGTCATCCGCAAACAAGGTAAATGCTCCAGATATATCAAGTTAATATATATCAAGCAAGAATGAATATATAGCAAGAATGAAATTGAGTCTAGGACTGACCCCCGAGGAACTACGCGTACAATTTTTTCACTATCAGAACTGTTGTTGCTCAATGTTATTTTTCGACTTCTACCAGTAATATAAGATCTGAACCATTCTAAGGCTGTTCACCGGATTCCATAGTGGAAGATTTTTGCAATGAACATGATTTTTCTTGGGGAATTTCTATCATTTAAAAAATTCCTTCGGGTCCAATAGCAGTAATCTAATCGTTTGTCACTTTCTTTCACTGTATGCAAGTACTTTGGTTTAGGAGGTTTAATTTTTTCATTGACGAGACCTCTTCTGATTTTCTCTACTTAAATTTAATTGCCCAGACCTTTCACACAAACTGATTTGAGGTTCATCACGAATTGAAACTAAAACATTATCATCATCATGGTACCTTCGATTTCGATGTGGATTATCAATAGCGCGATGATGCTTTAATACACTTCCGGTATGAGTAAAAAGTTTACTCACGGAGGCTGCCGTTCCATATCAACTTGTCTGCTACTTCGACTACCATCACCAAATAACCTTATTATTTAAATTTTTTCTGATAAATCGAGACGTTCAATATGCATTTTGTTACTGTTTTTGACGCATTTACTTTTAAACTGACATTTGGGGTATAATTAGTTCATCCGTTTTCATGACACTAGCCCAAATCGAAAACTGTTGATACAAAAAATATGAGTCTGTTTTGGAACATTGAGAATGATGATTTTTTATCCAATATAAGACAAATTCGCAACCAACCATATTCAACAGGAAATTGGAAAATTCCTCAAAATTGAAGACATGCTAGTGAAGAAGATTCATTTCGAATAATTTACATTTGGTAAAATAATAATGTTCAAATTCACTCATTTCCATACATTCATTTCATTGGTTTTGACTATTTTATTATTTCAAGTGATCGAAATCACTTGAAGTGATTTCAATCACTTGAAAAATCTACTGTGCTAGCGAAACATGATGTTATATGTTTTCAAAATAAAGTTTATGGAGATCAAATCGTGAGGTGTAGTTTTTGAAATGTGTATTAATTGTTCAGCATTAATTCATTTAGTCAAATATATCTCTTGTCATTGAATCATACTGATAGTTATTATGGTAGTAAAAATTCAAACCATTTTCAACAAACATCGATATACTAGTTCGAATAATTCAAGTGATAAATTGAACTGAATTTCACATTGAAATACCATTATAGTTTACTCGTAATAAAAATTTATATTTCTCGGTCTACCCTGTACACCGTTTGGAAATTTAGAATTTCGACAACTCAAACGCAAGTTTACTGCAATACACCAATTTTTTGACAAATGGATAATAAAAAAGTTTCCCATATGGGGCAAACTTTTTGAAACTCACTGTATAATGAAATATCGTAAGCCACATAGTTGATTTGCATGTACATAGTTAATTCGTATGTACTTCACAATCACTCACAGATTGACGACAATAAACCAAAACATAGTTGCAGCAGAATTACAAATCATTCATTCTATTTACATAAAAAATAGTCACTTACATTTTGTTTACAGAATATATTCATGCTACTATCATTTTTTTACCACATAGTCGTATAATCCTTCAACATATCCGCAGGTGAATATCTGTTCTGAGAATCATAATCGCAGAATTAAAGTAATGCTAATCATACGTAAATGGAATCATATTTGACGATGATTCGAGAGCTCTCAATATCTCAGATTAATTATTTTTTTAATTGAACTTGAGGAAGCTATCGTATAGCGAAACACGTGCGGCGGTTTTGTAAACAGGCCAGTGAAAATCTGAAATAGAATGATACTTAAATTAGTTAATAATAGAGTGATTTTCAAAATGCAACGCCCTTTCACAAACTGAAAATTGGCTATACCAAAATATATATTCAAAAAATACTTTCAAAGAGAGAAATTCTTGAAAACAAACTGTTTTCCTATTTGTTGTTTCATATATGAAGAGTGAGGAAGTGTTTTGTGTGTGTTTGATTTTTCAGGCTTGAATATGCTTGAAATGAAGCCGTATATAAAACTCCTTGTCATTGTTTTATTGTATCAATTTGAAAATTTCCTTGTAGAACAAAACTACAGTAACGTTAGTTACAAATACAGATGCTATAAAAATATAGGAAGCTTTATTTCTTACTTTTCAAGCTTGAATTTATCGTAAGTGATATGATAGGTAAATAGAAAAAGGATGTAAGTAGGTTATTTGTGACGGTATTGTATTTTCCAATTCCGTAAAACGATAATCTTTGTTTATATTCGTGAAAAAGCTATATTCTACTTCCATTTAATCAAATTAGCATTTGAAGGCAGCCCGTTCTAATATTTCACTTACTTGCAGTATTTTACCATGATTTTGTGAATGAAAAGAGAGAGTGCTCATCATTGTGGTCAAATAAGCAATTTTTCAATTTGTCACATGACATCTCCAGAAAAGTGTATCATTATATTTGTTAATTGTGTTTTGAAACAGAGCGTTTCAAATGTTTCGTGTAAGAAAAGAAACTGTGGGAAAGAACTAACCCAGCAACCTCGGTATGCACTACAATTGGAAGTTTAACTATGATTCGTTAATGACTTAGTAAATTGAAAGTGATCGTTTATTCTAATGTTAACAATTTTCAACTAATACGGAACATTATGATTTCAGTCTATTCATTTAGGAAATAGCTGTAACAATATATATATTTGATTGTTAAATATACAAATGGAAGAAATTACCGAAGAGTTTGAAAACCTTCCAACAAAACCTGTGGTAGAAGTCCATTATATTTCGAAATGGAGTCTAGTAGATTTGCGAATCATAAAAACTCAAATTGTCTCCACAATTCATTATCACCCTCAGATGTTAGACCGGTTGAACCATCAATCATGTACATGTTTCGAACCTATATAGGTTCATAATCGGCTGATTATTTAAAAATTATGGAGAAGAAAATTATCACATGTTACCAAGGAATACATAATCACAATGACATGTTAATAGTAATGAAATAGTAATATTTAGTAAAATGACGGAAGTTTGTGATTTTTAAATAATTAGCTGATAATGAACCTATATAGGTTCGACACATGTACGGATTTATGGTTTTACCGTTCTTACATCTGAGGGTGATAATAAATTGTGGAGACGACTTCGAGTTTTATGTCTTGCAAATCCACCAGCAAAAAGCGTGTTACATACAATCTGGAATAAATAGTTATTGATCATTATCATGAATATTAAGTTTTTTTAACATGTCATTAAAATGTGACGGATGATTTAAAAAAAATTGAAGACTTCTAAGCTTCTAAGGAGATTTAGTATAGTTTTTGAGAAAGAAAGTTTTTGGCTTTCTACTACTCCATCTTGATACAACAAATATGGGAATTTTCCAAAGGAAGGAAGGAACTGATCAATTTGAAAATAAGTAACCCTATACATGGATTCCCACATTTTTTGTATCAAGATGGAGTAGTAGATATCCAAAAACTTTCTTTCCCAAAAATTAATCACTCTTAAAAATATAACCCCTTCAATTCATTCAGTATAGTGTTCTGTAAAGTATAATCTCAAAATAATTCACGTTTTTCCATAGTTCATACATACAGTTATAACCTTCATGGCAAATATTCCAGAAACAAACACTTTTTCAATCACCAGAAATGCAACACTGTTCGGGAGATGAAGAAAACTCAATTTGCAGAAGTCACATTCCGTCTACAACTACGAATCTAAGATGATGAGGTCACATACTCACTGCTCTAGATGTTCTCACAGCACACACTGAAGTAGATAGATCTGACATATTCATCTCCTGAAGTGGAAGTATAGGTCATATCGTTGATGCTCCACGGTAATGTTTCTTGCGAATTTCCGGGAAGACTGATGGGAATTGACCAAGCTGGTAACTGGAATGTAAATTTCCCCAGAGGAAATTTTTGCATTATCAGTTTTCTCATCACTACTTTTGGTTTTTCGATTGGATGGTCACATTATTACTAAGTATAATATAAAATCAAACGAATCGGTGTAGCCATAGACGATCAGTCGGTGCAGCCATTTCTTGATATTTTTTCAAGACAAAAAACAAGCACTACAGGAAAATCCTTGAAGCGCTCTCAGAGCGGTGCCTGTGTGAAATTGGATTTGAATCGCTGGAGATTAAATCCATTTGGAAAGGCGTTCTCAGGAAGTTTATTCCACATGAACCCAGTTTTCCAGATGAAAGAGTTCTTGAACAGTGAAGTTCGAGGTGTACTGAGTTGAAACTCAAAACGATAAGCAGCTACAGCTACACTACTCATGAAAGTATCTATAGGAGGGAGACAAATCTCCAACCTTTCTTCGATGTTCCAGGCTATCAAGGTAGTACGTGTTCGCGTCTTCAATCAGGTGGATGGCTCTTTTCTGGTGGGAATCCAGCAACTTCAGGGTTTGTTTGGGGGCAGAGCTCCATACATGAGACCAATACTCCAAAGAAGGTCTGATCTGCATCAAAAGCATCAAAAGTTGCTGAGGTATGTACAGTTTTCTGGTTGGGAACAGTGTTCCCAAGCTTTCGAGAAGCAGCCTTTGCAATTCCAGCGACATGATTGTGCCAAGACATATTGGTATACATTTTAACTCCCAACAAACTTATCGAAGCAGAAAGCGGAATTGTCTGACTTGACATTATTATACCCGGTTCGGAGACATTTATCTTCTTGGAGAAAACCGATGCCTGGGTTTTTGTAGCATTGAATTGAACCTGGTTAATTTCACCCAAATTCGAAATCACTTCTAGATCCTCATTAAGATATGCAATCTCCTGCTGCCAGTGAAGATGTGCCTCCGTAGCCGATGTCCTGGAATCCAAATGCAGTAACGAGACAAGTGTGCTGTCGTTAGCAAAGCAATATATTGGATTATTGGTTTTTTTCAATAAGTCGTTAATATACAATAAAAAGAGGGTTGGAGACCATATGGATCCCTGGGGAACACCGGCGTTGATGGGAAAAATACTCGAGGGATATCCATCGTTGGCAATATTACCACGTTGACAGAATAAACTGTCAAATAATTCTCTAAAGTCGACAAATTCTCTACTCAAAAGCAACTCGCTTAAACGCTTTCAAATGATGACATTATTATTATTACTATACGGATACCCCACGGAAAGTGTATCCGCCGGTGTTCATCTAGGTACTCATCTAGCGGTAAATATTTTGACCTGAATTGGATGTTATAATAATCAGTTAGTGTTCTCAAAACTTCCATTTCTCGCTCGAATGAAGCCAAATGAGGACTTTTTGAAATTTCACAGGAAATCAAACAGTCTGTTATGCACATTAAAAATAATCAACAAACGAGCCAATGAAATTTATATTTTACTGTTATATCAGACCTGCATGAATAGATAAAAACGTGTCGGATAGTTTGGATTTCCGTGTTTTATTTTCTGTAAGACAAGAAGCCGGCGTTAGTTAGTTCATTCACCTACACTACTAAGAGATGAAGTCTTATTCCGCCGCAGGTTGATTGAAACTATTCAAGTATTACTCACCAAGAGTATATTTTTTTGGTTAGGAAATGGTTAATACATTTTTCACTATTTAACATGGAAAAACTGATATTTTGATTAGTGATTGTCCAACTATTTAATAAAAAAAATTGTAGAAATACAAACTTGAAAGATAGTGGGGTTTGAAATGATCTGAGATGGTCTATTACATCTATTGGTTTCGAAAAGGCTAGCATTGCCAGATTAGTGAGAATATCTACGTTATTCCAAATAGCCCATAATTTTGATAATAAGCAAACAAAATCGCATAATATTCACCCACAAACAAAGGTGCAAGTATAACCTTCATTCCGTATCGAGTATCTACCTGTAGGTTTCATCATATATGATTGAATTGTCAATTAAGTATATCTCTGAAAACACTATCAACTCAGTACGTTACCACCGATAGATGATTGAAGTAAAAGTTATATATCAACGATTCCTCTAAACCAGGGGTCTCCAAACTACGGCCCGCGGGCCAAATCCGGCCCGCCAGTGTCATCAATCCGGCCCGCGACAGCCAATGATTTACTGTCATCAATCTGGCCCGCGATAGCCAATGATTACCTAATTGTTGTTACTATTGTTGTGATAAGTTGAAGAAGAAAACAGAATGATAATTACTCGGTTTTATTTACTTGCAAGGTAAAACTTAACGACAGAAATGATGACAAAGAAAACTCAACTTAAGTATATAAGTTTAAGCATATTAATAACTAACAAATAATTGAAATGAATCACCGTAAAATAAAAACACTAATGAGATTATCCTAGTCTAGAAATATATTTAAGGGCAGAAATTGGCCCTTGGAACAAACTAAAAAAATCATTATGGCCCGAAGGCTTCAAAGTTTGGAGACCCCTGCTCTAAACCAGGGGTCGGCAAGTAGTTTTAGTTGGGGTCCGGTAACTGTGGGAACATATTTACTAGGTCCAGAAAAAACACTGATAAAAATCAAGTGTTACCTATGTATTATTTTGGTTTCAAATCAAATTCTGAATTATAAAAAACAAGATCTAAAATAATGTGAGAAATTACATCGACGGTCTTGAGCCAGTTTTTTATAGTTTGGTTCTCTAGAGGAACAGCATATACAAAGTGTGTCTTCTAGGTGTGCGTCCGTAAATCTCGAACGATATTGGTTTTCACAAAATTGATCTTTGAGAAAAATGTGTCACATACTTATGTCGAGCCAAACATAGTGGCCAAATTTGTAGCCAGTTTCTTGCGATTTTCGTATTTTTCTGGAACATGTTTGTTCCAAAATAATTCGGTGGAGACGGTTTAATATATTTGTGAAGACACATCTTCTTGCAAATCAATTATCTCTATTTGCGTTATGTCTTTGGCAGCTACATCTGTCCATTATATTGCTACATCAGCTTCAAATGAAGATTTAAGAAACGGAGATAGCTTGCCCAACTCTGCAAAGTCTTGGAATCTTGTAGCAAATTCATTCCTAAGATCGGCCAGCAATTTTCCAAACACTGCAATGTCTTCTTCAGAGTTATTTTTATATTAAAGAATTGCCAGAATATGAATACAAAGATATCCAGCTCGCAACGAAAAGCAGACACGTTATGTATCAGATCACATATTGATTTTCCGTTCTATGTTGAGCGCTCTTGAATATTTCAAAATATCTGGCTCTCTCCGTATCTAAGTTTGGCAAGAAGGAGGTTACTTCTTCTTCTATCAGCCAGAAAATTTCAATAACTTGACCTTTACTTAGCCAGCGAAAATTTTATCAGAAAGAAACTCCTTGAAATGTCGGTGTTGAAGAGCAGAATGAGATCTCATAAAATTAATCAGCTTGACCAAGTTGTCCATCACTTCTTTCAGTGTAGCACTAAGACAAAGGGCTGCCTGGTGAATTATGCACTGATACGATATTACACTTGAGTTTTCATTCCTGATTCTCTTTACAACACCTTTTTCTTTGCCAATCATTGCTGGGGCCCGGTCAGTTGAAAGCGACGGAACCATTTTATCATAACTAATGTTAGATTTAGTAATAGATTCATCAATGACCTTGAATAAATCTCCTCGAGTGTAACTTTACGACGTCCCGTGGGTTGGGTTACATATCGGGCGCGTCCCCAGGTGGTGGATAGGAGAACGGCCAGAGGACTGGAGGCCCTGTCCCAGAAGCCAATGTGATCTTACGGACGAGGTCGCTGGACTCGTGGTCAATGGCAAAAATAAGTAGGGTGAGGGGAACTATATCCTCCCAAAAGCCTTTGCAAAACATGCCACCGTGGACCAGCCTACCCAAGAGGTAAGTTGTAAGGAATCGTGCCGACAGCTGAATGACCGCAGGGTGATATGCGGCCACGAACGATGCTCTTGGATGTTAACTACAAATGAATCAATTTTATATCGCTGCCATTATCACTACAAGAAATATTACACGACAAAACACTTTTCACATCTAGTAAAAGTTTAAGAAGGGCTTGAAGCCCTTCAATTGGTGGAACTAATTGTTGACAATAAATATTTACTGATACAGCAGATGTTTTGAACAACTGTTTTGGTGAATTGTTTGCTGAGACTAGATCTCAGATGAAAATAAGTTTCATCCGTTATTTTCAGCGAAAAAAACAGGTTATTCAACATTGAAAATTTGTTGATTCGATTTACTGAGACATATTGAATATATATATATATATATATATATATATATATATATATATATATATATTCAATATAATCTTGAACCCTTTTACCCTCAGGGTGTCGGGTTATCATTTTATTGTTGCTTTACGAACTTTTTCCATTCCTTTCTATCTCTAGTCAGTGTCTTTACTTCGTTCCATTGTTTATTTCTTCCTTGTAGAATCTTTCCTATCATGTCGTTCCAGGTTTTTTCAGGTCTTCATCTTCTTCTCTTGTTTTGTGTTTTCGCTTCATAGATTTGTTTCACAGGTCTATTGTTTGGCATTCTCTGTATGAGTCCCCACCATTCTAATTGTTTTTGTTCTATAAATGAAATAATGTCTTCTATGTCTAGTTCTTCTCTTATTCGCGTATTTCTCATCTTATCTCTCCTTGTCACTCTTATAATTCTCCTCAGGTATTTCATTTCTGTTGCTTGTATTCTACTTTTGATTTTTTTTGTTAATATCCAAGATTCACATCCATATGTTAACACTGGCCTATATATTGTTTTGAATATTTGTAGTTTTGTCTGTCTTGAAATTTCTCTTTTATTGATGAAGTTCTTATTCATTGTATAGTACAATTTTATGGTTTTCTCGATTCTGTTGTTAATTTCTGCTTCTTGTCTTCCTTTTTCGTCTATTGTTACGCCTAGATATTTGAAATCTTTTACTTGTTCTATTTTTTTTTAACATCTATCATTATATTTATTCATTTTCCTCCTATGGTCATCACCTGGTTTTATCTTTGTTTATTCTCATTTGTTTTCTCTTCAGTGTTTCATTCCATATTTTTATATTATGTTGTAATCGTTCTTCATTTTCAGCTATCAGTACTATGTCATCGGCAAATGCTCCCTCAGCTATCTCTACTCTTTGCATATTGAATATATTTGTTATAATATGGGTTGCCTCACTAGACGAATACATTTTTTTACAAAAGAAATCGTTTAGTATATAATGAATTGACAAACACAAGTTCGACTACAGCTGGATACTGATTTCTTTGCAAGAAGAAATCGCCAAATCCGATACAGACACATTGTTATGTCATTAAAAATTTTCTCGAAGGTTTCCAGTATAATTACCTGACAAACGTTTTCAGCAAATATTGTATAAGAAATTAAAAGGTTCGCGAAATAACCTCGAGACGACTATCGTGAGTCAAGAATTTCACCATAATCTGCAAGGCTGTAGTTAACAGTTTTCCCCGAATGCCTTCAAAAAAATGTATGCCAGATATGTTACATATTCATTTTCTTTCTGGATTCTGTTGTGTTTCATTTGAGAACATTCTTAAGTTTCACGAACTGGAATTGACACAACCATTTAGCGCATTTGCCACTCTGAGATTTCATCTGTATTTATTTTTGTCTCTCATCAAACACATTCAAGGTATTTCCAAGTTTAACTAATTGATTGATTGAGCATTGATATTAAAACTCTGTACACCTGTACTATTTTTGTTTATTTGTACCTTTGACTTAGTTGATGAGTGAAAGTAACAAAAAGGAGTGTTTGAAATATACGTGTTTAAGAGGTATTTTTGTATTGAATTTTTCACGATACGGGAAACGATACTCTTATTTAATACATTTGATTATTATTTCGATACGTTGAAAATGAGAAACAGAATTTTCATCTGCAACAATGGCGTACAGCACAGCTGAACGTGTGGAAATGATTTTTATTTATGGTAGAGAAAAACAGTGTTTGTAAAGAACAACTAAAGTATTCAACCAGTGGCACCGGAAGAGAAATGTAAGTCAAGTGTACATTCGCCAATTAGTAGGAAAATTTCAAGAAACTCGTACTGTCACAAATAAAAATAAGGATCAACCAAGACCACTGGACGAAGCAACGCAAACTCAAGTACTCGGACAGTTTGCAATGAATCACACTTCATCGACTCGTCAGGCAGCTACAACAACCGGATTACTTAAAGTACTCAAATTACATAATTTTTTTCCATATAAAATGCAAATCCTGTAATGACCTCGACAGAAAAATTGAATTTTGTAAAATTATGACAACTAGAATTATCGCAGAACCTCGGCTCATCAAAAATATTTGCTTTAGTAACGAGTGCACTTTTTATTCAAATAGGCACGTAAATAAACGTAACTGTCATTACTGGTGTGACGAGAACAAACGACTATTCAGAGAAAGGCATACGCAATACCATGAAAAAGTCAATGTTTGGGTTGATATATTGGAAGATACAATTATTGGTCCATTATTTATAGAAGGGAATTTAAATGGCGAAATGTATGCTCACATGCTACAAAAATCTATTGAACCTCGTATAACTCATGAATCAGAAAATCTAGATTTCTCTCTCTGGTGCCAACTAAAATCTGTTGTTTTTAAAACGCAACCTGACTCAATAGCGCAACTGAAGGAAAGAATAATTCAAGACTGCCGAGCTTCTTGAATTGATAATAGACAACAAAATTTTAATTTAAATAAATAATGCTTTTTTAATAAACCAAAAAGTACTACATCGAATATAGCTTTGAAGGGTACCATTGAAGAGCATTTCTTAGAAGCTTTTAGATAGGTATCACAAGTAGGGAGTTGCCATTTAAAACTATGGAATTGGGGTGGCTGCGGGGGAAGGGTAAATGAAAACAAATTAGCTATTACATCATTTTGTTTCCTCCTCCATATATTTCATTTGCTCAGAAATAGTCATTTTAAGTTTTCGAATTGTCACCCTGTATGTATAGGTATATACATGTGTATATTATACATTTATAAATTCATTCATATATAAAAATTTGATTTTTCTTTTTTACTGTCATCATTTATAACAAATTTGTTGTTGATCACGGTATAGTTGAGTTGGCACCCCCCGTTAGTGGGCACCCCGTATTTCTTTCTTAAAACATTGAAACGTTTTTCAGCCTACCTGTGTGGTGGTATCAAGTGAGGTTTGTTTGGAAACCGTCATAATAATTGATAAGTTTTTTTAAATTCGAAGAATGCATTCATAAGCAGGAATTGGTTACTAAATATTCAAATTGATATCTTTATTCCGAAGCAGAAACGGTGTTTTACGATTGAACGCATTATGGAGATTGTAACAGTCTACTCAAGATGCTCTCTAGTGGAGCAATAAGTATCAATGTAGAAGACATTACAGTCAGATGACTGGTCATGAGAGGATGTTCACAGGGAGGGGTCTTATCACCCCTTCTTTGGAACATAGTTCTGGATACCACAATTAACCACTTCAACAATAATGGATTCTACACAATGGCATATGCAGATGACATACATATCAAACAGATAGGCAAATTCCTGAACACACTCTGTGATAGAGCGCAGAATGGGCTCAAATTAATAGAAACATGGCGTAAGGAACACTCACTGTCGATCAATCCCAAGAAGACTTAGATGGTCTCTTTCACCAGTAAAAGAAGTTTATCGGGCTAAAACATCCCAAAATTTCCAAAAGCAAAATAAACTTTTCTGAAAAGGTGAAATACATTGGTACTATCTTCGACAGGAAGCTAACATGGAACTTTCACCTACATAGTAGAGCAAAAAGAGCATATGTGGCTTATGAGCAATGTCGGAGGTCAAAGGGACGCTCATGGGGTCTTTCACCCCGTGTGGTCATCTGGATCTACACTGCAATAATAAGACCTATGTTAACGTAAGGAGCCATTGCATGGGGGCCGAATGTTCTACAAGCAACGGCCATGCAAAAATTATATCAAATTCAGCGATTGGCTTGTTTAAACATCATAGGAGCCATGAGAAGGGCACCAACCGCGGCAATGGAATTAATTACTGGTCTGACCCCTCTGGACATGTACATTAGGCAGGTTGCGTTAATGGCCATGTTACGATTGCGCACGGCTGGTGTAAACCTCGAAGTAGGAATGGGTCAATTGAGGCTGAGCCTATGGCGAGAAGCGCTTACTGCGCAACCTCTGCTGCAGGCAACCAGGGATGCAATTGAACCCAGGTTTGTATTTAATAAACACTATAAAATACAAATAAAACAGAACACAGAATCAGATGCTACAAATGCATACAGACGGCCCAAACACCAAAGAAGGCTCAGGATATGGAGTGTACTCCAGATCACCAAGCCTAAGGATTAAGTGGGGAATGGGAAAAAATACCAGCGTGGTCCAAACAGAACTGGCTGGTATATCCATGGCCACAAAAGAAATAACCAGGAAATGAATTTCTGGCAAAAACATAACAATCTGCACTGACAGCAAACAAGCCCTATTAGCCTTGAACAGACAACGTGTTATCTCAGGGCAAGTACTAGAGTGCCACCAAGATCTAGCCAAAGCCTCGGTAGATAGTAACATTATCCTGAGGTAGATTAAAGGGCACAACAGGGGTAAACGTAATCGCATTTTCGACTCTTCAGCCGAGGAAGCAGGTGGACTAAGAATTTTAGGACCCAGTGGCACCTACGGCCTGATGACTTCGACAATGGGGAACTAGCCAAATGTCACACCCATGCTCAATCCTTGAAAAGATGGAATGAAATCAAAGGATACAATCTTGCCAGGATCACCCTTGGCGACCCTGGGAAGCTGGCGCCGAAGAAATATCTGGCAATGACCAGGAAAAATCTACGCTTAACAGTAGGATTTCTGACTGGCCACTGTCAACTAAGGAAACACCTCCATAATATGGAGCTGGTGGACACACCTACATGCAGGATGTGTGAACAGTAAGATGAAACTGTCAGTCATATCCTATGCGAATGTCCGGAGTTATCGTCAATTAGAGAGTGTGTGTTCGGCGAGTCGGCCTACACCTGCCGATATAAAGGAGATGTCTCCCAGAGACTTGTCCACCTTCCAGGAAATGACAGGATGGACGATGACCTAAAAGGACAACTCCTTAGGAGGATGCACAATGGGTTACATGTGGCCTAGGTGATGTGGGCCTACACTCACCCTACCTACTCTACAGATTCAGAACAGACCAATTGTTCGTTATTCTGAACCATATAAAAGTTTGATTTTAGGTCTTTTTTGAAACGTAGGCGGCTGTTCAAGTCATACCAATAGAAGGTTTGTTATTCTTCGTCATTGCTTAAAAATTGTCTGGTCTGTCTGTAGGTTACAATGAACAGTGTTGAATTTCTCACTCGAATCTCGGATTTGTTCTAATTTCTTATTAAGAGACGTTCTGATCAACCTGTTGTTGTCTTTTCAGTAGAATGCTTTTTATACATATCTTCCTGTTGCCACTTTTATTTTTGGTTTTGTTTACTTTGAAAAAACTAAATCATGTCAACTCACCTATTGTTTTTGATTTTTCAATGAATAATACAACGCATGCTACTTGCTTTATTCGATAAGGAATGACTAAAAACTGCGATTACCTTTTTGATTGAAAAACCATTTTTCCTATGGAAACTTTGGGCCCATTTATCTTTTCGAACTAGGCGAAAACATGAAACATAGAGGCTAAATTCTGTGGATATAAAATGAAATGAGTACAACTGTAGAGTAACTGAAAAAGTTAGGTACTTTACCATTACAAATGTTACATGAATCTGTGTACCTACTATCAGTTCATATGTATGTACTTTAACAAAGCTGTAATTATTTGTAATGAAATGTATTACCTATCATATTAAATCCACCTATTTGCCAAAATGACGGTAATTCATACAAATAAATAACTATGAATTACCACTGGTGAAAAATATCGATTTCGATATCGAGGAGGAGTATACGCCTACTTAAAAACGGTTCACGCTCTACAGATATCCACTGTTTTCTCTGACCTACATCAACATCGTTAGATATTCACCTTCCTGAATGAACTTAAGTGTGACATATTGGGTGCGGAAAAAATATTCATTTAACCGATGTTTGGTTAACTACCAAGACCATTTTCAAGGATTCTATTTTTATTACTATCAGAGTACTAGAGAGATACTTGCTGGAGGTTTCTGTGGAATTTTTCTCAAGTGCAATACAATGGTGAAATTATTGTTTCAGTCGTTAATTTTTCTGATGCTATTATTCTAAGATGAATGTACAAAATTTTCCTCTATTTGAAACCTTTTGATGGCATGTAACATGGAATTGGAGAAAGTTGGATGATCTATCGCTACTTTCCTTCAATGGTAGGGTCATTCCATTTGGAACGGAGGTAAAATATCTCAGCATTGTCCTTGATAAAAAACTCACCTGGAATGTTCACTTGGAAAAAGTTTTACATAAAGCCAGACTGTCTCTATGGGCATGTCGGAAGATTTGTGGTTAATCTTGGGGTTTAGATCCCAAACAAATCCATTGGATTTATGTGATTATTGTCAGACCAATGATCACTTATGGTGCAATTGCCTGGTGGCCGAAGGCTTTATAGAAAACGGCTCAGGCGAAGCTCTCTGGCTTACAGAGACAGGTTTGTCTGGCCATCAGTGGTGCCATCACTAACACACCGTCAGCGGCCATGGAGATCCTTCTAGATCTTCCTCCTCTTCGCATTTTTCTAAAGAGAGAGGCTAGATGGACTGCATATAGACTTGTGTACATTGCCAATTGCACAAATCAATTTAAAGCAGGTTGCAACAGACTGTTGGTTGACACTGGAAGTCACAGCATTCTGGAAATGACCTCTTACTTTATGCCTCCAATTGTCAACTCCGAACTGCCTTATAAAGTACTATTCCCGAGTAGAGAGGACTGAATCCTTCAGGAGAAAGGGATATAAAGAGCAGATAATTGTTGGTTCACAGATGGATCGAAAACACCTTCAGGTTCTGGTGCAGGTATTTTTAGTCGCAAACCCAGGACAGAGATATCTATCTGCCTGGGAACCTAGGAACCTGAATTGTGTGCGGAGAGATTGGAAGAATTCAACCTTATACGCAAATCAATATAAACATTCTCGGACAGTCAAGCAGCGTTGGAAGTTTTTGGCTCCTACCGAACAGTGTCTAAATTGATAGCAAATTGCCAAAAACGACTCTCCTCGATAGAAAGTCTTAACAGATTATCTCTGGTCTGGATTCCTGGCCATACTAGCCTGGAAGGCGACGAGGCTGCTGACTCGCTTGCAAAGGAGGGTGCTGCAAGCAGCTTCATCGGACCAGAACATGCCATTGGCATCGCTTTAGGCTTTGCCAAACAAAGATTGAACACCTGGATGACAAGAAGATTGACGAACTGGCAGATTCCTCCAAGGCGTTTATTCACCCTTCGAAGCTTGATACAGTTGTTGGACTACAGTAGGGATGAACCACGATGTCTAACAGGCCTTCTTACAGGTCATTGCCATCAGAATCATCAAATGCAGAGACTTAGACTGTCGGAAGACAGTGTGTGTCGCCTCTGTTTGGAAAATGATGAAACAGCAGAGCACATACCTTGTGCCTGCCCCACTGGGGATCGAATCAGGTTTTTAGAGTTCGGCAGAGCCACACTCTTACCATCTGATCTGAATGACCACTCACCATACAAACTAATCAGCTTCGTTAAGAAGCTGGGTTTATTTGGTCGAATGTGAATAGATGTGAGCCACAATAAACCCTTGCGAGTTGTGGTGGAGGGTCGAATAGACTCACTCACTTTGGACCTAACCTAATATGACCTCTATGCATAACTATTATTTAGAAATAAACATTCTGGAACACTTTTTATCGTTAGAGAAAGTCCTAACTGTTGAATAGTGCAGAAACTGATAAATTGATGTTTGCCAGTAACTTTCACTGAAACGGTACAAATATATTTTCATACTATTGACCCAACAACTAACACACCAGCCTATCTCGTAAACTATATTCAAATCAGTACTGATAGTCGAATGACGCTGATCAAATTACCTTCTGCTAAACGTTCTCTTCGTAATTATTGGATGTTATTTTCCGTCTGATATTTTATACAAAACATGTATTACAAGGTACAGATAGGATCACCACGGCCGGTTTCTTTGACGTCATTCGTATGAACTTGATATTTCGAAACTAAAAATCAACATTCTGAACTCTTCGTGAATGCTGAGTGGAATACAATGAATAATCATTTGTTGGATATGCGCATAATGACTTGAGGTTGGAAAAGGATTGGATGGAACCTAATATACTCAACCAAATCCTTATTCAGAGAGGTTATTCATTCAATGCATTGAAATGCATGAAAGATTTATTTTCTAGCATACAAAATCTTTCAAGGTCATCAGACAACGTTTGTGAATATCAACAATAATCACAGGTGCTGAAACAGAAAAATAAAAAAGGAAATTGAAGGGGCGAAAGAAGCGAAAAATTTTTGGATCATTAAATCATTTCTATCACGCCGACTTGGATCATATCATGATTTCTCTGTACCAGTATATCGAATGTAATTGAATGTTATTAGCTTATTTGATATGATCATGATATGATCAATGTTGACTTATAATAATAATAATATACTTTATTGTCATTAAGAATAAATCTTGTGGACAAAGCTTGTGAAAGAAAATACAAATATAGAAATATAAAATTGAATATAAAAACACTTACAAAAAAGTAAAGTTAGAACGTACACTATAATTCAACGTCGAAATTTTGTATCAAGATGGTTGTGTACAGATTTTTTTAAAATTATTATCAACACATGTATAATAGACATATAAACTTATATACTTATAAGTATATAAAGTTTCATAAATAAACATACCCATTGCACCAGGCAAACAAACATTTATATTCAAACAAAAATATAAAGAAAAATCTAATATGACCTTAATGCAAATATGCACATTTTGTCACGTAAATTTATCATTATATACAAATTATAATAGGGTCTATCAGTCAAAAATGTTTTTCCTCTTATTCTAAACATTTTGTTGGTCAAATTTGCCTGTCATATATCTGAGGGAAAGTGATTGAACATCTTGACCCCATTGTAATAAATAGAATTCCTGACCAAATTTGTTAAAAGAATTGGCAATTTCAACGCGGTAGAACGGGTGCTATAAGAATGGCGTGAAGCCTCAAATAGGGACATATTTTTGTAAATGAGGCAAACCGATTCCAAAATGAACAAAGCAATCACTGTCAAAATCTTGCTCAACGAATTTGTGTCTGCATGAATCACGGGGTTTAATCTTACACATATACCTGATAGCCTGTTTCTGCAGTTCTAATACAGCAACTCTTAAGTTGTTTGATATGTTCAATAAATTTGAGCTTATTGTCAATGTGAATAGCTAGAAATTTAGATTGAGTCTCGTTCTTGACCACTAAGTTATTACCAGATGACAGGTCATCAAGAGCACATCTGAATGATTATTGAATAATAATCAAAGAAACTCATATGAAATCGCATACAAAGAAATGCAAGAATTACCTGAATTATAAATATTCATCACATTTTGAACAAACTACAACTTTTTTTCTCAGGTGAGCATTTTCAGTAATTCTGAATTGAGAAAAAAAAACAAAAAAAGCTACTGAAGAATAAGGGTCCTGTAACCAGAACGAATTTGCCAGTAGAACAAATGTTGGACTCCGGCAGTGTTCTATTCGATAATGTTATGTTCAATTCGAAGACGAGTCCTTTACACAGGACATATCATAATGAAGAAATGTTTCCAAAATGATTTGCTGTTCCTAGATGCAAAAGTGTGGAGATCAGAAGTGAATGGGAAACATTCGAAAACTGACACGAAAACGAAAACAAAATTAGAAATCTGAAATAAATAACGCGATGACAATTTTGGATATTAACATTTTCACTTTTAAAAAAGGATAACTTTTATAATGTAAATAATAAGAATAGTATTATCCATGTTTGGCAAATATCATAAAAAGTCAAGTATTTAACATAGCTATCAATGACAAATCGATTTATCATTTTAAATATTTCAGGTAGATTCAAATATGTAAAACATGCGCGTTGTGAAAATGGGACTTGATAATATTTATCGAGTACAATTTTTATCGATCATGAAATAGTCCATCAAAATTTCTGGTCAGTGTTTTTGGACTAAGCAATAACTGACCTGACAGTTTTCACGGATATTTCTATAACAAACAATTGATGTAATAATATTTCCAAAATAATTCAGTTCTTATGTAACATATGAGCATGATGATTTAATTACAGAATTTATAATTCGCAAGTTTTAGTAAGGAAACAAAATATCTTGTTGTGAAAAATGTTTTGTGTGAAAAAAGTAATAACTTATTAATCGATTTCAAACAAAACAGAACACTTTTTGATGAAAATCCTTATTAAAGAAACCTAGGCTATTCTCAACACACCAACTATATAAAGATACTGACATCTTGAATGTCAAGGGTTTATACTCCTATCAATGTCTTCAGTAGATGTTCAAAAACAAACAAGACTATAAAAAAAATCTGGCGGAAAATCTCTCAGAATACCCAAATTCAGAAAGAGTCATACACAAAGATACATATTTTATTTCGGATCTAAACTAGACAACATATTACCTCTAAAAGTTAAGCATATAACAAAAATGGCAAACTACAAACGAAGCATTAAAAGTTTTATCCTCGAAAACATAACACTGCATTTAATTTTCAACTGATACACATCCCTCTATTACTTATGACTTATTACTTATTCTTTCTCATTTTCTCTTTCCCATTGTCCTAACCAACCCAACTAATATAAAATAATTTTTTTGATAAATTTCGAATCCATCTACTCAATATTATTATTTACATTTACAAGTAAATAAAGATACCCAAATGGAAGAATGGAACACTACGACACAAGCATTAATTGCTTAGGTATGTTTTATGCTTCCTTTGTGTTTACGGCATTTTCTTGATAGCAGTTATTGTACCAAAAATAAACAAAAAATGAACGATATTTATGTCTATTTATATCATGGCATCTTGACTGTTCCATAGCAATCCAGATTTCTTTCAAACTTTGATTCCGAATGAAACAATTTCACACAAATTTGATTGGTTTTAATTTGCTCTCAAAAATTTGGTTTTTCAATAAAATTAGAATAACACCATCATAAAATATGAATGCATGAAGTAAAACATAAAATAATAATGTTCGCAAGTGAACTCACCTTCGCGAGTCGTTATGAAATATTTTTCAAGGAAAATTCAGTGGTTTGTTGAAATTTTGCGGCTTTTTTTGCATATTGACCAAACTGGAGATGTGAAACATATTTAACTATTCAAAATGACCTCTCAAGTTTATGTGTCAATAATAAATACTACATCATTGATAAGATAATTGATGAAAACCACCAAAACTTTATACGCTGTCTGGTTGTGGTAATTTTCTACGGTTCAATTCTTTCAATTTGACGAAAATGCAGAGAAAAATATAGGCGTTTCTAAAATATTTTGAACTATCATTGGTGGTCTTTGTTTTGTTTCTCAACGTCTCCAGGAACAATGGTATTATTCATTGTCTCTGACCATACCTTGGCTTATGAACTGGTTTTCTAGGATTTTTGTTTACAAATAATATATTTTGCTGTGAAAAAATTACTGGGATCAAATTCTGAGTTCGAAATAATTAGTGACAGTATTTGAGATTATAAACTATTACTTGAATTGAAAGGAGATATTAGTTTTTGGGAGAGAAAGGATTTGTCTTTCTACTTCTATATCTTCATACAAAAATTGTGGGAAATGAACATCTTTGTGAAGGGTTTGTTTTGAAATGAATTACATTCTTCGTTCCTATGTAAGTTTCCAATATTTTTTGTATGAAGATGCAGAAACAGAAAACCATAATTTCCCAAAGACTATTTTTTTAAGGATAAAATACAAGCACTACAGGAAAATCTTTAAGGCGCTTTCAGAGGGGTGCCTGTGCGAAAGTAGCGATTCACAATGGATTTGAATCGCTGGAAATTGAATCCACTTGGAAAAACGTTCACAGGAAGATTATTCCACATCAACGCAGTTGTTCAGATGAAAGAGTTCTCAAACAGTGGAGTTCGAGGTGTACTGAGTTGATCCTCAAAACGATGAGCAGCCACAGTCCGTCGCGGATTCCTGATATGTACCGCTCTTGGTGGAATAAAATGTGCCAAGTCACTTGAACACTTCCCGTGAAAGTATTTATAGACAAATCTCCAACCTGTCTTCAATATTCCAGACTATGAAGGTTGCACGTGATGTTCGCGTCTCCAATCAGGCAGGTGGCTCTTTTCTGGATGAAATCCAGGAACTTCAGGGTTTGTTCAGGGCAGAGCTCCATACATGAAAACAATACTCCAAAGAAGGTCTGATCTGAGCTTTATAAAGCATCAAAAGTTGCTGATGTGTGTACAGTTTTCTGGTTCGGAACAGGGTTCCAAGCTTTTGACAAGCAGCCTTTGCAATTCCAGCGACAATATGCCAAGACATATTGGTGTCCATTTTAACCCCCAACAAACGGAATTATCTGACCTGACATTATTGTATCCGGTTTGGAGATATTTATCTTCTTGGAGAAATCCGATGCCTGGGTTTTTGTGGCATTGAATTGAACCTGGTTACTTCCATCCCGATTCGAAATCACTCCCAGATCCTTATTGAGATATGCAACCTCCTACTGCCGGTGAAGATGTGCCGATGTCCTGGAATCCAAATAGAATGGCGAGACAAGTGTACCGTCGTCATTAAAGCAATATATTGGATTTTTGTTTTTCTCCAATAAGTCGTTGATATATAATAAAAAGAGGGTTGGAGACAATATGGACCCTGGGGAACACCAGCGTTGATGGTGAAAGTATTCGAGAAATATCTATCGACGGCCACTTGCAGGGAAAATTTTTTCAGAAAGCTGGACAGCCATACACAAAAATGATCCAACAAGCCATACCATCGAAGTTTGGCCAGCAAACCATCGTGCCACACACGGTCAAAGGCCTCAGAAATATCAAGCGCAACAACTCTTGATTCTCCATGTTTCTCGATTGCGTTATTCCAAATATAGGTGACATACAAAAGAAGGTCGCCTATTGATCTTTGTTTCCGAAAACCATATTGATGATCGCTCAAGATGTTAAAGCCTTCCAAATATTTGAAGATATGGTGGTTTACGACTTTCTCCATGATTTTTGATATGACTGATAGCAAAGCGACTGATCTATAGCTATTTGGAAGATTTTTCTTGTCCTCTTTGGGAATATGCTGTACGCGAGCATTGTTACAACAAGAAGGAAAAAACTCTTTCTTGTAAGACAGGTTGAAAAGTCTGAAAATACTGGTGCGAGTTCATTTGCGCACTTTTCAAGTACGATGACGGGAACTTCATCAGGGTCAGACGCCTTGTTGATAATGAGGTGTTTCAAACTTCGCCTGACTTTTTCAATTGTAGTATTCTTCAAAACTCCTAAAGTTTCTCAACTTCATTGTGAATCTAGTGACCTGAGCAAGATGATATAATAAAAAAATGACGACAGGTGTTGAACTTCCAATTGCGATGCATAATAAAGAACTGTTTTCAATATTATTGAACGTGATTCATTGCGATACAATGAATATCTAAAAATAAATAACTGATGTTTACTAACAATTATATACTATTATGTGTATAAGTACTTAATATAATTATATTCTGTTGAGTTGTCCTCAGTTATGAAATCTGGAAACACGATTTCATCTGAGTATGGACATCGACCAGATCAAATTTCAAGGGTGTCGACTTGTTAAACATGACATTAATTTTTTTAGTCTCGTACCTGTTTGCCAGCAATGAAAATAACGATGTTGCCAATTAGTGGTATCTGAAGGTTACCTTTTAACTGACGGAATTTTCATCTACTCCATGTTCAGAATTTTTCTTCCAAGAGTTATGAAACAAGGTGTTTTGAGGAAAGTTTAGTTGAAGTGGAGACAAAAAATATTGGACGACTTTGGATCATAATTTCTTTCGTTATTTGTTATTATTGAAATTGACCACTTGAATGAAATAAGTTGCATATACTAGCCCAATATAATATTGAAGTTGAGGATGATTGACAAATAAACATACAGTACCCAATGTAGAAAAACAAAACTAATTGCTAGCAAAAATCATCAGAGGATAATAAATCAATCTTCTGTTCTGTCATGATGGTAGTGGTATTTATTATGGAGGTAGTATATCTAACTGATTTTTGAGTTTTCAGAGGTCAACATGCGTTAAGGACTTAGATATTTTCAACTACAACAAACTAACAAAAGTTATTGTAAAATATACTTATATCATATCACGGGATGGTTGTGGAATATATTCTCTGTTATTACATGAGGTTTTGTACTAATATAATCATCTTCATTGTGCTACGAATCGCATGTTAAAAGGTAAGACCTCGTCAATCATTAGCTCGCACAAGTTTAGCTTTCTGTTGGTCAAGATTTCAACAATTTTTTTCAAATGTGATAAAATTTGATTGTTTTTCAAAATTTCTTCAAAAAGAAATCGAGTACATTCTTATACCACATTTATACAACATTGCGTCTATAACGAGTATGTCGCAGCGCCTCTGGTGAATTCTGGTGGTAACTCGAATCAAATATTTTCAGATATAAAAGAAACCAATGTTTCTTCAAATGAAAAACAGGCAACTGCTCAATTCAAATCAGCAACAAAACCTGGCTTTCTGGTAGATGCTGTACCATTCGTTTCTAATTAAAAAGAAATTAATCTCTTCAAGAGATCGTGATCGCAGTTATATATTTTTTTCGAAAAAATATACATCGCCATCCAATCTCACTGCAAATTTCAATGGTTTAAGTATTTGTTCGATTGTGCAATGATGATTTTCCATATTTTTCACTTGTTTATTCGTATTTATTGTGAGTAAATGTTACATTACAGTTCAAGGTCGTATCAAAAAATAAATTTATTTTGGTGTTGGGATAGTTTCTACAGAGTGTTTGAAGCCGCTACTGCCGATTTTAGATAAACTGAGTAGTAATTGAAAAAGTTATCTTTAGCATGAATATATCTGTGATCAATTAACAGGAACATGAGTGTGTTTGTGGAGCGCCATCCAAGCCACATTATCTGATCTGTCATATCCACTTTGGTTTTTAAATAAGTCTTCAGTCAAGAGTTGAAAAAAAAACGTTCTCCTGAATAAGTAGTGACAGGCACTATGACAGTATTTTCAACAGGTGATGAAAGTTGAAAAATATATCGTTATTGCATTCACTAAAAGCTTCTTTGTCACAGTACGGCCTGCTCTTTTTTTACATTTTATTCCACACACGATTTCGTCTAAATTCCGATATTTCTCGTACAGAACGACAGTTTTGTACTAATGTCAAACATATGAACGAAATTTATCCAACTTATTTCCGAGAAATCAGATACAGTATCCTCCTCCAAACACCTTAGTCGTTTTGGCAGAGTTTTTGAGTAAATTTCCGCTGATTTAACAGTCTATATGGTTTCTAATTTGTAAAACAATACATATATGTATATTGTTTATTTTGAAAGAATTTTGTTTTCAGTTTTTGGGAGTGTACATGTATATATCATTCAATTCAATAACGAATGTATGGAGTACAAAGTAAATAGGAAAAAGCGAAGCCAAAACGCATGTTTCCCAAAATACAAAAGTATCCTATTGCTAAAAAAATAGCTACTGTGAAAATACAGAGCTTGAAGGAATGATTGAAGGAAACTTTCATTGCAGTTACGCCATCATAGCCTTGATATGATAACAATCAATTACTAAGAATTGCAGAATTGGAAGTATATCATTTGTCAAATTATTTTAGGTTATGTTATCAACTGAAACAAATTGCAAAAACAATAATTTATGACATTGACCATGACTAGTTTTTCCATTATATCTTATGCAAATAAGCATTTGTTCACTTCTCGGAATATCTGTTCTTTCATCAGCAACAAGAGGACAATATTTTGCTTCATTTATTCTTACGTCAATATTTTTTTGGTAATAATTTTTAAAGAATTTGATTTCTAGGTAGCCGTGGAAATATCAAGCTTATGACAGTTTGGTGACTTTTATAAGTAATTGATAAATGGTTATTGACGGTGTTTCAAAAAATCGCCAAAAATGAATGCAAATATTGATTATTCAAACGAAGTTCTTATGAAATTATTTATTATACACGGACAGTGTGATCAAATCATTGCCAGAACTTGTAGAAAATTCAACCAAATGTATCCTGAATTAACACCAATGAACGAGAGGAAGTTTGTAAGATTACAAAATAATTTCCTTAATTATGGCTCCATGTTAAAAGCGCCTTCAACATTACCAAAACCTGTTACTTCAAATGAGGACAATACTGTTAACGTTTTGGCATATTTTTATGCATATCCAGAAGCTTCCATTCGCAGTGCAGAAAAAGATTTAGGTGTATCACATGCTTCATTCAGTACAACGAATTTTGAAAAATCACGGAATGCATCCGTATAAATTTACCAAAGTTCAAGCTCTAAAAGCAGATAACGTTGAACGTTGAATGCATTTTTGTGAATCCCTTTTAATTCATACACAGGAAGATCGGGAATTTTTGTCAAAAATAATTTGGAGCGACGAATGAAAATTTACGAGGGATGGTATTTTCAATAGAAGGAATAAACATTTTTGCCCTGATTATAATCCTCATGTTACAAAAGAAATGAGTTTTCAAGAAAAATTTGACCTGAATGTTTTCTGTATTCTGAAGAACAATAAAATTAGCTTTTTTATTTATGAAGACACACTGAATGCAGAGAGATATCTCCAAATATTAAAGACGACTGTAACCTATTTTCTTGAAAATTTGCCTTTAGAGGAATATGGGGATTCGTGGTTTCAACTGGACGGATCGCCAGCTCATTCCACCCAGGAAGTTTCCAGGAAACTTGACGAACTCTTCGACGATCGTTGGTTTAGGCGTTTAGTGCCGTGGGATTGGCCACCGAGATAACCCGATCTCACGCCACTTGACTTTTTTTATGGGGTGTTTTAAAAGAAGGTGAATACGGAACTCCAGTGCCTACCAAAGAATAATTGTGACGGCGAATAGTGCGGAGTATTGAAGATCTGGATCCCAGGAAATTGAAAAAGCAACCACAAGTCGCGTACAAAAAAACATTTTGAAGTGTTTAGAATGTAATGGACAACATTTTCAGCATTTATTGTGAAAATATGATATTTTGTTTACAATTTTGTTATTTTGAATCATCCTATTCTGTTATTGTCTGTACTTTCACATGTTTTAGCCCACAAAATCTTACTTTTCACCTAGAAATGACTGATTTTTGGTACAGTTGTTCCCTGGAAACTTTGAGCCATAGTTAAGGAAATTATTTTGTAACCTTACAAACTTCCTCTCGTTCATTGGTGTTAATTCAGGATACATTTGTTTGAATTTTTTACACGTTCTGACAATGATTTGATCACTTTGTTCATGTGTATAATGAATAATTTCATAAGAACTTCTTTTGAATAATCGATATTTGCATTTATTATGGAAGATGATTCGAAACACCGTCGATAACTCTTTGTAAATTACTTATAAAAGTTACCGAACTGCTATAAGCTTGATAATTCCATTGCTACCTATATCCAAATTCTAAAAAAAATAATGTTTTTAGAAGAAACGACTTTATTGAGAAAACTTGACGATTTAGGTATAGGGACATGATATATCATCTTGAAGCATTTTTCACCATCTTTCAATTTATTGAGTAATATACAGGGGGTTTCATTTGAAAAAATGAACTTTCGACTACTGTTATGCACAATGGAAATAATAGTAATTTCAGCACGCCCTGTATGATATGTAGTCGATTTCTTGGTGTTATTTGAATATTTCGAGTTTGTCCAAACTATCATCGAAATATCAACTTTTCATGAATTGAGAGTACTGATGTACTTAATTTCAATTAAGGCTATGTTTTGGATCATATTTAGCACAATTTATTTTTTATCTCGAAAACAGATAGAGATAGGTATAGGGCATTATTGACAAAAAAGTATTAAAATACCAGAGCGATTCCAAAAATGTATTAATATACGGGGTATTCCATTCAAAAAAATAAAGTTGCTAGGACAAGTAAGAAAATGTGAGAGGTGATATTTTCAGAAAAATCATGCTTTGCGTTTTCCAGAAACGTCTAACCTACCATCGACCGTGAGTCACGCTGTATGGACTCGTTCGACATATTCAATAACCTTATTCCATTCGCTATTTAGGGTGGTGGATGTCTCCGATTAGGTTCAGATCGTTTTTCTCCTAAATATTCAACGAAAGTCATTTTTTGTGGAGGAAAAAATCAGTTTTTTATCGACCTTTTTTTGGGTAATGGTTACCTTCCACAATCTGAAAAAATATAAAAATTATAATGGAGAACTTTATACAAGTGTAGAAGGGCAAACTTTTTAGTTTACCCCGATAAGTTACTGCGTAAAAATCAAAGTATTTTTCACAAAGAAAAATCTTCTATTTATCAGTAACTTGTCGTATTTCACAATTTTGCCTATCAAAATAAATATTAAGAAATTATACTTATCTTTTACGTTTCGGAGGCCAAAATCTGCCTCCGTCTTCAGAAATGGATAAAAATTCGAATAAATATGCAGTTATTCCTTTTTTGAGAGCTTATTTCTTTACTTCTTCGACAGATGTCAAATAAGTTTTGAAATATGAAATTAAAAATTTCATATTTCATATGTCAAAGAAGTTTTGACTATTGCACTCAATGAATCTGTGAATATTACAGAATTTCCATTTATTTGTCTCGCGTGTATAATAGTATACGGGATGACATACACTTCTCCTGTCTAGATGCTGCTGATACAAGGTAGTTTACTCTCATGTTTACTGATGACAGCTGCTCAACACCTTCTGTTTCAGAAGCATCCGTGTAGATGTGATTAAAGTTGGAGAACTTGGAAGAAACTGCCTGGAATATCTTTCGGATTAGTGTCCTAGGAGCCTCATTTTTCGGGAATATGAGGAGTTTTGTGTTACAGGGTGGAATACGATTATCCAAGGTGGAGGGGTATTGAAGGAGATGGGATAGGTAGAAGAGAAGTTGATACAGGTATTCTACAGATGCGGGTGTGTATGGGCGGCATGATGTGAATCTTTTGTTGGTATATGTCATTTATATGCTTGGAAAAAATGCTACTATAAGTGGGATTTTTAGAATCTGATGAAATTCTTGAAGCATAGTGTCATACTGTGATAGTTTCTTCTCAGTTGTAATGGAGTTCTCCTGCCTCAACGTACAAACTCTCCACTGGACTAGTCTGAAATGCTCCATAGGCTATTATTATACCAGCATGGTGAACGCTATCTAATAGCTTAAGTGCTGTTTCTCTGGCACTTGAGTACACTATAGCTCCGTAGTTCAGTCTTTATCTTACTGTTGCTTCATACAAGTGCATTGTTGAAAACAGTTAGAGCTTCAACTCGTGAAGAAATCAAACCGGAAGCGCATCGGTGAAGTTTTTCAAAAAATATTCACAGTTCAAGTCAAATAAAATTTTGATAATCCAATTGTTTTTTTTGATAATATTCGAAGAAAGTTTTAATATTTTTCATCGAAGTTTCGGGGGGATTCTGACCCCTGCAACGTAGGTACAGATTTGTTAGGTTTCCCTAGTGATATTACAGTGTTTCATCAATGTTGACTTGAAAAATTTTTGAAATATTTATTCGGTATCAAAATTGTATGCTCGGAATTCCATGAAGTTGACGAAGGCCGTCTTGGCCTGGTTATGATTGGCGAAGGTTCTACACCGGTAAGAAAGCTATCGAAGTGCCTAAAAATATACTAGTCGATTAGCGAGAGGTCTGGTGAGTATAGTGGCTGAGGCAGAATTTGGACGCTGAATTCGTTCTATTTTCGGACTATGAGTTGTGAAACCTGTGGACAGGCGTTGTCGTGGAGCGGGATCGGACCACTTCTGTTGACCAGTGCCGCCTGCAGCTCACGCAATTTTTGTACATTTCGTCGATTTCTTCATGATAGAACACTGCTGTGATAGTTTGGACGGTTGGAGAAAGATATAGTGAATCACATCAGCACACCAGCTGCCGATCACACAGTAACCATGGCTTTTTTATGTATTTTTACCTCTGGGAAGTGCCCTAAGTGGCCCAACGATGAACAACCACTGTCCTGAACATCTCCCGTTGTCGTAAAGATTCTGATTTAATCACACGTGGCGATCTGATCCACAAAAGGATCGTTTTAGTTGCGCAAAAGCAAAGAAGAACAGGCCTCTAAACGTGACAATTTTTGTAGGTCATTCAAATCGTGGGGCCACTTCTCGAGCTCTTTGACCTTTCCGATGGATAGATAGATGGTTTGATAGATGTTTATCGACTACGGTATATAAAGGTACATTAGTAACAAGTCGGTGGTACAGAATGTTGATGAACAGCATAACTGAAAAAAGTATATATAAAAAAAACAAATAACAGGTAAAATATACAGAAAAATAACTGAATAAAATACATACAACTTCACAAGGAAACTGAACATTAAATGTGTATACTATTATAAAACTTCAAGCACTGAGGTTGTGGCAACATATCCCTCCGTACTATGAAAACTTTTTTTCACTAGATAGTTTTTCACATATAGCCAGTAGGCATACTTCTGGCTATAAATCAAATCATCTAAAGGAACAATTCGTTCATTTTCTTTCTTTATACCACTAATTGGACAAATTTTGGATATGCGGTTGGTTACTTCCTTCACATGCAGAAGGAGCGATGACAAACCTGTCGTTTATTGTCCGCTTCAGCCTATTTCGAGGAATGATACTCTGAAAGAATTCGATTTTCAATTATCGGAAATCATTGACGTTATGTTGATGATAGACACTACCTTGCATTGGCCAAACAGCTCGAAACCGGTCTGCGTGTTCCATTAATTGAAAATCTATTGCGGCAGTTGTATTACCAACAGCATATGCAGGAATAACTTCAATGAAAAATCCTACACTGACACCTATCGGATATAATCCAACGCCCTTCGTGGTATTAGCCAGAGGGGTAGTTGTTTTCTGATAGGTGTCAGTCCATTAACCTACAGTGTAAGGCATGAACGAATTGATCCTTTAGATTATTTTATTAGATAGTCCTTGATGTACTTTCTGAAACTTGGCGCTGGTAAATTTGTAATAATGGATGGTAGAATATTATATAGCTCTACATCAAGTGAGTTCTTAGAGAATTTTTGTAAATTGAACCGGTGACGTCTCAAAAGATTAGCCCCACGAGTATTATACCCATGAAATTGAGAGTTGGTCCAAAAACCATCTATATTTTTGTGTATTTCCAAGAGTGTCTGATATATAAAAATAGATGGTAACGTCATAATGCCTAGTCTTCTGAAAAATGCCCCACATGAATTGCGGAAACCTACGTTTGATATAATTCTAGTTGTACGTTTATGAAGAGTGGAAACTTTTCTGGCATTGGAGGAGTTGCCCCAAAGTAGAGTTCCATAGCCAAGTTTCTCAATTGCCGGAACAAAAAATCATCGTCAACAGTGATTCCCACAAAAATTTTATCAGTTGAGATAATTATTTTTCGTGTTTTTCACTTATTGAGTTTGAGAAAGTTTGAATTGAACCACGATTCACTTGTCTTTCTACAAGAGACCTTGAATTATATTGATATTCACAAATTTCAATAATGTAATTAATAATGATTATTGTTTATTTTCTTTCTGTTGCTTGAGTTATTATACCTGTTATGACTGAACTGAGCAATAAATTACCTACGAGAGAAATGGAAATTTTTTGCAAGTTGCCATATAAGTCTGACCAATCAATCGGCAGAATCATATAAAACTTTGCGTAATCATCAATCTTATTTAAGGAGAGCCTTTCACTCTCACTTGTTTGTTTCTGTTCACAAATATTCGCAGATGATGTGTGTTGAAGACTTCGACAAAATAAAATGGTTTTTGAATAATAATATACATATTTTTATAGCTTCTGTATAAATTAAATTTTTCATCAATACTTTAAGTATGTTAGTAGATTCAGCGATGAATTTTCTCTTCGGTTCATTTGAAAGATAATTTTTTACAATTGCTTTTCTTAAAATTCACAATAACTTCAACTGAATTCACTCATTTGCTATTGATTAGGCTGTTGGGAATGTGTCATTCATCACCGTTCATAAGTCTCTTTCGACATTTTTCGATTTCCTAACTTTCGAAGGACTCCAAAAATGTGTTGTCATGTACCGGTCTCAACAATATCAAACATTACCCGCTGATTATGTGGACAATTTCTGTGGCATTTGTGCTTTACTGGACTTCTCTTTTCTATGAAATCAAAGATAGTCCGCTTAATTTGACCTACATACTTTTTTCGTTTGAAAGTGCAATTATTGAATACACAATGTTTGAATATATGAACCTGTCTGTTTGAAAATCTGTTTTTCCATTAATCAGCTGCCGCCCCATACGAACGACATCTCTCAGAAGTTGAGAAACTTGTGCGAGCTGAGGACTAACGAGGTCTTACCTTTTAACGTTTGATTCCTAATACGAATAGAGTAAATAATTAAACTCGTATATCTCAACTGAGCTGGCATCCGACTTATTTGACGCAGCTGGACGATTATGCTGACCGGAAAATGGACGTAGTACGCGATACGTATATTTCGAAAAGAATGATTTTCAAAATAAATTTGAGCAATTTGGAAACGTTGTACAGGCGTCAGTCTATTCATGTTGAAATGCCAAACCAAACTGAACATAAGGTATTTTCTGGCGTTTGATCGAATTCGAGCGTGTATTCAAAAACGATTCGTAGTAATGTCATTAATAATGAAATTCGCAAAAATGGAATGATTCAATTTGTTTGTGTGTAATGATTTTCAAGCTTTATTTTATGCATACTGTACTTTTACTGTACTTTTAGTGTTGATTTCTTCTTGGACGCATTCATTTAATTACCGAAATAATATTTGTTTCTTCTCTCTCTGTATCTTCCCTGTTACTTTCGTATCAATCCCTATTACCTTTTTCTTTTCTTCTCTTCCATTGCTTTTTTTCGTTAATGATCTACAAAGGAAAATTAAATCTCATTCTTGTTTGAAATAAACAAGAATACAAGAAATAATAAAGGTAATTTTTACTCACCACAAATCAACATTTTAATTGAAGTAATAATGTCGCCGACCGTTTTCAAATAGCAGTTTACAAAAACACAGACAAAACACCGAAACCCTTTTATCTTTCCCCCTGCCGTTTGGTGGAAATCCGCTATTTCAATGCCGTCTTTCAATTTGTGACACATTCAAAATATCGATTACTTCATGCAATTGCTAAGAAATATAACTTGAAAACAGTAGTACATATACTTCAGGATCAAAAAACAATTCCGAATCCGGCAAAAGATGGAAGTCGAGTATCCCTATTGATAATGTACATACTGTAAGCAAGTATGAATCATTCTGAAGAGGAAAACGGGCATTGCAAAAACTATTCGAAATCCTTCCATTGCTGTCTGTATTCCGATGGAGTTATCGAAAGCAGTAACTCATGAATCAAACACAACGATGACAGCAAGTAAAGTAGGTAGATGAAGCAGTAAAATGCGGTTGAAGATAAGTAACGCTGTTTGCAAGTTATATTGAGCGATCATCAATATGGCTTTCGGAAACAACGATCAACAGGCGACCTTCTATTTTATGTCATCCATATTTGGAATAACGCAATCGAGAAACATGAGCTGTTGCGCTCGATATTTATAAGGTTTTTGACCGTTTGTGGCATGAGGGTTTGCTGGCCAAACTTCCTGAAAGAACATTTCCTGCAAGTGGCCGTCGATGGATATCTTCCAAATACTTTCACCATCAACGGCAATGTTCCCCAGGGATTCATATTGCCTCCAACCCTCTTTTTATTGTATGTCAATAACTTATTGGAGGAAACCAAGAATCCAATATATTGCTATGCTGATGACAGCACACTTGTCTCGTCATTCCATTTGGATTCCGGGACATCGGCTACGGAGGCACATCTTCACCGGCGGCAGGAGGTTGCATATCTTAATGAGGATCTAGAAGTGATTTCGAATTGGGGTGAAAGTAACCAGGTTCTATTCAATGCCACAAAAACTCAGGCGTCAGTTTTCTCCAAGAAGATAAATGTCTCCGAACCGGATATAATAATGTTAGGTCAGACAATTCCGCTTTCTGCTTCGATAAGTTTGTTGTGGGTTGAAATCAACACCAATATGTCTGGCACAATCATGTCCCTGGAATTGCAAAGGCCGCTTCTCAAAAGCTTGGAATGCTGTTCCGAAACAGAAAACTGTACACACCTCAGTAACTTTTGATGCGGTCAAAAACCGATCATGTCTAGTATCTCTGTTTGACTGCTCGCATAAAAACGCTGGTTTGTCACATTGTAAGTATTTTTGGCAAAATATCTGATGATGAAAAGAGAGGTTCTGATAACCCCTATTTTAAACTAGCGAGTACGCATATTCTCGTATGAACGAGTACATATCATTACTTCATTCATTTAGTACCTATTGTAGTACTTTTTGATACTAGAATACCTTTGAAGTTTAGTGAATTTGACACTGTCACTTTCTCAATTTTGATGTCAGTTTGTTATAAACTTATTCAATATCATGTAATTCGTAAAATAGTTATTTTTTGTAAAATCAGAAATATATTTACTACACCTAAATAGGAAAATCAAACGAAAGAAATATTCAATCAAGATAAAACATGTCTATATGCCTTTGTATGTAATTTTAATATTATTCTTGACTATAACAGTTGGACAAATGCTAATATCTATCTATTTTTTGCAGGGTTCGTGGTAGCAGTGTCAATAGGATGTTTACTATTTGGGATAATGGTATTAATATTCTTCACCGCTTGGGTCAACTTAGTCGTAGATCATGTGAGTACTGATTTTCACATTCGAAAATGTTAATGAGTTCGAAGAACATGGGGAAATAGCTCTAGTGAAAATAAAGAAATTGTTTCTTAAATTTTGATTAGAAAATATGAAATTCTGCCGGAAAATAGAAAAGCACGTTTCACAACACCAAATATAATATAATATTTGGTATTGTAGACAATAACAGGATATTTTTTCGAAGTTGTGAAAATTGAAAACTTTCTATCCAGATCATTCTGTCAAGATGGTTGTTCTGATTATATTGGAGTCCTTGGTGGAATGATGCCCTATCTACTCTGGGATCTCAAGATCATACCGACTTGTGGCACTAAGGCAGAAATCTTAGCCACACAAATACAGAAGGTTATCATTGTTGGCTTACCGCACTTACTCAGGACACATGATATTCTTGGACCCAATGATCACTTACACCAAGGTGTGGGGAGTGATCCTGAATGTATCAGGGCTTCGGGAGATAGGGCCTAACCAGCGCAACCTCAGGTTGAAAAAATCAATAATAATGAATTTCTCAACCCGACAACTTCGGAAAAATAATAATGGAAGCTGTCAGCATATCTAGCATGTCTCATCGGCCTATATCCATCAACATAACGCAATCCTAAGAGTGCTGTCTACTCAATACAGTTTGGAATCGCAACGTATTGGAACAGATGAAAAAGTGGCATATCCAAGGAATGACTTGCTTTTATAGAAATTTTTTTGAAAAATTGATCCTTTTATGTGAGAGCTAATGGCATAGACTCTGAGAAAAAGTACCTCAAAAACGGAATCCCTCAAGGATCATCACTCAGCGGCACCCTCTTCATCATAGCCATCAACGACATCTTGCAAAATATCAAATTCCCAGTCAAAGGGCTGCTATACGCGGATGACCTAGTCCTATTTGTCAGTGGCAGAAATATTAACACATTGGAGTCACTTCTTCAAGAGGCGATATCAAGTCTGGAATTATGGTCCCTCAATACAGGTTTCCAATTTTCACCAGCGAAGACCAAATGATTCCTATTTTCCAAACAGAAAGCAACTAATTTCCCAAACTTTACGCTTGATGGACAGCAGTTAGAATTCGTTGAGGAAACAAAGTTTCTTGGGATAACGTTTGACTACAAACTGAATTGGAATTGAATATGGGAACGCCCATATTCGCAATGTTAAGAAATCTTGTCAAAATGGTTTGATCCCAATGAAGTTCTTGTCAAATCACACCTGGGGAGCGGACTGCAATACTTTGTTAACTATCTATCGGGCGCTAATTATATCTAAAATAGACTATGGATGTATTGCCTACTCTACTGCAAATAAGTCAGTTCTCAAACAGCTGGATGTCATTCAACATGCCGCCATTAGGATAGCCTTAGGATCATACCTTTGTAGTCCAGTCGAAAGTTTACTTATCGAAGCAGAAGAACAGCCTCTCGATCTTCGCCGTGAGTACATGACCATGACTTATGCTGCAAGAATTTCTGATAATATAAACAACCCCACCTATCATTATATCTTCAGTAACAGATTTTCTCTTCTTTTCAATCAAAGTAATAAAGGTGCTATACCACTTCACGCAAAAATGTTAAAAATTTCTAATATTCCTGTAGTCGCTGATAATGTCATGTCACTTGGTTTCTGCTCTTCACCACCATGGACCATAAAGATCCCATCCTGTAACACCCAACTCTCCACCCACAGGAAAAATGATATCACACCAAGTTTTATCCAAAAAACTTTCTCTGAAATAATCTCCAACTACAAGGAATACAAACACTTATACACAGATGCTTCGAAATCTTCTGATTGTGTGGGAGCAGCCGTCATTACAAGAGATACGGAGCTTGCCTACCGTCTGCCACCAATCTGTAGTGTTTATACAGGTGAATTATACGCCATAGATCAAGCCGTAGCACACTGTGAAAGACTGGAATGCAACTCTGATATTATCACCTATTCTCTCAGCGTAATTCATGGAATCAGACACTTATACCCAAGCAATTCACTACTTGTCCGTATAAAGGAAAGGATATCCAAGCTAATGCAGAATCAAAACTGTATTAAACTAATCTGGATACCTTATACTGGAATCAGAGGCAATGAGGAAGCCGATGCAGAGGCTCGCAATGTTACAGTTACTCCTTCCGCAACACTGTTTGAACAAATTTACCACTCAGATTACTTTAATATCATAAATAAACTAATAGCAAACACTTGGAAAGAAAGATGCATGGTCATGGAATCAAATAAATTACGTATGATAATCCCGACATGCGCTTCCAGAACTACCAATCGGCCCAACGTAGACATCAAGTCATTTTTACTCGCCTCAGAATCGGACACATAAGACTAACACACCAACACCTTATGAAGAAAGAATATGCTGCCGAGTGTGATATTTGTGGTGTAATCAACAGTGGGAAACACATTATCCTGGAGTGCCCAGTTTTTGAATATGAAAGACAAGAAGCATGACCAGTGATCTCAATTCTGCCCTAGACGTGGTGAACTTGAACTCTTTAGTAATCTTTTTGAAATCTATTCATACATTACATAAAATATAATTATACCTAAATGTTCCTCCGCTAATAACCCTTCGCGGTTGATGCGGTTATTTTTTAAATAAAAAAAAAATACCGTCTACAGGACTTTCACGGTATTAACGAGACACCGGTGTTGCCTTACGCTCCGAAAGATATTGAATCCGTTGTGGAAAATGGAAACTGTCAAATTTATTGAAATTATTCATTCCCTTTCTCTAACCATCACTAACTCAACGGTGTGAGGAGTAGCCAAAAAATATAGGACTTCCTTTTACTCGCAAGAGGTTGACACTTTGGGTATAAATTTCAAATAAAACATTTTGTCAAAATAAAAATTGATGTTCTTCAAAATTTTTGACAACACGACCGTGTTTGAGGTATAGAAGGTATCATGTATACATTATCAGTATATTCGACACACTCTCTTCCACTACAACTTTTACTAGCGATTTCACTACAAAGCAATTTGATTGAATCAGAGCCCAAAAACGGAAAAATCGTAATTCAACGTCAGAAAGCGCCGTGTCTACCCACCCTAAGTCCCTTCAGTGATGCTTGGCTGAACTACAAATGCAAGAAATAACCAAAAATGAAAAAATAAACGAAAACATAGATTATAACGAACAAGTACTATTTTATAACATTTTTAGATTTAATTCAGCTATCGAAAAAATATTTTGAAATTTAAACACTATAATTTCAAGTACGTTAATTCAATAAATTATTTCATTGTTTCAGGTATTAACATTAAGAGCTGGCACACAGACGTTTGGATGGTGGTCGAAACCCCCTGTATTGCCAATGATGAAAGTATACGTGTATAATGTAACCAACGCGGACGAGTTCCTGAATAATGGATCAAAACCAATTGTCGATGAGCTAGGCCCTTATGTATATCTGTGAGTAGACATATAAAAAAAAATGATACAGATATTTTGTTTATAGAATTCAATAATTCGAATCTTATTATCAGCCTCAACTAAAATAATATAGTGAATATTTTTTTGTATTAGTAATCTGAGAAATAAAGCCAAATCAATAGATTGATAATCTGCCGTAGTGTAATAAATGACAAACTATCGATTCAACTTTGTTTATTTTTCTAATTGTGGAAGGTTTTACAATCAAACCGTCGGTAAAAAATATTGATTCCTCCATAAAAAATGTCTTTCTCAAATAATATTCAGAACTGAAAAATTTCATTCATTTGATTTCTTAAAATCTTGTAAAGTAATTGACGACTCTATAAGAGATCGTTTATATTTTTTAAAATCAGTTAGGTACCTTGATATCAGCGTTAGATTTTCGAGTTATGCAATGAAACTGAAACAGAGTTAAGAGAGTTCAAAAACATATACAAACGAAAATCCATATAGTTAATTTTGATCATCAACTATTCAATATGTCATTACAACTCTCCCTAATGCATTCATTTTCACAATTTGGCTTTCACCTTCAGCTATACGTGATTACCTCTGAACATGATTCAAAAAATTTCGAAATAAAAATTGATGTTCTTCAAAATTTTTGACAACACGACCAACGAGAAATGGTTCTCATGGAGATTCTGTGAAACGTGGTCTTCCTTAAGAATCAGTAGAGAGTTGTCCTGAAAATCTAGAGAAGAAAATTGGATTGGATAATTTAGGAAACACTTGCCACATGAATAGCATTTTACAAGTGTTGTTCATGACGAAGAATTTCAAGAACGAAGTTTTAATGATGAACGAGAAGGAGAATGTTTCCTACTTATTCATCAAACTCAAACACCTGTTCATGCAGCTGCAGTTTCGTAAGAAGGTATCATCTTTCCCTCCAACCGATTTTCTGGAGTCTGAAGTCCACTAGATACTGGTTAGGACAACAAGAGGATTGTTCCGAATTCTTGGGGTTCTTGTTGAATACTCTTCGTGAGCAAAACAATAGCAATATCAATACTCCAGACCGCTCTGGATTGAATGCTTCCATACAGCTCATCTCCTCTTGTGTTTGTAAATTTTTCGCTGGAAAAATCCTCACTTGTTTACTTTGTAGTAAATGTTCAAGAAGTAGTGAAAACTCAGGTGAATTTCTGAAACTTCATCTAGCTTTTCCTAATATGACTAATAACTAGTCTGTGCAAAGCTTATTGTTAAATCATCTGAAAATGAAATTTTTAACAGGTGATGATCGACTGTATTGCCAAACATGCGCCAACCTAACTGACTGTTATAAGGAAACAAGTTGAGCTGAGGCACCTGTCAATCTAATAATGACACTGATGATCTTCAAACAAGACTCAACCTCTAACGGAAACAAGAAACTCTTTGGAAGGTTCGAAATAAGTGAACATTTCAAGCAGACCACTATTATAATATTCATGCAGTCATTGTTCACTGTGGTTCTGGCGTTGAAATTGGTCATTATTACGCTTTGGTCAAAGACGAAACGAACTGGTTTAAGTTTGACGATAGTCGTGTCACGAAGTGTTCTGGCGATGCAATGAATTTATTGGAGCCTCTGGAGACACCCTACATTTTGTTTTATAAGAGAGAGGACATTGTTAGATCAAGATCTTCAGATGATGTGGTGCTACGGCAGTTGTATCGCCAACAGCATATGCAGGAATGACTTCAGTGAAGAATCCTGCACTGACACCTGTCGGATATAATCCAACGCCCTTCGTGGTATTAGCTGCAGGTTTTTCCGGGTTTTCCTGCAGCTGAAAAAGCAAATGCGCCACTGGAATCAACGAAGTCGCCCCGGAGCGCCAATTAATTTTTATTGTTGTTTTTATTTTATGATGTATTATTTTTTCCTCTTCTCTGAAGAAATATTATTAACACAAATATTGGAAAATCTTTGGGTTCTATTACTAAAACTAAAAGTTCGAGAACAGATGTGAACTATTCCATTTTGTTTGGAATTCTCGAAATTTATATAACTAATATTACTGAATATCTGAACTAGATACATTTGAAATTTGTCAAAGTCTGGAATTAATGAATTTTTACACCATAAATAGAATCAGTTGAATGAGTTTGTTCATTAAATGCCAGTAAAACGTACCATTTGTATTTTCGGAATGAACTTCAAAATTGGAATAAATGTGTAGGCTCTGATATGAATTTTCATTTACAACTGAAAGTATCTTTGGACTAGTAGAAACCACAAAAGCCTTTTTGAAAAAACAGTATTCTTCTTGAGCTAATCCAGTTCTTTGTATTGGAATAAATCTATAAGAATTTGATAGATTATAGTTGGAATTATCATGAACAATTCATATCATTTGACAAGTTCATTGGCTCATTTTATGAGTATGATGTTCTTATCAGAAGCATTGTAAATGCCAAGAAATTAGTTTAATCAGACACTATTGAAAAGTTACTTCGTATATTGTATGTATGTGGTATAAAAAGTGAATAACATGGATTTTTCCGTTAACCGGTTCACATCTCTAAATAAACTATTCGATAAATTCAAAACTTGAACAAACAACATTTAAACGTGCAACTCCTAACCTTCGTCAGACGCGGTAAATAACACTCATAGTTTCAGAGCTAGATCGGTCTCTCATCCAGAACTGTGGAGTGGCATAAAAATTGTTCAGCAAGTGTTTTTTATGGCTAAAATCCTTCTTGTACCATCCATTTCTGTTAGTGGTGAAATTATGAAAATTTGACAGTCGATTTTTGCTACTGACCAGAAAGATGGATGTAGCTCCGTTACTACGTGGTAGGAAATCGTAATGAAGAAAAGAGAATTGAAACTTTATATGTTTTTAACCACTTTCATTTGTAACTAACGTAACTGCAATTTCGTCCTATAAGGACATTTTAAAACTTATACATCAAACTAACAATGATTGATTAAGTTAGCCCTTATATAACACTTGTGGTTTCATCCCAATGGTTCGAAAATGTCAAATCATTTTTACCTAGTCTGAAGGACCTTTCATGTTCAGCATTCTGTTTTTGGAAATTTCAACCACCATGTCCCACATAAACACTATTACAACTCCAGATTTCTCCAACTTGTCCACTTCATCTTTGGCATTGAAAAAGAAATCAGATAACCTAACATGTGGACTGAATGCCACTTCTGCATTGTTTTTCCTAAAGAAACCCGCAAGTATCTCTGTTCTTTCACCAAAATATGTTAGAGTTATCCATTTCTTGATTCCTGATTGTTTGATTTGGGGATATATTAATCTGTAAGTGAATTTACGGCTTTGTTTTCTGTTTTCAAAATTTCATTTTGAAATATTAATTTTTTCATACGTATGTATCACTCCTCAATAGTTTTCACTTTTGATGTGTAAACACGTTTGTTTAAATGATATTACTGGAGATTTCTCCCAACACCAAACCGTTATTTTAATACCTCGACACGTGTTTCGATCACCAAGTGATCATCTTCGAGAGGAAGATTTTCCTCGTTATAGTGTTGGGAAAAAACTCCAGTAATATTCAATATTACATCAAAGGTTTCGAACACTGCATCAGAATTACCTTTGTTTAAATTACCTGAGACCAAAGAAAGCATTCTTGGCATTACAAAAGGTATTTCCACCAAGTTTCCCATTTTATAGTAGTAATGAGCTCAAGTTTTTGGACTGCTCAAATTTATGAACAGTTGGTAAAACGTATTGTGTTGACCACAATGGTATGTAGCGATGGGTTTCATAAAGGTATAGAGCTATAATGACGCTTGGTCCGTGAAAATACTCTTCAAGTGGTGGATGTTAGAACTACGGTTGTTATAACATCATCAGCAGAATTTTTTTGATTTCGCGGACTTTCTCATAACATTTATAAATTCATTGAAACCGGTTCAAATCACAAGAACTATTTTTCTAACAATAATATATTTTGTATATTTCATGGAACAACTTGAAAAAATTACAATATACGAATAATACTTTTTAGTACACTAATAAGGCAACATAACAATTTTTTTTTGTAAAGGAACTTTTCCAAAGTATTTTTAGTCAAACATATTTTGTTGTTCATGTTTTGAGTGTGAAATTATCTTCTTTGGCACTGTGCTTTACTCATAACTACTATATCACCTGAGTTTGCATTCGTCAAATGTCAAAACAATATAGTTATATCAGTTTTCCGCTTGTCTCAGATTGTTCAAAATAATCTTTATTACCATGTTATCTTTTGTTATTACTTCTTCTTCGCGTAAACAATGGAAATGATTTCACTTCGAAGTTTCAATGCAACATGCTAATGCAATATTGGTATTCATGTAGTGAAAAAAAATTGCAAATGACTATTCACCGTCGTAGGCGTGCTCGGTGACGTGTTAGGGGTAATAATTCATGATATTTTCAAATGAGTTTTTCTTTGTATTCACTGCGAAAAATATCCAAACTACTATTGGTGAATTGAAACTTTGAAATTCGTGGCGATGGATATTTCAAACAACGGTTTATTGAAATTCTTGCAATTCTCCAGTCAGCTGATTAAGTCGGAAATGAATTTAGGTTGTCACGGAGTATCTGATATCATTGCGAAAAATAGGTTTTTGAAGTGATACATTTTTATAGGAGGGTAAACCGCTTCGTTTCCAAACGCGTAACGGGGTCAGTTTGTCTGGTTTCCTTTTCTCTTACGCATACGCCAGCGGAAGGCAGGCGCCTCCTCTCTCGTCGGACATACGCTCAGTGTTTAGTGTGCGTTAGACATATATTGTTGACTGTATTATAAAAATCTGACCAGCAAGCACGTAATATTCTTTTATTATGGGAAACGTGGCTTGAAAATGATGATACTAATTTTGTGTATGTACATTAATAATAGTAGGTTTCATTATTTGATCCTATAAAAGTATCAAACAATTGGCTTGTGTACATACACAAAATAAACAATTGAATGGAAGAATGTAAACTTTCACGGCCGGAAATAACTGTATGAACATTATTTTCCGGATTTAATGTTAATGCGTTGGATACAACAGGAAAAAGAACCAGACCACCAGCTCGGGTATTGCGACCGTTACCACATCGCCTTTGAAAATGTCTACTGCAGCAGTAGGCGAAACCTTTCCTTACATCATATATTAAAATACATAAAATTTAAGTAGTAACTGAAGCTTTCCTCAAGTTGAATAATTTCAATAGTAAATATTTCAAATTAGATCAGTTTGAGTTATAACTTCTGTCGGGCATATCGACACTCACACTTTTTTGAGTTTTGATCCACACAATGGTGTAAATAAGTTTTGATTTTCACAATTCGTGATATATTGTGATATGTGAAATATTCACATAACAAAACAGACTCTTGTGATGTACTGTGATGAATAGGTAGTTTAATATTTTTCTTGAAGATGACAACTTGGTGATTGAAACATGTGTCGAAGTATTGAAAATAACGGTTTGGTGTTGGAATTAAACTTCAGTAATAGTCAAAACAGACTATTTCAGTGAGTTTTCAATGGAAAGGGGTACGATTGAATACATCAGCTTTTTGACATTGATTTTAAATTCTGAACATTTTGGTATTCACTGATAAATGTGATTGTTTGCACTATAGATAATAGCAAAATATGTCATTTCGTTTTAAAAAACTCACTTTGATACACCTCGGTATTTTGTATATTTTGAGAACAAGTTTTTTGTATTATCTAAACCTTTATCAGATTTATCTCAAACCTATAATAGATGCTCGATGTCACACACAATGTATATATTTTTCTTATAACGGCTGGCACTAGCTGTATCTTATTTTTGATACAAAAATTTAAATGGAGTTCAATAACTCACATCAAATAGTTACAAAAAACTTCAGGAGATTGACTGATTTTTCCTTGTCGATTGATTATCGCAGATCATGATTTATTATTCACATTTTACCCAACAGACTAATCTGCTGAATAACATGGCTGAAATATTTGAAAACAAATTTGTATTCAGTTTGAAAACATATTTCTATATATTTTATTGTTAGTGTGATGAAAACAATGCATGAACGTATATTTTCTAGAGCAATAAACAACATGACACCTGAATTGTTATTACAAATACTTCGGAACGTAACACAACATTGCTTTGTACAAAATGGCCGCCTTATATCAGTATGAGTAAGTCATAGTAACGTTTAAAATATTTGCGATTACGATTACAGTTTTGTTGTGGTTTCTTATCTGAGTGAAGAATTAAAATGATTTAATTCCGAATGATGATAAAACTTGTATAATTTTGAATCAGTATTTCAGTACAGTCAATATCAATATAGGTTTCATTTAGCAACATGATTTTTTTGACATTTACTGGGTGAAGTATATTTTAAAACATATTGAAAAGTTATCACAGAAATATTTGTGAAAACTGCAAAATCCTGAATTTTTTTATTTGTACAAGAATCATACCCAAAAAAATTATTTATTGAAACAAGATACGCTTCCTCCCAAAAACTATTCATATTTTCTTGTTTTGTATTTATTATCCCAAGAAACATTAAATGTTTATGAATAGGGATAACTAAATTAACTCAAGATACAAATTCAACAAAATTATGAGATATAAACATTAAATTATTCAAATAAAGTGATACAAATCATGAACTCATGAAACAACAAAAATTAATTGGCGCTCCGGAGCGATTTTATTGATTCCAGTGGCGCATTTGCTTTTTCAGCTGCAGGAAAACCCGGAAAAACTTGCAGCACCACATCATCTGAAGTTCTTGATCTGTCAATGTCCTCTCTTTCATGAAACAAAATGTAGAGTGTCTCCAGAGGCTCCAATATATTCAAGACATCGCCAGAACACTTAGTGACACGACTATCGTCAAACTCAAACCAGTCCGTTTCTTCTTTGACCAAGGCGTAATAATGACCAGATTCAACGCCAGAACCACAGTATACAATGACTGCATGAAGATTATAATAGTGGTCTGCTAGATTGAAGTGTTCATCTATTTCGACCCTTCGTAAGAGTTTGGTGCTTCCGTCAGAAGTTGAGTCATGTTTGAAGATCATCAGTGTTATTATTAGATTGAATTGTTTTCTCATAATAGTCAGTTAGTTTGATGCCTATTTGGCAATACAGTCGATGATCACTTGTTGAAAGTTCCATTTTCAGATGATTTAACAATAAGCTTTGCACGGACTGGTTATTAGTCATAATCGGAAACCCTAGTTGAAGTTCCAGAAATTCACATACGTTTTTGCTACCTCTTGAACATTAAATACAAAGTAAACAAGTGAGGATTTTTTCAGCAAAAGATTCACAAACACAAGACGAGGTACACTGTACGGAATCATTCAATCCAGAGCGGTCTGAGGTATTGATTCTGCTATTTGTTTGATAACGAAATGAAATATAGAACAAGAAAACACAAGTAATTGATATGAACAGTGAACTAAAATATAAAAAAATATAAATAATTGAATGAAAAAAATACAAGTAGAATAATCAATGTGGACAAACAGTCAAATGTGAAATTTTCCTAATTAATATAAAATATTTAGATGATTCTGGCTATATGAAAATTATATAATCCTGTTTCTTTACTTCAATTCATCAACTGATTTTTGAATTGGAGAGCAGTTTCATATTTTTACATTTTTTATTGGTTTTCTCGTTTGCAAGAAAACAGAGTTTAAATACGCATTGTTTTGCAGCTGAATGACACCCCCAGTTTTTCCACCAAGGTACTAAAATTCTGTCTGAAAGATATGTTCTCAGTTCTATGTGTGTGAATATGCTCTTAATTTTCTCAAAAACGAAATAAAATTCGTTAAAAATCAAATTTGTAGCTTACTCAGATTTGAATTTTTGCGTTAATCAAAAAATCTTCATGTTCAAAAAATAAATAGTTTTGAAAATCATTCCAAACATGACATTTCCTTCGTATGTTTGATTATTAAGTCGGTTACTCGGCTGCAAGATATTATGCAACTGAATAAATTCCTAGTATAACTATGAATGAAAAATGTCACAGGAGTGTTCCGTGCTATATGCAAAATATAAAGGAAAAAAGTTTTTATTCGTTATTATTATTGAACAAATGAAAATATAATTGATCGGAGGCAGAATGCATTTTTTTACTTTGAGGACGAAACAAATAATTATTCTCCTTTCCAGCATCATTTGCAATGATATCTAAAATCCGATAAATTAGATGAGCCTTCTAAATCGAAAGGAAAGGGTTAATTAACAGAAGATGACCAAATGACCAAATTGAAATTTGTAATTGTTGATTTCCTGCACAATTTGTGAAACACCGTGATTTTGTTGATAGATTTTTCTACTAATTGATCAAATCAATGCCCTCATATTAATTTTGAGTTCCTGCAGAAAACTGATTTCAGTGACTGTGAACAACATTGCCCAAAAAATTATTTGAGACCAAACAAACATAAGTTCTTATCCTGAAAAGGAAGGGTTGATTAACAAAAGATTCATTAGATATTTCAAGGATTCGGAAATTCATAATCAGGTTACTAAACCGACAACGAATAATGAATAATGATTTTTCAGAAGCAACTACATTACCAGAAGTCATAAACATTTCATCCAGTCAGGTATTGAAGGTAACAAATTAGAAAATTCCGTTTCATGACTCACGTAAGCTACAACAAAAATGAAGTGAAGACACGTGTTTCTATTGACTGCCTTTTTTAAAACGAAATATTCAAGAAGCTAGCCAAATGATGCCAAATGATGTAGCAAACTCATTTCAAAGTGTCTGGAAAGCTTCTCGTTTTTCAGACTTCTAGTGTCAATAAAGTTTTTATCGGATTTCATCTGGCTGCAGCATATCACTGATACTGCAGATTTGAAAAAAAAATTGTTTTATTTTCCATTCTGTAGAACGATGTCAAGGTATTTGTGTTGAAAATATTTGTAGTTGTGTGAATAATAATAAATGAATATGTCAAGCGTTATAACGCGATGGAAACTCCAAATTATAATAAAGGTTTTTATTCTGCAATGGGGACAATTCACATATGTTTATTCTCTCAAAAAAAAGTAGTAAATGTAAAAAGTGAATTATTTCATTATCAGATTGAGTTCATGGAAATACCTTATCAGTCATCATCTATTCAGAATTGAATGAACTTTAACTATAACATTGAATATTTATTAAATGAAGGATTTCGGAACATTTTTTTTGTTTTCATAACTTTGTATTTCGGATAACATTTCAGAAAAATATAATTTTAATAACGTTAATTGCGAGAAAATTCATCTTCAGGAGTTACTTTTTGATTTGAAGATTTACTTTAGAGCTACAATAATGATAATTAATTGATAACAATGAATATTTATTTGTTTCAGGGAGAAATGGGAGAAGAAAAACATACAATTCCATGAAAATGGAACGGTTTCGTTCAACCAACAAAAAATATACACATTCGATGAATCACTATCTGCTGGAAGTGAAGATGATATCGTTGTGGTACCAAACATTCCTATGCTGGTAAGAAAATTTTTCACATCATTAAATATGGAATGAGGGAAAAAACAAGTGATTACTTGTTTGCGTTAGAGTTATATCATACTTACAAAGGGAGACTTTTTTCGGATTCTAAAAGGGTTGACTTTGAAGGGTTTTTTCGGTTACACATCTGTCACAAAATAGTTTCTCTTCTCTTTCCTGATAGGGGCTTTCCAAAATGTCACTGGAAACTTGTGAATACCACTTATGAAAATACCAAAATAATTTCATAAAATTAAAAAAAATATTTTCTGTCGAGTATACTTTCAACAAACGTATTGCATTTGTTGTTCCTCAGATAAAATTATTTCTTTTATTTTTTTAAGAACAAAACATAAGCACTGCAGGAAACTCCCTAAGACGATCCAAGAGCAGTGCCTGTGCGAAACTAGCGATTCATATTGGATTTGAATCGCTGGAGAATAAATCCATTTGGAAAAACGTTCCCAGAAAGTTAATTCCACATGAACGCAGTTCTCCAAATGAAAGAATTCTTGAAAAGTGAAGTTCGAGGTGGACCAAGTTCAATCTCGCGTATTTCTGATATGTACCGCTTTTGGTGGAATCAAATGTGCCAAGTCACTTGAGCGCACTTACCTTCCTTAGATGTTCCAGACTACCAAGATTGCTAGTGGTGTTCGCGTCTCCAATCAGGCGGATGGCTTTTTTCTGGATTGAATTCAGTAGCTTCAGGGTATGCATAGAGGTGGAGCTCCATACATGAGAACAATACTCCAAAGAAGGACCAAGACATATCGATTTCCATTTAAACCTCCAACAAACTTATCGGAGCGGAAAGCGGAATTGTCTGTCCTGATATTATCATATCCCGTTCAGAGACATTTATCTTTTTGGAGAAAACCGATACCTGGGTTTTTGTGGAATTGAAATGGACCTGGTTTTTTTACCTTGGGAGCTGTATGACTTGTCCATTCAGTCCAAGTTTCCAGAATAAACTGCAACCTCTTGGGCTTATTGCGTTTTTTCTTCCATCTTCTCATGACACCCAGTCCATCAGTCTCGTTCCCTGTACTAGTTTGTACAGGTTCCGTGTTGGATGTACGTCATATTCTTCTGGGCGTAATTATGTACGTCCATATATTGCCTGCCTCCTGTGATTCAGTGCCTCACATTCGCATAAGATGTGTAGAGCTGTTTCTGTCCCTTCGTTTTTTTCCGTTATTCAGGTGTCCTCTAACCGGACAGTGACCGGTTAGTAACCCTGTAATTATTCTGAGCCGGTCCCTACTATATTGAAGTAGTTCTTCGGTTCTTTTCTCGGACGGTTCCCTGATGAAGGTTCTACTGTGTTTGTTGCCCGGTATTCTTGTCCAGTACTCTGTGTGCTTCTTATTGGTCCATGTCCTAATCTGGTTTCGTACTAATGATTTTGGTACCCCCAGAGCTGGTTCAGGACCTATATATGAAGTTGATGATCCGCGTCTAGCGTATTCATCAGCATTATCATTACCTGTGATTCCTGAATGCCCTGGCACTCAGTACAAAGTTAATTTGTTCCTGTTTGCAAGTTCATTCAGTTCTTCATGGTATTAAGAAAGTGACTTCCAACGCCAAACTTGCTTGCGTCTACTCAGCCCTAATTCTGGTTGATGATGATATTGCCGTAACTGGTTAGAAAATCCAGACCATCCTCAAAGCAGCAAATGTTGACGTAGGACCATACTGGCCTGGTCTTTTTGCAAAAGCGCTAGAAGGAATCAACGTTAGGGAACTGATCACCAACAGTGGGTCTTGAGTAGGAAGTGTACCCTCTGCAGGAGGTGCTGCAGCTCCAGCTGCCTCAGGAGGAAAAGAAGAAGGAAGGAGAACATGAAGAGTCTGATGATGATATGGGTCTTGGAATGTTCGATTAGAGTACAAGTTTTGTAACTATGTGACATAGGATTAAACTTTTTCTAAGTTGTTCTAATTACCAGACCAGTTTTGATGTCACCTTTGGGTTTGTCAGAACCTCTAGTGCGCTCTTGCTGTCTGTAAAAATATTGATCCGCTCATTTAATAAGCCTTGCACACTGCAAGATAGCATATACTTGGATCTGGTTACTTCCGCCTCAATTCAAAATCACTTCCAGATCCTCGTTGAGATATAAAACCTCATGCTTCCGGTGAAGATGTGCATCCGTGGCCGATGTCCTGGAATCCAAATGGAATGAAGAATGCTGTTGTCAGAAAAGGAATTTGTTTTTTTACAATAAGACGTTGATTACGATAAAATGAGGATGAGAGACAATATGGATCCCAGGGGAACACCAGCATTGATGGTGAAAATATTCGAGAGATATCCATGTACAGCCTTGCAGGGAACGTTCTTTGAGGAAGCTGGATATCCATACACAGAAATGACTCGACAGCATTTTAGAGGGAATTCAGTATCTCGAATAAATTTGTTACCTTTCGAGCAAATGACAATGAAAATATATGAATGGCCAATCTTTGAGAGGAGAAGTGCTAGCGTTAGTTATCAAAAAATTTCTTCAAAAATGGCAACTTTCCAATGATACCGCGATTTCAATCCGATTAGCGAATGTTCTGATTAGTGAATAAATATTTTGAGAGGGATGGTCATCTCAGAAATATTGAAATGAAAACGTCAAATCTATATTGTTCAACTGATAGTCCAGAAGTCAAGAATTCAATTACATTATGATGAATGTATTGCCGTTGACACCTAAGAAATGAATACATTTTGGGAAGTCAATTAGATGAAGACAGTGTCCACGTCTCAACAGACGACAATAATGAACAAGCACTGAAGAATTTTCAAATATCAAACCAAGGTCTAAGATGAGCTGAGCTCATCATCACATAGATGAATTTTATTTCTGTTTGAAATATCAATGGAAACTCACTACAAACAAAATAAGATATCAAAAACTCAGAGATTGTTATTTGGAGGACGAAGAATGTTTTGGAAATGTAGTTGAAAGATAATTTTTTGTTGAATAGCATAGTTCAAGATGGAGATGCCATAATATGACAAAATAAAAGGAAGTGATTCGAATACTGGAAGAGTTTTATGAAAATCTTCATTGAAATTACTTGTCATTTGGAAACTCCTATGGAAAAAGTTCCTTTGCATTAAAAAATTCATGAGAAGAATTGTATTCTGAAGATATTACACTTATCCTGAATTTTTGGGCAATGTTAGTATTCATTCCATCAAAGAAATAAAAAATATAGAAATCGAAATCAAATTCTAGTGTGAATTACTCTGAAGAGTTATGGAGTTGTACATTTGTGATTTATATTTTCTAAATGCTGAATGCCAGAAAATGGTACACTATTTTGAAAATTGTATCAAATCATTACGTAAGAAAAAGTTCAGGAATGTCAAATGAGGCAGTTTTGATGGCCAATATTCCTCCCAAGATTTTCCTATGAATTTGGCTGCATGCTATAGAAAATCGGTAACTGTTTCAATGTAAATACCTTTACATTACACGTTGCTTTCAAATGAGTACTGATATCAACAATTGATTATTAAATGAAGACGTTTTCAGTACCATATGTTCATATTAATTATTTTCTTATAAACTTTTCCCGACACCCTTTCCTTTTAGGAACGGTTATTTTCCTAATATTATCGATACTGGTTTGTACATATTCAACAAAGTTTAAACAAAATCATTCGGATGTATTCTTTGTTGCCCACAAACATATCAGTCATATGTTAGTGTTTTGTGATTTTGCCCCAGTAAAAATAACTTATATTTTTTTGGAACAGACAATTTTATTCAGATATAAAAATAATAGTCGAGAATAGTTTACGCTTGTTAGCGGTAAGTACAGTGATTTGATATTATGCGTGAAATGCGTTTTGTTAGTTATGGCCTAGATATTTATTTAATTATTAACGCTAATACTGGGTTATATCCCACTGGTTCAGTTCTGGTTGAAATAAACTGAGATTTGTTATTATTAATTTGAAAATTTCTATATTCTCAGCAAATCAGTCAGCTGCAATATTATACTTCATCCCAACACGACATCTCTCAGAAATCCAGAATCGAATAGTACACTATTATTGAAAAATACAGTACATTCCATTTAAAACGAGTCACCCTGAGTAACTTTTGGTACAATGATTTTCAGGAAAAATGAAAAACCACGTCAACAATAGTATACAGCTCCGTGATGAGCAGATTTCAACAAAGTATAAAGCTTCTGGTTCGGGAACTACGAATTAAAAAAAACAGGTCAACAATCATACAGAAGGCCACATTTTAAAATATTCGTTCTAGAGACAAATATGGAAGCAGTTTTTGAGGTCGTTGTGTATGAACGTGTATGACGGTATAAACGAGGATTCGTATCACTCCAATATCGGCAAAATTGTTAAACCTAGATAACAGATTGAACAGAAGTTCATTCAGGGTGGCTCGTTTTCAAATCAAATAATTTTCAGCTTCCAAACTATGAGCTTCAGACCATGATGTATTCTACTTTGTTGAAATATGTTAATCATGAAACATCTGAAAATGCAAAATAATTGATCCATTTGAAAAAAGAATGGTGACATGCTCTGGGGGTGCGACAAAGACAGTTAGATTGAATGTGAATATGTCAAAATATGTCCCCCTGTTTTATACTTTGTTGAAATCTGCTCATCATGGAGCATCTGATAATGCAAAACAATATAGGGTGATTCATTAAAAAAAATTGCTGACATGCTCTGGGGTGCGATAGGGGAAGTAACATCAAATGTGAATATGCCAAAATGTGTCCCCCTGTATACTATGATTGACGTATTTTTTATTTTTCCTGTAAATCATTGTACCAAAAGTTATTCAGGGTGGCTCGTTTTAAATGGAATGCATTGCATATTTTTGACGTAATTGCTTGGTCTATAAAGATAACTACAAAAACTGACTCAGCTGATATTGAATTGAGAACTTACAAATGATAATCTTATTTTTTTTGTACAACTCAGATTGGATCAAACTAGACCACAAATGGTGATGAAGAGTGTCATGTGATGGGATTACCGGCTCTCAAACCCTCCTTCAACATAAAATTCATTAGATGATCCAAGTAACTCATTCATCTGCCATTTTAGGAATATCATAATCAACAATAAATTATTTCAGATCCTCTTTCGAGAGATTTATTATTTGTGTCATGAAACTGTATGATGTGCTACTGGATCAAATATAAAAAGGTTCAACAAAAATACTTCTAATAATTTTGATGGAACTGAGTAGAATAAAATCAGTATTCAGTAGTTTCTTCAATAAACAAGATTGGATGTAAAACAGATAACAAAGCAGAAAACCATTAAAGATGGTAATAAGCTCTTTCTCAAAAATTCATGTCCTGATTCATTTTCCAGCAATTTATTATACTGTCAATTTTTTTACTGCTTTATAGATACACTGGAATTGGGTGATGAAAACACATTATGTATATATTCACAGTAATTATCAATTTATATTGAAATTACTCACGGAAAGTGTTCAAATGACTTGGCACATTTGATTCCACCAAGAGCGGTACATATCAGAAATACGCGACGGACTGTGGCTGCACAACTTCACTGTTCAAGAACTCTTTTATTTGGAGAACTGCGTTTATATGGAATAAACTTCCTGATAACGTTTATCCAAATGGAACTGCGTTTATGTGGGATAATCATTAGATTTAATCTCCAGCGATTCAAATCCAATGTGCATCAATACTTCCGTACAGGCACCGCTCTGAGAGCGGCTTAAGGATTTTCTCGTACTGCTTGTGTTTTGTCTCTAAAAAAATCTATTGTAATTCGAAAATAAATGATTATTGGAAATTCAATTTATCTGTCTAAAAAATATCCGAAAATATTGTGAATTTTGCTTTTTTCTATAAGGTTGTTTCAAAATTTTTGACGTTTTGATGTCATATGTTTTTATGACTTCATATCTCAATAATTGTTCATTTCACTTTGTTGTGAAACAAAGTGAAATGCGATACAGAATTTTGTACTCTATACATTTTTCCAAATTCTTTGCATCTTTTCAGCTCGGTAATATATATCATGTCGCTGAGCAATTTTCGGACAATTGTTTTCTTCGAATTCAAATTGAACCAAAGCATTGCCGAACGGCCTAAAAAAATGAACAGGCGTTTGTCAATGCCTCGAAGATGAGTTTCGAAGTGGTCGCCCTACACTAATCTAGGACGAGGATTTGAAGACTCTTGTGGAGACTGACCCATTAAAAACGGTGTATGGGATGGTGGAAGAACTGGGCGTCAGCACCCATGCGGTTTTTTGATGGTTCAAAACGTGTTGAAAAGTTCAATAAGCAACCGGGTCAATTTGAACAAAAATACCTCTGATATCCGCCACTACATAAACTTTTGTTTGTTTCCACATATACTTTCTCCTCAAATGGTTTTTTAATTCCAATAATTGTGTTTTACTTTATATAATATTGTCTTATGTTACATAACGATACGGTCTCATACGGTTATTGGATTGGATAATATAATTTGATTAGGCGTTTCCTGTTTCAATGACACATTCAGCATGATGTTTATTCATTCATGCAAGGTGGTGTCGAAGTCAGTAATTCAATAAGAGTTATTGCAAACTAAAAATTTCAACAACAATGTTAACGATGAATAAACATCACCAGAAATATACAAGGGGCATCAAAATATAAAAATTAAATGATTTCAGTAAGTTCGAGGTTGAAAAAACTTTACGAGATTCCATTGTTTAGAAAAAAACTTAGTATTGTCTACAAGTATACTATAATATTTCAAAGTAGATAACCGTTTAGATGGCATCCCATGAATTCAAAATGAGACTCGATGTTCATAGATTAAAAAAAACATACCTTCAAAAATATTCATCAAGTAAATGTAAACAACTTTTTGGAGTTTTTTTTGCTATAATTGTATAAACGTAAAGTGACTCTACAGTTAAAGTTCAATAACATTATATGTGCTTATTCACACATCGGAAAAGTCTAGGGATATTTTTATAACATACTAAATATCATAAAAATAAATGCATGAGGTCGTTTAATTTCGATTAAATTGGTACACTCGACCACCCTGTAGATTTCTATGGGTTGAACAAAGCCTGCAAAAACGGTAACTAATCTTTTATCAAGTTTTTTACAAACTGTAGGTTTTCGGCTAAAATGAATAATCTGAAAGTGTCGAGTTTGTACATTCTATGCAGTTCTTGCTCAGCAATTAAACTGGAAATATTGTGCTTTAACATGGAACGCCATCACTTACCATTGGCTGAGATGAATAGAGCTATAGGGCGTCTTCAAGGTGGCATGCGACAAAATGATGTAGCTCTTCGTTTGGGGGTCTCCCAAAGTGTTATCAGTCGATTGTGGCGGCGTTTCCGTGAAACTGGCAGTCCAGCTGAACAACATCCAGGGCGAGGACGCGCTACAACTGCAGTTCAAGGCCGATTTTTGGTCTTAACCGCAAGAAGACAACCGACAATCACAGCACCTGAGTTGGTTAACGTGTTGCAGCAGACGCACCAGGTAACCATTGGTCGTGATACTGTCAGAAATCGACTGCATGAAGCAGATCTCCACAACAGAAGGCCACTTAGATGTCCACCTTTGTCAAGAGGCAATCGCGGTAGAAGATTAGAGTGGTGTCAAGAACATCAAAACTGGGATGCAAATGATTGGGCCACAGTTTTGTTTACAGACGAATCCAGATTTGGATTTCATCCAGCTTCTCGTCGAGTAATAATGAACGTTTGAGACACGTCCAGGAAGTCCACACATACAGAGTTGGTACAGTAATGCTATGGGGCCGAATCATGATCTCAGAACCGATCTCGTTTTTCCAAATCGCTTCCTCACAGCTCGACAGTACCTCTACACCATTCTTCTACCTATCGTCCGTCCGTTTGCTGGTGCTGTTGGTGAAAACTTCCTCTAATGCACGATAATGCTCGTCCACATGTCGCGCGTCTAGTGACTGACGGGCTCACCTACGAAGGAGTTGATGTATTGCCATGGCCAGCACAATCACCGGACCTGAATCCCATCGAGCATGTCTGGGACATGCTTCAACGAAGAATTACTTTGCATATGGGGAACATTCACACAAAGTTTCAATTGAGAGAGCTTTTAATCGCTGAATGGGCAAATGTACCTCAACAAGACATTGACGATCTCATTTTGTCGATGCACGATAGATGTAGGGCCGTAATAAACCAGCGTAGAGGCCATACTTTGTACTGATTCCAATTTTTTTTGTATTATGATTTTTTTTCGGGGTGCCAAAGAAGAGCCATATTTTCTTTAGTTTTGCTTATATGCGCACTCAGTATTTTTGACCATTTAATAAATTTTGTTGTAAGTTACATTCGTTTAATAATCACCCGTCAACTGTTTTTTCCCTAAAGCGATCTAAAAAAAAATATTGCCATTTTTAAAAATATCCCTAGACTTTTCCGATGTGTGTATTATTGTCTATAATGAGGAACTATCTAAAGTCAATTTGAACAAAATACAACGTAAAATTAGATTTTCATTCAATTTTCGTTTTAAGTTATTAAAAAATACGATACGAAGCACAGCTTTGATACAATTACTGGGTATTGAAGTTTTCAATTCAATTCAATTAAAAAAGTATTCAGTTTTGGGTCGATACAAGTATTTTGTGTTGGGGTTTTCAGGGGGCCCTGCTATAGGCTTATGCCTCTTCAGGTTTGGAGTTAGTGTGTGAGTTGTCTTTGGTTATCACGTGTTTAATTCGCTCTCTCCGTAGTTCCGTTGTGGTGGTCCGGGTCCGTTGCGGTGGCCAGTTTCTCTATAGGTTCAGGTTGTTAGGCCAGAGGTGGATGTTGTTATATTTCAGTTTCTTCCGAGATGTAGCTGTCCACTATCTGATTCCCAGTGGGTACTCCTCCAGGATGTCTTCGATCTGCTCCGACGGATCTTGCATTTCTCCCAGAAGTCTGGCTGGGGGAAACGGGAGCTTCTTCCTAGGTATCCTTCTGAGGCCTTCATGGGGTGTCCATGATGTGGTCAGCGTGTTGATGGTGGCGGTGTTGTTGCTGCACATCGTTCTGGTAGCATATCGTCCTTGGAGTTCCTGAAATCCTAGGTTGACTGGTGTAGTATTTACTAAATTGTATAAGGTTTGAGATGGATAGCAGTATTGGTTGTGGATGTTACGTAGGATCCTTCTCTCGGTTGTTAGGATGCGGTGGAATTGTCTCGGGGGAAGCGTACAGTAGATCGAGGCTTAGTAATCTAGAATTGGTTTGATGAACATTTTGTAAGTATGCAGAAGGGTTTTACTGTCGCCTCTCCCGAGCTTGTCTCTCAGTGCGTTTAGTAGATTTGGTCTTTTCCGGAGTCTGTTTAGAGTTTCTTTCAGGTCGACTTCCCAGTTGAGGGTCCTCGTCAAGGTGACCTCCAAGTAAGTTACCGAGTCTTGGAGTATGAGGTTTTCTCCCAAAAGTCTTAGGTTCAAGTTATCAGAATTTAGTTTAGGGTGGGTATCTCAAAAGTATGGTTTGGTTTTGGTGGGATTAATTTTGATGCGCCACTTGTTGCGCCATTGCTTGAAGTGGTCGATCATAATTTGTGCTTGGATTTGTAAGCTACAGGTGTTACGAGCGGAGGAGTAAAGAATTTTTTGGATCGTGTGGACATCGTGAACATAGATCAGAAATAGGGAAGGAGCAAGGACTGAGCCCTGGGGGATACCGGATTTGGGGCATCGCCGACTTCAACGCGGATTTGTCGATTGGATAGGTAGGAAGCCACTAGTCGGATGAAGTGGTGCGGCAGGCGAATTTGGATGAGTTTCCAAATTAGGTCCACGTGCTAGACCTTATCGAAGGCTTTCTGGATATCTAGGAGGATTGCGATAGTGCTGATAGAAGAGTTGATATTTTGGGAGATGTGGGAATGGAATTCGACCAGTGCATTCTGTGTGGAATATTCGGCCCTGAAACCATGTTGGTGAGGAGGCATAATGTCTTATTCTTGTAGAAAGTCGTTTAGTCTGTTGGTCATCATTCGTTTCAGCAATTTGCTCAGACAACTAAGCAGGCTGATAGGTCTATAGAATTCTGGTTTGGTGAGATCTTTATGTGGTTTAGGAATTAGGATCGTGTTTGCCTGTTTCCAGGCGTTTGGGAAGTAGGCATGTTACTAAACATGCATCAAGGATGTGTTGGAGAAAAGCGAGGGTGGATTCGGGGGGGTTTTTCAGGACTAAGCGATTCACCGAGTTGGGACCTGGAGCGGTATTTCTACCGTGTTGAATGGTTTTGAGGATGTCAACCTTGCTGAATGGGGCTATTAACGGATAGATTAGGTCAAGGGAGATTTGTCCGGGGTGCCTGTCCCCCAGAAGGTTGTCGAAGTGTGCGTGGTTGGGAAGTTGGTAAGTAAGTTTGAGGTTTTCGCGGAAGGCTTCTGCTTTTTCGGAAGGTTTGGAAATTATGTTAGTGTCAATCACTAGGTGACTGTTGGATTTTCGTTTTTGTCCGGTTAGGACTTTGAATTCATTCTTGAATTCCAATCCATCCCTGTACTCAAGTTTTTTTGTCTCCTCTATCAACCTTTTCTGGATTAATTGGTTGATGAGGAGACGTATACGTGAGTTTAGTCTATTTCATTTCGTCTTTAGGACGGGGTCTCTAGTTCGTACGAATGTTCTATATTGTTTTCGTTTGCTTTGGTTAAGTGTTATTAGATAGGGTGAAAGTGGGGTTTGGTCGATTCGTCTAGTAGTTATTGGGGTGGCAATGTCGTCTGAGTCTTGGATAAGTTTTTGCAGTTTGTCAATTAGTAAGTCTATTTGTCTGGAATGATCGAGGAAAGGATTATAAAGGGTTGCAAGTTTTTGGTTGATGAGGGAGTGGAATCGTTTGCCGTCTGTGAATTTGTGATTTAAGTAGGAAAAGGTATCAGGAACTGACGAGACTTCGAAGTTTAGAGAAGTTTTGATAAGAAGGGGAAGGTGATCCAACGTGATCCTGTCCCCAATGAAGGCTCGATAATCAAGCTATCGGAGCATAAGATATGATTAATGATTGAAGCCCCCTGGTGACTCAAAAACGTTGGAGCCTGACAGGGTACTCCGTATATGTTATGGTCAAGAAGAAAATTGGTTAGAAGTCTTCCGTTGGCGTTGGAGTTAGTGTCTCCGAATTGGGTATGTCTGGAGTTGAAATCTCCTATTAGGAAAGCTTTGGGGGAAAAGCTGCATATTATATTATTTTTCTGGAGATAGTTTGAGTAGGATGATTGTAGTAAGCTATAATTGTTTAGTTGGAAAGTGAGTCGATTGCAAGGCAATTAAGATCAGAAAGGTTGGGTGGGAAGTTGTACTTTTTGTGGGCAAGTCCTTGTTTAGTTAGGATGGAAATGCCTCGGGATTGTGTCTTCTGGGCGGTGGGTAGTGTTGTAACCGGAGAAGTTGGGAGATTTTCGGTTAGAGTGTCGGTAATACATAGGATTTGGATATTTTGGAAGTGGAGGAGGGCTTTGGTGTGGTATCGTTTTCTTATTAGGCCCTGGGCGTTTACTGGACCGAGGACGATCAACCATTCAGGCCTACGACCAGCTCAGTGAAGGTAATGTCCAACTTGTTGCCACTGGCTGTGGCGAAAAAGGAGTGGCCTAGGATGGTTTTACAAAGTTGATTCGTGAAGGAGAAGATTTGGGACCTCATGGATGCCCTAAGGTTGAGTAGGAGAGTAGTTTGGATTCTGATGACAGCTTCTATTTGCGTGATGATTGGAGTGATGTTAATGGGTTTTGTATTGTAATAGGAGCTACTTCCTTGAGGTTTTCGGAAGCAATTATCCTTTTGGGGCATTTAATTTAATTGAGTGGGGTACTTCGTTGCCAGGTATCCAGTAGAGCTGCAAAAATTGCCGTATTTGGTAATGGGAGGTAATGAAGTTTTCAATAGGAATGCTTATCATTATATACCTCCAGACCTGAATCTTCTCAGAAAGAAGATACTTCAAGTAAAATGATCACCAAGGAAAGGTATGACCTTCATTGTGGGCTCTAGGTGATTTGATAACAAAGTTGGACGAGCATGGTTTCACGACTCAAGATAAGATGATGCAAGAATTCCGTGTTATTCTCGCAACTAATATAAAAAATCCATGATGATTTTCACACTAATAACTTCACTGAGATGCATTTAGCTCCACGGTAGCTTAATCAGTCGAACTACTTTCACCAGCTGGACTTATTTTGTCTTATCATGGATAGTTTTATTGATTTCCATCAAGTAACGGGTCAATTTATTGATAATGAAAACGACAATTTTAATTCTAGCAAAACAGAACTGATGAGAGTAAACACTTCAAATGGTTACATTTTTCAAATGAATGACATACCGTACTACTCTAATGAGACTCAGAAAAATGATATTTACTTATCCTGTGATTCGAATCATTTCTGAAGTAAAAATTCACAAGAAGCTGTAAGAAGTGTTTGAAGTCATAAACTTGATTATCTACTAAATCGATAGAACTAAAACACCCTCTTATAACAGCTGACAGAGAAAATTGAAGTAACACATAACTTTCAGAAAGATACAAACAGTCTACGGTGAACGTTGAACATATGGATGTATTATTAGATCGTAAAACATTTTGTATTAGCTTCATAGTGGTAGAGTCATAACAATAGCACTTTGAATTGCTGGTGAAATATGAAAACAAGCATTCTGCAAACTTGCGGTGTGCAAAAATTCGTTTGAAAACAACTCCGACAACAACATTGGGAAGACTTTTGAATTTATTCTCTTCACATATTGTGATAACAAGGGACGCTGAAATGGACTAATTGACTGAAGAATTATCCGTGCTAGAAGGATTCTGTCGAAACGAATCCTTTTTGCATAACGTACTTTGAAGCTTCAACATAATGGGCGGGATTAATATCTTTACTGGCACTCATTCGTCATTCGGTGCTTTGAGTCCAAGAATGAATATGAAAGACGAAGAGGAAGTGGAAAAATAGGCGAGAAGGAAAAGATTGACTCTATGCTGGGTTTCAGAACACTGCGGAATCAAAGGCAACAAAAAGCTACAGAGGTAATTAACCCTTCATCAAAAGATACAAATTTTTTGGGAAAGAAATTTTTTGGCTTTTTACTACTCCATCTTGATACAAAAAAAGGATGAGGGAATCTTCCAACGAAAGGAAGGAAGTAATCAAATTTGAAAATGAGTAACTCTATACATGGATGTGTAGATCATGCAAAGAAGTAACTTTCAGACACAAACTGAAAGAAAGTCCTCCTGAAACAGCTACTTTCATATAAACATTGAATTATACGAAAGAAAGAATTCTTTCGAAACAAATACTTCTATATGAACACTGAATTATACAGCAGATACTTTTCTCTACTCAGTTTGTATTTCAAACATTCGTTGTGGAATAAAAATCAGATATCATTCACATGAGTTCTACTTTAAATGAATGGTAACAAATTGCACTTACATAGAACACTGTCATAGTTACTGGTATACACCGATGTTTCGCCTTAAGACACTAGCCCTAAGGTACTGAAGAGTCTTATTTTTATTTCACTACGAATGTTTGAAATACAAACTGAGTAGAGAAAAGTATCTGCTGTCATATAGAAGTATTTGTTTCGAAAGAATTTTTTCTTTCGTATAATTCAATGTTCATATGCAAGTAGCTGTTTCAGGAGGACTTTCTTTCAGTTTGTGTCTGAAAGTTACTTCTTTGCATGATCTACACATCCATGTATAGAGTTACTTATTTTCAAATTTGATTACTTCCTTCCTTTCGTTGGAAGATTCCCTCATCCTTTTTTTTGTATCAAGATGGAGTAGTAGAAAGCCAAAAACTTTCTTTCCCAAAAATTAATCACTCCGAAAAATAAAACCTCTTCAATTCAAATAAAAATTTTATGTTATTGTATAGAAACAAAATCAATGAATGAAAACATTGAGAAAAAATGATAACATCTCATGCCAAGAACGTATCTTACGGTATGACGAATTCCTCAAATTTCATAAGTTCGGACTTCCATCGTCTAATGTGATACAAAATAATTTGAAATTCCTGAAAGAACCAATACAATTGAAATGAATAGCTAGCTGAAAACAACAATTTTATTGAGTAAAAAAAAAACTTGAAATGAAATTACAATGAAGTAAAATACAAGAAAAAATTTGAAAACTGAACAATCAACCAAATAAAAAATCAAAAGATTCCAAACCAAGTTACTTCACGACGTTTCGATTGTTAGTATCCACAATCGTCTTAGGGTGATGACCAGTCATCACATGATTTTCAATAGTATTGGTTCTTGCACGGATTTCAAATCATTTTATATCATACGAGAAGAAACCAGCAAAACAGGAATAGCAGAGCATGTTTGGCCTCATCAACATAATACCAGGTGGTCTCAAGCTGAAATCATCCACAATGAGGAATACTGGTTCAGGAGAAAATTCAAAGAAGCCGCATATATGTTATCCAACAACGCATTTAGCCAAGCTATCATAGTGATAAGCAACATATGGAAACCTATAATCAAGCGGAATACGACCAACTCCCGCCAACCGGTCAGCTCCCGCTAAAACTAATAAAGCGGTGCGGGGGAAGAGGGGATATGTGAAAGCACTCGAATGACCTATAAATAGTCAGATCTCGAAGATAAGTACATTTATTGCCCGAAGACGATTGTGGATACTAACAATCGAAACGTCGTGAAGTAATTCGGCTTGGAATCTTTCAATTTTTATCTCGTGTTGATAGTTGAATTTTTCTATTTCTTCATTTTAGCTTGTATTTTATTTCATTGTAATTTCAGCTTTTTTGCTTAGTATAGTTGTTATTTTTTTCAGCTAATCTTTTTAATTTTCTATAGATTATTTCAGGGATTTCAAATCAATTCATATCATACCAGTTGTTGCCCGCGGCTTCACCCGCGTAGAATTTGGTAGTTGTAATACTAATTAGTACTATGTTACTGTATCGCTGCCGTTCCAATGTTTTGACAGAATCAAAATCAACGAACTTAGGCGTGCGCAGCGTTATAGAACAGTGCTTTCAAAAAATTGTTCTGCAGCGCCATCTAGTGGCGAGTTACGGAAAAATTGATAGCCTAAAAACCTTCTCTATAAAAAATTACTTATACATGTCCAAGTTTCATCACGATCGGTTGAGCGATGTAGAAGTTTATCACTTACCAACCAACCAACAAACATCCATTTTTATATATTAGATTAAACAATTAAAGTCCGAACTAATGAAATTAACCATGAAAAATTGTTAACCACCTTTGTATATTTAATTTCTCAACATTTCAAAATTTCTAAAATTCGTCTCCAAATAAAAAATGATGAAAATAATGATCATCTACTCCTTCCTCAATGAAGTACCTAGAATAGTCTTTTCACATTTTTCATTCCAGATGAAAGAAATAATTGTGACAATCCCATTTTGAGTTTCAGTTAGAAATATCTATGGATTTTATAAATTCAAAAAGATTGGGAATCATAGATCATTCGGGATAAGTAACAATGATTGGCTCCGAACATTCGAATGCGTTAATCACCCTACTAACTACCATAGTTTTCATTTGATTTTTCATTAGAAATGCTTGAAACCGCAGTTTCAAGCATTGATACTTCAACATCTGTTACCATTTGTCTTATTTTTAGAGTGCCACCTCTCAATCGAAACACGCCGCCAGGTTTTTGAGGCTCGCGATGGCCAGCATTATGGACATTTTGAAGATCAAACCCTTCGTTGAAGTGTCAGTGGGTCAGCTATTGTGGGGTTACGAGGATCCCTTGCTCAAATTAGCCAAAGATGTTGTTCCTAAGGAACAGAAATTACCTTATGAAGAATTTGGTCTTATGTATAAGGTGAGGAAAATATTCTCCGTATTTATTTCAAATTTTTGCTACACTTACTTTTTGCTACATTTACTTTTTGAAACATTTCAAAAAAATGTACAGAAAATATTGGAATAATTCAAAATCACTCAACAGTCAGTTACCTGGTCATTTGTAAGCCGTTTTCAGGAGTTTATTACCACTTGTGCTACCTGTACATGTCAGTAAGTCTATAAACTGTATTTTATATCGAAACCACACACTAAAAATCCAAAAATATTCATATGAATATGAATTTTTTTTCCAATTACTACAATTTAAACATTCATATTTGAAATTCCATACTGACTCCTTTAGTTACAATCATACAGGACCTGCGAACGAACTTCATGTAAGAAAATTAAAAAAGGTTTCGGCAATAGATCATAATATTATAACGAAATCGTTCAATACAACAGTTCATTGGATTCAAAGGGATATATATTTTTTGACTTTCTACTTTTCTATCTGTATACAAAAAATGTGGGAATCTTTCGAAGAAAGAAAGGATGCAATCAATTCAAAAAAATTAACTCTATACATAGATGTGTAGATCATGCAAAGAAGTAACTTTCAGACATAAACTGGAAGAAAAGTCCTCTCGAAAAAGCTAGGTTCATATAAACATTGAACACGAACACGAAAGAAAGATTTTGTCATCAATAAAAAAAAATTGAAAAAGATAATTTTGAAAAATATTTGATGATTCAAGAAAGTTTCAGATGAAGGAACATTTTGAGAAATTTTTAATATCATCCTCTATCCAGTCAGGTTTTTGCAAGGGATACAATTTTACTACCACACTCCTGCATACTTTATTCAAGGTTTCAATACAATTAGGTAACTACATTAATATTTAAAATATTTTCATTTATAGGTCTCATAGATTGGATCATTTTTAAAAAATCGTCAGCAAAATGTTAATATAGACGGTGTTGAATCACAATTTCTCTATTTCACTCTGGTGTTCTAGAAAAATCTATTTGGGGTTCCCTGTTTTTTGCCTCAAATCAAATCAACAGCCTTCAGTATTTCTGTATATTCGAATCCACAATATTTATTTTCTATTTGGGGAACAGCTGATTCATCAGTGAGAAATCCTCTGAGGAGACTGCAAAATAAAATTTCGAAATGTATATTCAAATTAGCATATATTGAACCTAGGTCAGATTTATATATACCACGTGATCTTTTAAATATTCACTTCATTTTTCAATCGAAAATTTGTTGTTTCATTCATTCTGTTAGAAAAAATCACAGTTATTCGAGTTTCAATTTCAATCAAATAAATATCATCCATGATTATAATACAAGACAAAGCAAAAAAAGCAAAAAAGCTCAGAATTAGGGAAGAATTTCATTTATAAGTTGAAATATATAATAATTTTTCAAAAAAAACGAAAATAAAAATCAAAAAACAAAATTCAAATCGAAATCAAAAAGGTTTCCGCTTTCCTCCTCTAATTGAAAGTTTGATCTTCATATTACTTTTTTCTTTTTGATTACTTTGAAAATTCAGTTATGTATATTTGTATGAATGTGTGTGTATATGCGTGTTTGTATATAGTGTCCCACATATAGTTCGTGACATATGGATGTTTTTTTAATGATAAATATAATGAAAAGTTGACTCCGCATTTAGTTTGTGTTTGAAAAATGAGTGGAAAAAATTATCTCTCCTTTTGTCATGTGCTACTCTGAATCTGTTAAATTTGATAGTTTTTTCGAAAATTCTCAAAAAATCAGTTTTTAAATGCCAAAGAAAAAAGTTGCTCAGTTTCCAATATTATCTTACTCAGAATTTGGATGCTCTACGGTCACTGCGTATCGAAACTTTCGCTCAGTTCTGTTTCATATAAAATCATCTTGAGTAAAACCCCAAAATATCCAGAAAAATTACACAGATAATCACAACCTCAATATTAAAAATACAGGTTTGTTAACGGCCCCCTTCTCAGATGCAGTTTCAGATATCAAGTATGCGCAATTCATAATAATATTCCCAAAGTCATGCCTTGATGTAATGGTGCTCATATATATGTTCGAACACTTGGTCAACTGCGGTGAGTATTGATGTGTTTATGATGCTCGTAAAAAAACAATAACACGACGCAAACAACAATAACACGAATTTAATCATGTTATCGGTGGTAGGTACTTGGTAGTTTTTTCCACCAATAAGTGTTCAGTTCATCTGGGCCTGGAGCGGCATAGTTCTTAAAACCCACCAGGGTTCTTTGAACGTCATCCGGGGTTATCGAGTTGCGCAGTTCATTGACCTGTGGCTGTCAAAGATCTCTGTTGAAAATTATCAAGGAAAACCTCAGGTTCCGTGATAATTTTTCGCTTGCCTCACTAGTGACTTCTAAGCAGCCTCTAGCATTCGTATCCTATCAAAGCAGTCTGTTTGGTGGTCGGCAACACTCGAAGTGTGATGAATACGTCGTAGTTTGGCGGCTATTGACTGCAATGCGGGCATGAAAAGCCTGTTTGTTGCCCTGTTATCCACATCACATACGAAACGCGTGTTGTCTCGCCGACGTGATCTTAGCCTCCATCTTGTTTACATGCCGTACAATTTCCCGAACCGCGAGGCCGAAATTTTGTCCTTCCGATTCGGAAAGCGATTGGATGACGCTATACAAGGCGGTGTTGATTTGCCAGATGTCAGCCTCATCTATTGAAACACAATGAACCTCTTGTCAGTTCTTGTGGCTTCAGAAGCCGAATTCTGTGGGGCGTCCTGATTATCTCCATCGATGGCATGATGCGAGTCTCCTCTCTAGCCGTGTCAACATGTGGTAGAAGTGTCACTTCGTTACCAAGCTGGGAAAGAGTTATATAGCCCCGCCGCCGAAAATAGGATTCGTTATCCCTAAGGTTTTGGGTGAAGAAGGAGGCATGCTCAGGATTTGTTCCATTCCACAGATCCTACATTCTTGCCATGTACCCTTTTCGCACGAGGCTGTCTCTCAGCTCATGCGTTCACTCAAGGCGTCCGTTGCCAGTGCCGGGTTTGTCATCGGTAGGCAAATCTTCGTTATGGTACCCATCACCTTGCCTCTGACCTCTACGAGAGGGACGATTGTCGGGACCACTTTTTAAGGAACCAAGTTTTGGGTCTACCGGGTAGTTAGCCTTGTAGACTCACCGCTGGTACCGGAAGGAGAATAGTGTTCTCCCAGGTGCGCCTGAGCTGCCTGTCCGGTTTTGCACCGGTTGTCCAGGCTTCACCAACAAAGGCTTCAGATGATAGTGGCCATCGCTCTTTATTTATTATCATCATTATGGTTTTGGTTTTTCTCAAATACTTCCATTGTAGAGACAACGATCGCTTGAACTTTTGAATTCCATTTCGATTCTGTAGGGTTTCTTTATTATATTTTAGTCTGATTTATAATACTTATGTTATTCACCATATTCGAAATTTCCTCTTCATTTCGTTTCTTCCAGACGTAGCTAAATTTATAAAGCGCCGGAAATTGGAATTAAAAAAAATGTATCTTGAAAATGTTGTTAACCATAATTTTCGAAACAAAAAATAGACGATTTTTCTACATATATATCAGAAAAAAGTTCATCAGATATTTTCTTGCTGTGCAAAACCTATTATCTGTATGAATGGGGTTTAGACTACGTGATTCCTTTTACCTTCTTTACATCTTTCATCTACAAATTTCATTTTTTGAAAGTTGGAACTCATGCAAACACTGATGAAAGAGATTTAACTTTTCAACATGTGATTTCTTAGACGGTCAACGATATTGCATCAAAATTTCGCGCAAAAATCAAGGCTAGGTGCTTTCGTCATCCAAATAATATGGCCGTGCCTAACTCTTGATAGCGATAACATATTTATTGTATCTCGATGCCGTCTACAAAACATAATAATAAACACTAGATGTTTATAGAAGTAGCTACTTATTGCTTCTACTAACCAAAGTATATTTGTATTTGTTTTGTTAAAGAATTATGCGACATACTTTCAGCAAAACTGTGAATAAATACAAGTACTATGTTGAATTTTGATCGATGATAACCCCAAGTAGCAAAATTGTTTTATTATTTCATGGTGCTGCAACAGTTTCATTTTGTTGGTATTTTATTATCATTTCCAAAATGCTAACTGATTATATTAGACGAGCCGTGAATATGATATAGTTGTAGGCAATAAAAGTGTTTTATAAATTTGTCATAGAAACGTTCATAAAATAAAATTATAAATACGTTATAAAATAGTCACGAAATCATCACAGAAACGTTTTTCCAACTAACTTATAAAACATATTTTCTTATAAAACTAAATTGTTTTGTAGAAGTTTCACAGCACTTTTCTGTGAGGTTTGTATGCTCTTCATAAAAATTTTTCATGATTATTTTATAACTGCTTCCTGTAGCTTTCTTTGTTTTCATTACCATATTGTATAATATATATGTATGTATAATGATAATTTCCCAACTATTTCATAGTATGGTATATTTACTACAATTCCAAAACAATAAAATAACTGTTATAAAATCAAATTGCTTCGGCTAATATATATTTGCTGTCGCCAAGAATAAAATGCATATCTCAAGAAGAACCAGCTGACATTGATTCCAGAGGTCGTGTAATGAAGTATAATTTGTCAAGTTCAATATGACTAGCGTCTCAATAACTACATACCTAATAACGTCGTGTTATATTGGTCATTAGAAGAAAAATTAAGAAAACTGGTTCGTTTTCGACGAAGACCCACGTAACCCAGTGCTTCAATTTTGTTCTTGCCAAGAACAGGATTAATAATGATTAAAATCCGTCGATTTAAGTGGAGCGCCATTTTTATATACACTCTAATCACTAGCTCAAAACCACTTCGAAATTCAGCCTTTATAATCGATGGAAGAAGCTTTTTAGCCAAAAAATCATGACAGATAAATTTTATCCAAACAATAAGTGAGAAATGGAGTCTTCATTTTCATGGAAATCTATAACTTTAAAAGTAGTCCGACTCTGCCGCAGTACCATCTCTTCTAGAACTAAGTGTTTCTTAATAGTTTTATAGGGGTAACATAGAAGCTAAAATACATTAAAACTCTTGCTATTGATACCAAATTATCTTATAGAATGACGCTATTTTAAAATGATAGCAATTCGTAATACTGACATTAGATGAGTTGAAAATATGAAATACAGCACATATAGTAATATTTACAGATGAAAAGTATATAGATATTATAAGATTATATTATTTAGAATGAACTGAGTTAATTTGAAACTAGAAATTTAATACGTCGAAAGAGTGAATTTTTGTATAGGTAATTAATAATTTTTTTCCAAAATTTTAATAAAAAAGTGGCGCGCTTAAATTTTACTAATAATAGGGCTATATATTTGTCAATAAAATTTCATTCGCAGTTAAAATATCAATCTATGAGGCACAAACAATGTCTTTACCGGTTTCATACGTACAAAAGTGGAATTACCAAAATGGCCTAGTGTCCAAAGCGAAATTACTTCTTGCGCCTGTATTATATTTTATAACGCTTACTTGGAATTACTAAAAAAACTCTTAAAGAATTGTATTCCAATTATTTTATTAGATTCTTTACGAAACCACTTTTTAAGAGTGTTAGAAAAATTTTATAGTAACTGCCGAAATGTTTATAAAACCGTTTTGTAGTGTTTGCAAAAGGCGTTACAAAATATTATTAAAGACTATAATGTTTTATAAAACGGTGTCAATTTCATATTTATATATTTTATATAGAAATACAGTTTTATAATTTGTTTCTCCGAAACCTTTTCACAACCATTATAAAATATAAATTTGTTAGTTGGGAACGATATTCAGTAATTAGAACTGATTCTATATTCTGAGCGAAACTTACTTATTTCAGTTCATTAACTTAGTACGCTTCTTCAAAAACTTGTTTTCACTGCAATTTCAGTTTATACTTTACAGTTTGTACGTCTCAATAATCGATCAATTTCTATTTTTGCTGTATGTTTTGGTCTATGAAAATGATAATTAGCAATTTTTTAACGTCCGCCATAATGGATTTGAAATGCCATTTGAATGATCGAGCATTCTTACGAGAACTAGACGAGTCTTGAAAATTTCAGCCCAATCGGTCAAGGTTAACTGATTCCAAATTCAGTTTCAATATTTGTTCCCGACTAACATTCTAACATATAGATCAAATTGAATAAAATCTTGTTGAAAACAATTCCTATATTTTTGATATTATTTTTCTTATTCATTATGATATATATAGTGTGATGAAAAGGTGCTGTTTCAAGATAATCGGCATTACATTTTATTTGAAATGTGACAGAGTGAACGATATCACCATATTTCAGTGATAATTTACTTCTGTATTGAGAACCACCGTCACAGTTGAAGTGACATCAATTTTTATTTTCAGAAAAATGGTACCTCAGAAGACACATTGACAATATTTACTGGGTCTGAAGACATATCGAAATATGGTCTGATTGACAAATTCAACGGAAAGGATAATCTAACACATTATAGCTCAGACGAATGCAACAGTGTCATGGGTTCAGATGGTTCTATCTTTCCACCACACATGACTGTGAATACTACTATTCATTTATTTGACAAGGACCTTTGCCGAAGATTGCCTTTAGTGTGAGTACATATGATAACTGATTTGTTTTCAGTTTTTTTTGAATAAGAGTACTTGTGAAAAAAATTTTTTCAGATAAATGATCTAGTGATCCCAATAACTTGTTTCTAGGAAGGTTTGTTCACTAACAGGATCATATTTCAAAACAATTGTTTCCCTGCCGATATTTCGAATTTTATTATATTCTTTTCAGGGGTCTGTAACAATGAATTTTATGAACACATAATTACAACCAACTTTTTTTTTTAATATTTTTGAATTATTGTTAAAAATACAATTTACATAATGGAATTAACATAACAAAAAACTCAAAATCGAGAGCAATTACAATTTCCTATCCTGAAATTAATTAGCAATTACAATTTCCTATCCAGGGTTTTCTGTCAAAAAATAATTCTTCGAAACCCCTCATCCAAAAACCAACCAATCCTCTTCGCAAAATACCAGAGCAAACACAAAATGTCATGAAATTACATATGTGAAAAATTCATATGAAAAAAACTTGGTCTGTTACTTATACTTACAAATAAATCAAAGTGGCCTTATCCAATGAGAATACTATTGAAAAATGCTTTTCCTCTAAACAGGAAACTAAAACACCGCTAGATGTACAATCTAACATAGTTCACAATTTGAACTGTGAAAATTGTCCCAAATGCTATGTTGGCCAAACCGAAAGTTATCTCAAAACACGAGTATCTGATCACATGAGAGGTGCTGAAAATCTCAATATCAGGAACTCCACAGCTCCTGTTGATCATGAAAGATAGTACAAGAACATTTTCGATTCTAGATATCCAATCATATTTATTCGAAAGAATTTTGAGCGAAATGATATCCTCAAATAAGACACTAGAAGGGATGTCGATGACCTCAATACTGCATATTTCAACTTGATCGGTAAAATAGCAAAATTATTTCTTCATTTTATTCTAATTGTGTCATTGTGTCATGTCATTGTTTTTAATTTTTTATAGGTATCTAACACGTCTAATGATTTCTGAATTCAATTATAGTTTTAACTTGGAAAAACTCGTTTTCGGTGAGTGATTGTATTATAATTTTATTGTTACTTCTTACAATGACAACAGTTATACAGTTTGTGGCAGGTATGCTTTATAAAATTCATTGTTACAGCCCTGAAAATTTCTGGATTCAACTGTAATATTGGAAACTTATTTAGATTGCATTCAAATGAAGCACAAAAAATACCAGTTCAAAGTTAGCTTTATAAATGTACTCGAAATAAAATACGATGATATGAAAAATCCAGTTCCATGATTATTTCCACCATAATATTCTGTCTATTTTCACAATTATGTACAAATGACTTTTTTCATTTAGTTCAATCAATAAACTGGCTCCTCTTGCTATTCACGCAAAATTTCAATAAAACTCGTCTTTTACATCAAGCAAGAAATTGGATGCCAGAACCCGAAAGTCCTATACCAGACAACATTGTTTCGATCTGCTATAGATCTCATCAGTGGTATTTGCTGGATGATAGATGCGACTCTTCAGTCTTTCTACCCTTAAAAGAACAACTTCAAGTAGGAAAATATCATTAATTTCGCTCAAAGACGGTAAAAGAGTCTGATTGGTTGACGTCAAAGTATGCAAAATGCGACCCAGCGTCTTTTTTTCCATTACTAATTTAGTTTTTCAGATTTGCAACAGAACATGAGTTTATTCCAAACATTTCATAATACATAAACAATAATAATCAAACTTTTTAATGAACTGGTACAATCCTCTATAAATAAAACATGTTCAGATCATGAAAAAAGATACACCCCTACAAATACATACATATTTAAAGTTTTTCAGAAAAGCTAATGAAAAAAATTAAAATTAAAAATAAATACATTTACAATATGTTCCTAAATAACAATTCATGTATTTGAGTTATTAAAAATTGTAGTGGATGAGATATATCATAGTTTATTTAAATTCATTATATACCTAATATTGAGATGGTAAATACTCAATAATTTGTCTATTGCAGAATAATAACAAATCACCTACCTGAGTGCTGCTTGCAACTAAGTTTACTAGAATCATACGGCACTTTTATTGATGTATATTCTGGTGTAGACAGTTTTTCTTTATTCTAAACAATCTCCTCACAGAAACAGAAGAATTACACAACTTCAGTTTTTTTAGATATCAAATAACTAAAAACTAAAAGACAGTTAAAAACAACACTTTTCATCACATGCTTATGAATTTTTGAAAGAAATTGGTAGAAGAATGATGAATTCTACCAATGACAACCGAGCCTATTCATTTTTGATTGAAAGAATCAGTATCGTCATTCAAAGGGGTAATGCCACATCGATATTGGGTACTCTTCCGTCTACTCAAAAATTAGATGAAATATTCCTGAACCCACAAATCAAATCAAAATTTCCTTTGAACAACGCAAAATGGAGTCAGTAGATTGATCATTGCCCAATTGTCTCAGAAGATGCAGAGGAGAATAAACAAGTTCTGGAATCATCTTTCACAAATTCGAAAAAACCACCATGAGCATTTCTGATTCAATTTCAAGAAATTTTACTTCAAATTCCTCATTCCGTTGGTCCAATAATGGGAAGAATCATTACATCCGTGATTACTGGAATGAAAACAGCGGTGGCGAACGTATCACCAACAACACAATTGAATCAGTGATACATTCCTTAGTCAAAACCCTTGGGCTTAATAGGTTGAAAAATATTGGCAACACCTGTTTCATGAACAGTGCAATCCAATATTTATCAAATACGAGATGGTTACTGGAATATTTGGAAAAGGATGAGTACATGAAAGATATCAATACTAATATTTCTAATACGGAGGGTGCTTTGATCAAAACTTTCGCAGAAGTTATCAAGAAATTGTGGTCAGAAGATTCATCTGATAGAGCAGTGAACACAGTCTTCTTAAAAAGTGAAAAACCGAACAGTCATGGCTGATTTATTTAAGTACATATAACTCCAAAATTGTAGATAATTTTGTTGGTCAATTGAAATCCACGATGAAGTGCACACATTGTGGAGACTCATCTGTAACCTTCGATCCTTTCTGGGATTTGTCACTCCCCATACCACAAAGAACTGGCCAAGAGAGGAAACTTTGGATGGACATGAAAAACGTACGTGTTCAAGTTGCAAGGAAAGAAGAAAATGCACAAAGTCTTTATCGATCCATAAGTTTCCCCGTATTTCAGTCATTCATTTCAAAAGTCTCAAACAAAAAGATTTAGAGGCAAGTTAAATGTTGCCATCGAATTTTCTCTAGATGGATTAGACATGAACAATTATGCATCAGAAAATGTGACTCCTTATCGTTATATTCTATATGCCCTTTCGAATCTCATTGGATCTACCTACAGCGGACATTATACAGCATTCTGCAGACATTCTCATACTGGCACGTGGCACGAATACAATGATTCACACGTGTCACCAATTTCACCAAAATCGCTTGTGAGTGGAGATGCATACATCTCTTTTATGAAAAGGAGGAAACAAGTTCGCATCTTTGAGCGTTTTGAAATGTTATTTTTGTATTGTTGTTTTTAATGTTATAATGAATTAGTGATGTAAGATTTATGTTATATTATATGTAAATTAATAACAACATGTTTGATGAAAAAAAATAATAATAAAATATCAAAGATTATTGACTTTCAAAAATTTTGGTTTCCGGAAAATATTTTGTACTAGTGATAATAAAGTATATATTAGCTGATTAACGGAAAAACAGATTTTAAAAAGATTTTTCAGTTAATGAAGAGATACCTGCCCGTAGCTTTGTAACTTTTTCCCTAATAAATAAATAATGTTTTCGTTGATCAGCAATATTTGAAATCATCCCACTAGCGATATTCCTTTATATGAGCCGGTTTTACATATTCAGACATAATTACAAATGTTAAATTATTTTTCAGATTTGACAAAGAAGTCATTAGTAGTAACGACGTTCCTGCATACAGATTCAAACCTCCAAAGAATGTCTTCGGGGACTTGGAGGAGAATCCAGACAACGCCTGTTTCTGCCCTCAAGGACCTCCATGCGCTCCTTCTGGATTCTTCAACGTTTCTCTGTGTCAATACGGTAATTAATTTCCTATGACTATCGACTAATTTGTTATTAGGGCATTATTATTAGGTCTATGACACGGAATGTGTCCTCATTTATAACGATCATGTATGTGAAGAAGAATTTTCAGAAAGAACCTACGTCATTTTGATTGATCTCAAGCAGTTTTTCTTGAATATTACTGGAGTTTAGTCCCAACACCAAACCGTTATTTTTAACACTTCGAAACGTGTTTCAATCACCAAGTGAATCATCAATATTATCCTTATTTATACCACAGATACCTCTGCTAGGTACCTGCATCTTAATTGTCCTAAATTAATTTTACATGTTGCTTTATCCAACATTTAGGTAAATCTAATAATTAAAATATTATTTCAACAAGCTGTATAGTATACTATTAGGTATCGGTCCACCATCGTTATTCATAATATTATTATGTTTGCTTATTTCTACACTCTCATAGACATCTAGCTGCCTGTAGTTGATAACTTGTCTAACCAATATTAATAAACTAAAGTCTATGGAAAGGTTTTGTTGCAAAATATGATGGGCAACAGCTGATTTTTGTGATCTTCCATATTTTAGATGTACTAAGTGTTCTTTATATCTTATTTTGATAGATCTTTCAGTCGGTCCATAATATTTTGCATCGCACTCTTTACAGTTAATTTCGTAAATTCCAGACTACCGAATTCGCGACTTTGTTCTTTGGATTTTCTAGAAATCTCTGCAGTGTATGACGTGTTTTGAATACCACCTTCATATCTAGTTCCTTGAAAATATTTCCAATCTTCGTATATTGCTGGTATGAAACTGAGATATATTTGTCTTGTTTTTCGTTTTTTCTAGAAGTCGAGATTTCGTTTATTCACACCCTAAACTCAAACCTTGAACGAGACATACAAGATCGCTTAAATTGAAATAAAGGTGCCCATTTTAGAGCGTCCTATCTTGCCTATCTTGTATAACTTGAAAAATGAGATGTTTTTTTGTGTTTTTTGAAACCTTTATGAATAACGACAGAAACAAAGGCGAACTGGAGTATTTCGGTTCTTTTGAAATTTTTCATATTGATAAACAATTTTTTCTAATTTAACCGACTTCCATTTCCGATTATTTCATGATGGCTTTCCTCAGGTTATACAGTTCCGTCAAAGATTTGTGATAGAATATGAAAATTCCAAATAGCGATTTTTCAAAATCAAGAAAAGCATGATCTTAATATCTATTGCCAACATGTTCTGCTGAAATGATTCCATATATTTTTCAATAAGCAAAATCGAGCAACTCAATAAAATATATAATAAGCTCCTAGTTCTCAATATATTTAAAGTTATTTAAAGAAAATCAGAATATACATTTTCTCATTTCAAAAACAGTATAGTTTCTCAAGTATGTATTTCCTGGACTATTCATGTTTATATTTCTATGGTAGATCATTCATATTTGAATATTTTACTGATTTTGGTCATGTGTTATTGAAGATTATGGTCCTGAGTGGATCTCTTTTGTATCAGCGATTAATTCACAAATATCGACAATATTAACTTAGGTAATGAATTCAATTTGAGTTCTTCAGAATATTTTCTGAAATCCTTATAATCACATTTATAACAAAACGTTAGTAACGGCTTAGAATCATAATAGATGCCTTCATCAAGATCAGAAGATGAACTAAAATGTATTGAATATCAGAAGGGATCAAACAAAGAAGTGAACATGTTTTTTTTTTATAGTTAAAATTGAAATTTATCTCACCAAAATTTATTGAAAAGAGGAATGTATAAAAAAGTAATTGAATCTATAGAAATATACCTACCTAGATATTGCTGAATTAAACAATTGAAAATGTCATAACATCTACTCAAGAAACATCAATACTGATCCCATGATACATTACGAAGTTAAGTATCTTTGAATTACAATGTATTCATTAAATATTGTTTTATCTTTCAGATTCTCCAGTTCTACTGTCTTTTCCACACTTTTATCTTGCCAATGATAGTTACAGACTCGCTCTAGATGGTATCTCGCCTCCAGATCCAGAAAAGCATTCGCTCTATATGGACATTCAACCAGTAAGTAGTGGTTTTACCTTTTGTGATCTACAACTGGTCAGTTCGTGAAAAACGAAGTACACTCGATTTTCTATAGTTAATTTCATTTCGTACTATATATTTACCAGTAAGCTCAATCATTAGACTTTTTCGATCATTAAAACTCTTATAACAACGTTAGTTCGTCCAAATGATATGCAAAATAGAATAAAAAATGTCAGCACTTTTGAGAAGCTTCTATCAGGAAACTGAAAGAAATGAATATATTTAATAAATGTAATGCAATTTGGTTTGTACACCTGATGAAATTATGTATTGAGTATGGGTGAACCTGAATTATGTCCAGAAGAATATGGCATGCATCCAGCAGCAAGAACAGAGTAAAAGATTGTCATGAAAGAAAACGCAATAAGTCTATGAGCCTTCATTGTTTTCCGGAGACCTATGAGAAATAGAAGGCTTCCAAGTATAGGGTCTTCCAACAGAGACTTCCAAACTCTAACAATTGATAACAACCATGTTGTTGAAGCTACCCCTGTCAAATTAGTTTTCATTTATACAGTCTGTTTTGCCAGATCATCATGGGCTAGCAGCGTCATTGGTCTATAGTTATTTGGGAACGAAGTTGACCAAGCCATCGCTGTCAACGGCGAGCACCATAGGTCGATGATTAGCAACTTCTTTAGGCCTGAATTGGATGATCCGGACACCAACAATATGTGGTTTCAACAGGACGGCGCTAGGTTCCACATTGGATATTCTACATGAGCGATTTGAGTGAATTGAGAATATTTCTTGAATATACATTTAAGGATATTGTACTATGCTATGAATATGTCATGGATATACATATATCTTCTGGATAATATTCCCTGGAAGTGCTCCTGGCGAACCTTTGATATATTCTAAGAATATTCCTTGGGAATACCTTGGGAGTTGGTGAAACTAAGAGGTCATTGAATGTTCGCATTGCCGAGCACAAGAAACACACACAGCAAGGGGAAACCAGCAAATTAGGAATAGCAGACCATGTTTGGACCCATCAACACAATATCGAGTGGTCCCAAGCTGAGATCTTGCACAGAGAGGAACATTGGTTTAGGAGAAAATTCAAGGAAGCCGCTTACATGTTGTCCAACAACGTATTCAGCCAAGCCAGCGTAGAAGTACGCAACATATGGATCCCCATCATCAAGCGAAAAATGGCCAACTTCCGCCAAACGGTCATCTCCCACGGAACCAGTGAAGCAGAAAATGGAAAGCGGGGATAAGTGAAAGTACTCGAACGAACTGTAAATACTCATCGCTCGGAGGAATCAGTTCAGTCATCACCCGAAGACGATTGTAGATACTAACAAAAGAAACGTCGTGAACTAACGTGACTTGGAATCTCTCAACTTTTTATTTTTATTTTCTTTTTTCTTATTTCATTTCTTTATTTTTATTTATTTTTGTTCAATTGTTCTTTTTTACTTGTATTTTATTTCACTATTATTTCATTTCAGGTTTATTTTGCTTGATATAATTGTTATTTTCAGCTATTCATTTTCAATTCTTCTTTTTCAGTTGTTTCAGAGATTTCAAATCATTTTACATAGTAGACAATGGAAGTCCGAACTAGTGAAAATCAAGATATAGGTTAGGTTAGGTGAGGTTTCTCGCTTTAAAAAATAAACCCACAAATGAAGTATTTTAAATGAGTGGTATGATGGGTTCCTAAATGAATTTCACTTACTTAAATTTATCAAAATGTTGCTCACCAGAAGAGTTTTACTGATATTTGTCCAACAATGCATCAGCCAGGGTTTCAATATTAATACCTGGAACAAAATGCACATTAACGTTCATTCACTATTTGAAAGTGGCACAATAAAACTGGAATAAAAATCAATCAGATAATTTTCTCATAGGTTCCTCATGAACATTTACAACTTTTCATGACTTGGAGGGCAACTTGCATTCCCTTGTTGAAAAGTACTCATTACGTTTTCAGTTTCTTGGCGCACCTGCCTATATCAGGTATCACTCCGTTTTCTTTTGGGCATATTGATACTATCTTAAAAAGAGTTATAAAAATTATGAAAACCAATGATACAAAAGAATGTGCCATTTACTTACTTTTCTCTACTGAAGATACACAACTGAAATCACTCTAGTAAACATGTACTTAGTCAAACCAACAAATCCCACACACAAACTCTCCTCGAGCCTTAATTAAGGTATAGTAGGTTAGTCACCATGACTTTACTATCAATACCATTGCCTTTTACTTACTTTTCTCAAAGACTGAATATGCAACTCTACTGTTTGAAGATGCAAAAGCAAACGATTCGCTGTACTGCGAAATGGAAAACCCCAAACTATAAACGGTACACTAAACATGAGAAAATTATATTTTGATAATAACACCAATACACCATGCATTACACACGCGAACCTGCCACGTCAACCGCCATGTTAAATCAAATGTCGATTTCAACGCAAAGTCGTTGTCTGTCGCGCGCTACATTTCAATTGACCAATGAGAAACGTTTACTTCAATACTTACTTTCCCATTTCTCTGTTGCCAGGATTTGTCGCTTTGTAATTGAATAATTTCAAATACAAAAAGACAAATAGGATGAAAATAAACCGATTCATTGATGCAATCGGTTCATTTATTGGCCCATTCGAATTTTTTTGTCGTTTCCAACAGTTGCAGTTGTAGCAATTCATCAGAATCTTTGCGTTGAGTACAAAAACTGATTAACACTATCAGGGTTATATACATTAGGTTATGCATTCGATTAAGATCTTCAAATATTTTTGTTTTTAATAATATTGAATTATTTGAATACGTTATAAAATGATTCAAAATTCCAGTAATACATTATATAGAATATTCCAAAATATACCGTGGGGATATTTTCTAAGAATATACCATATGGTATATTCGATCGACAATATTCTTAGAATATTCACGGGAGAATAATCCATTTATAGACATTCTATGTAAATTCTTTCGAGAATAATCCTGCCATATTCATTCAAGCATATTCTATGAATATTCTAAAGGCTTGTATCTGAATGCATATCTGAATGTAAACTGTTCGGCCATATCAAAAAAATTCAAAATATCCTATAGAATATTGACAATACAATGATAGTCATATGACAACGCACCACTCAACAAAACAAAATCGCATTCCAGTTTCTCATTTTCTATCAAAACTTTCTAAAAGGTTTTTTTGTCAACATCTGTGAAAGAAATGGAACATAATTATTCCCTGGATATTTTTCACCTGATCATGTGCAGCCGTTTTTGTAGTTCATTCGTTTGCTTTTTATTAGTTTAGTAAATATTTTTTCCGATGTGCGTTTTTTCAGCTAAATTTAGATTCGTGTTAAAGAATTTCTCCCATAAAATCATAATTATCAGTGAAACTCCTCAACAGTTTAGCTGTGAAGAAGAATTTGAAACATTCGAATGTTGAGTTTCATGAGATTCAGATAACTGATCAACACGAAACGTGATTATTCCACACGTATTATGTACATACAAAATATGGAATGAATTCGATATTTCATAGTAGAGTAGCTTGTTAGTTTAAAAACACCACGAATCTACAGAACTTGATATTTCTTTTGAAAAAATATCTGCTATCACAATTGTGACTTAAACTTCCATATAGGTACTGTACTTTTTGTTTACGACTTCATTTTAGCATACTTTGTATTATTCCTGTTATAAATGTTGTTGAATTAACGTTATCATTATTATTTCTGCTTTGATAATTATTCATTTCAAATAATGGTGGACGAGCGGGTTTGATGTCGTCGAGTAGAACTACATTTTTATCAAGACTCGTTGCTCCGATCGACTTTCCACACGAGTACTTTTATTCATAAAATTGTCCAAGTAACCTTATTTTGTTGAAAAATATTGAAAAATATCTGTCATTTCAAAGTTTTGGGGTGTGGACCATCGGGGGTAGTCCGTTCCTGACTTTGTAGCAAAACAACTGACTCCTGCATGAAAGCTCATCGACGGAATTCATTTGTTTAGTCAATTACCAAAATTTGGATGATTTTGAATATTCACTTGAAAAGTTATCAAAGAAAAACATTTTTCATTTTGTAACTTCGAGGGCCCGTAACTTGGTTACGAAGACTTTTAGGAAGAAAAGTTATATGAAGTACTGGTGATATTTTGACCCCATCTATACATTCCCGAGAGGAAAAGAGGAAGTCCAGGGACACCCTGTATACAGGGAATATTCCATGAATATCTGATGCTGTTTGGGTTGTGTGATTTGATCCTGTTAGCCTTTTTTGTGGGGTTTCCTCAAGTTGCAGGTATATGCGAATAAGCCACAAACCACAGCGATTCCATGCCAACGGTCAAATTCAGCCTGATTTATGCGCCAGAGTCATGGAAAATTAGACGTCTCGGATGCGCTCTACCCAGAGAAGCCGTGGCAGATATTTGAACGATGTTATATTTCACACATAATGGTTTCGATAGGTCTTTCAAACGAATGAAAAATTTTGCTGATATCCCATACACAACCTTTTTTTTCTTACATTTGAAGATAGATAGTGCTTGTAAAATATTTCAACTATATGATACTATATTTTGAAGAGTGGATCATAGAGTTTGAACCATTTTAATATGCGGAGTTGAAAGATCTTAGAGATGGTACTTATATTTAATTTGGATTTATTTGATGAGTAGATCCATTCAAGGCATGAAAGGTTGCTAATTTGAGATAATCCTGAAGTATCTTTATCACTCATTCATTTCAACTATATCTTCAACCAACCAAATCATCAGTGCATATTTGAAGACTTCGAAGAAAGTTGGACAAATTTCGGATATGCAGTTGCTTACCTCGTTCACAGACAGATGGGGCGATGACAAACCTGTTGTTTGTTGTCCGCTTCAGCCAAGTTCGAGGAATGATACTCTGAGGGAATTCAATTTTCAGTTATCGGAAATCATCATTTTTATGTTGATGATAGGCACTACCTTGAGATCTATTTCGTAATTGCTGCCTAGTTTAACTAAGTATTTTATCTTAGCAGAAATTAAATTATTGGAGTATTGGAAAATGTCGAGAAAATGGCGATTATTTCTTAATTATTCATAGTGCAACTTCAGACGAATCCAGGATTGATTTCAATACTTCGTTAATTTCACCTTCCGTGTGATCTTTACTTACGATACTAGTTATCATAAAATAGTATGCAACACTGTTTATAATTATTTTTCTCTGAGTCTGCTCTATATGTCTTGTCAGTAAGCTCAACAATTTGTACAATATTTTTTCATACTTCACTTGAGATCATTGATTCAGTAGGAAGAACACGTCATTAGGTATATTAGATTAATTTTTTTTTCATCTATTATTTTTATTATTACAGATGATGGGTACTGCTATGGCAGCAAAAGTTCGGGTCCAAATCAACTTGGCCGTGTCACAAGTTGTAGACATAAAACAAGTTGCCACCTTTCCGGATATAATATTCCCTATAATATGGTTTGAAGAGGTGAGTTCATTAGTATTTTTTATTTTGAATCCGTTCGAAAACTCGAAAGTTACCTAATCAGTGCTATAACAATCGGGGGTTAAATTAGGGAGACACAAATGTTATAATTAACGACATAGGAATCACTAACTGAAGATTTACACTGCAGAATCTTGAGAGTAAAATATAGAAATTCAAAAGTTAGTTAATGCTATTATTCCAAAATATATTCCATCAGAATTTGGAGTATCATGAAACTTCGAATATCAGGAGATCAATGTAACAAAATTATGAGTGATAAAACGGCATCACCCGAGACAACGTTGAGGAACCTTAAATTGATTACACTAGTTTACAGCCAATTTACGACGGTAATGCCGAAGTCGGTTCTTTGTTAATTTTTGGTCCCTAAATGCGAAAATAATAGTGAAAATTTCCTAACACGTAACATTTTTGAGTTATGATTTTTTTCACAAAAATTTAATGAACACGACATTCCAAATTTGCTTTTCCCCTAAATTGAGGAAATTGTTTGAAATCTGGCAATACAGCGGCTCTGCCCAGTATTTGGTAGTGGTGAGTTAGTATTAGAGACGCGAGGTGAGCAAACACGCGAATATTAAGAATATTATATTAGTGTTATCTTTGTGAATAAAATAAGTTGACTCCTGTAAACGCAGTACCTATCATATATTTGAACTCGACGTACGCAACGATATAAAAATGTCCAAAGTACAAAAATGTGGCTGCGTTAATCCCGCAAATAGATTTAGTTTACTCCTAAATCGCAGAAACGGCCATATTTGGATGTGTTGTTGGTGATCAAGATCGGGACTGGGCTCCTCACGTATGTTGCCAAACCTGTGCAGTAAATCTAAGTAACTGGTTAAATGGCAAACGCTCTTCTATGCCATTTGCAGTTCCAGTGATTTGGCGAGAAACAACAAATCATTACAACGACTGTTACTTTTGCATGACAAACGTGTCTGGTTTTTCAAGAAAGATCAAACACAAAATTGTATATCCGGATATTCCTTCTGCAAGAAAGGCGGTTTTTCATGGAGAAGGTTTACCAGTTCCAACACCCCCGTCAAATTGGGAGAAGGATTTGGAAATATATGATGACCAGGCAGGTTCTCATGATGTGCCAGAAAAAGACGGTCCTTATTTTCCCGAGGGTGAAGAAAGAACACCCCATTTAATCGAACAACCTGAATTAAATGACCTAGTTCGGGACATCTTCATGTCCAAAGAGAATGCTGAACTATTAGGGTCTAGATTACAACAATGGAGTTGACTAGCTCCTAAAACCAAAGTTTAAATATTTAGTAACCGTAACCATGAGATATCCTCGTTTTTTACTATGTACCATGAAATGTGTTTGTGTGAATCCAAATGGTGTGATGGAAAAATTAGGATTTGCACATGACCCGGACGAATGGTGTTTATTTTTAGATTCGTCTAAAACAAGTTTAAAAGCCGTTCTGCTCCATAATGGTAACAAAAGACCCTCTATTCCTTGCATATGCATATTCCTTGCATATGCAGTTGCCATGAAGAAAACACACGAAAGTATGGCACTTATTCTAAGTGCAATGAGTTATAATATGGCAGATGGGATGCAGCAATGATGGGGGATTATTGTTGGTTCCTTATGAGGGAAAACGATGAAACATACAGGGTGAAACATAAGTACGTTAAAACATATCCAAGTGACGTATTCCTGAGACAATTTTAAGAAAAAAAATCTCTATGAACTTGTGTCCGAAAATGCTTCATTTCGGAGATACGGGGTGTTGAAATTGAATTTTTTTTTCGCTTTTTGAAAATAATTCTTGCAAAAAATAAGTTATTTGCACGAAATTGGGTACCCGGGGTTTTTTTGGCGTGAGAAATCATAATTTGTATTAATTTTTATGTAACATCTAGAGGACGCTGCGTAAGCTGTCATTATTTGTTTCAAATTGCCCTAACTTTTTCGACAGTGAACTTTTAATGAAAAAAACTAATTCCTACACCTGTTCCAAGTAAAAAAAGGTACAGCTCCTCAAAAACGCTGGAGGTGATCGTTTTCGAGATATTTACAATTTTCTAAATCAATGCATATTACTTTATAGCCAAATTTGATTTCAATTATTTTTGTCATTCTCCGCTTGCAAATTAAGTTAATTAAATCGATCAGGCTATGAAAGTTTGTTTATAAAAATAGAAGATCGCTGTCACATTTTTAACTATTAATTGACAAATTCACAGTTCGGAGTTTATAAAGTGATTTTTTGGTACCATGCCCGGCTTGGCATGGCTTGGCTGAAGGAAATTTAAGCGAGGCCAGACGCATCTATCAGGAAAGGTATCCCCAACGCGTGACTCCTTGTGCAGCGATATTTGCGAATCTTTTTCGGCGACTTTCCGAATCTGGAAGCTTTGAAATAAATTCTGCAGTAGGACGGCCACGGCCAACAAGAACTGTAGAATTGGAGGAGGCCGTTCTCGAAGAAATTATGGAACATCCAGAGACAAGTACAATAAAAATCAGTCAAACTTTAAATGTGAGTCACATGACAGTTTACAGAATTTTAAAGGAACAGCAAGTATATCCTCATCATATTCAGCGTGTCCAGGCACTTACGCTATGTGATTTCCAACCACGTATCGAATTTTCTCAATGGCTTCAAAGAAAAGTCGAACAACATCCGCAAATTTTATCGAAAATCCTCTTCACAGATGAGGCTAATTTTTCAAGAAATGGTATCATGAACTTCCATAACAACCACATCTGGGCGGAAGATAACCCACATGCGATAACGCAAACTCGTTTCCAAGACAGATTCTCTTTTAATGTATGGGTAGGCATAATTGGGGATTATTCAATTGGGCCCTATTTTCTCCCCTTACGTTTGAAAGGAGATGGTTAACTACATTTTTTGGAATACGAGCTTTCCCAACTTATGGAAGATGTTCCCGTTGGTCTCCGAAATCACTCTTGGTTTATGCACGATGGAGCTCCTGCTCATTTCATTGAAAACGAGGAAATGTTGCTTATCGTTCGTATCGTTTCGCATCATAGCTTGCTGCGAAACGATAAAAAACACTCCGGGCATTTTTCAACGGGCGCGAAATTCTTTGATGAGGAGAGCAGAAGCTTGTATTACTGTTGAGGGTCGTCACTTTGAACAGTTGTTGTAATAGTTGTTTCGTTCAATTTTTATATGTTTATTCTTCTAATAAATAACATAGTATTTCTCCGAATTGTTTTTTTCACAAACTCCGAAATGTAGCACTTTCTAATTGAGTAATTAAACCTGACAAATTTTTTAAATTTGGATTGAATAAGCAGTTCGATAATGCTCACTTTAGAAGAAGTCTGTACGGGTATACTGTGTATAAAGTTTGATGAAAATAACTAAAATTGCAAAAAACTCAGGACTGTGTTTTGAAAAATTTCAACAATCTGTATTTCGAAAACAATTCATTCTTCGGTAAACATTTTATTGAAAAAGTTTGTTTATTTTGATGAGATCCACAACATACATATTAGTTTTTGTAATGTTCTCAGCAACTTCACTTAGCGCTCTAGGAGCTAAGTAATATGCATCGATATAGAAAATTGTAAATATCTCGAAAACGATCACCTCCAGCGTTGTTGAGGAAGTGTACCAAAAAAGCAATTTGAAATAAATAATGACAGCGTCCTCTAGATGTTACATGAAAATTAATACGAAATTATGATTTCCCACGGGTACCCCGGGTACGGAATTTCGTGCAAATAACTTATTTTTTGCAAGATTTTTTTTTTAAAAACAAACAAAAAAATTCAATTTCAACATCCCGTATCTCCGAAACGAAGCATTTTCGGACACAATATAGACTTTTTTTTTAATTTTCTCAGGAATAGTCACTTGAATATTTTAACGTACTTATGTTACACCCTGTATAAACGAAAGTCAACATTTGCAAAAAGGTTATGCACAAAAGACTCCATTTGAAAGTTTTTTCATGTGCTTTGTAAATAAATTCTGTTATCCCCAAAATATAATAGTTTTTCTTGATCTTATATTTTCGTATAATATGTAAAAATTTTTGTACAAAAAACTCATATAACTCAAAATATTTACGTGATGGAAAATTTTTGATGTTTGAAGCATCCGGCAGGATGCTTCAAACTCTCATGTTTAGCCATTATAATATTAGTCGCACTTTTTTTTTCTTATTTGTTTTCTAGTGTTATTATAACTTATTATGACAGAATCATGTCACGAAATAGTTGTGTCAAAGAATACATAAAATAGGAAATCAGAAACCTCTTGAAGCGGGAACAATAGCCTTTATATTATAACATTATGTATGATATTCACATAAGAAATACAGTTTTGAGTGCCATTCCCTGTGAAAAATATAACAATATAACAAGTTCATTGAATATTTATGTAACAATTATGGCACCATAGTTGAAGTTGTTTTTGATAAATATATCAATGAGGGAACGAAAGCTTTTGAGAAACAGCCACAGTCAAGTGTTTATCTTTTTGCCAACTCATTATTCTTCAGAAGTTATTAGAGCATTATTTTTCAACATCAACATCAAAGTCGTATCAGTTTTTGAGGACTTCCGGGGAAAACATTTCATTGAATCAACGAAAAAAAGATGAAAAAATATCTTTTCACATTCCACCTGAAGATGGAAATAAGTCAAAACGTAACTGTTGTATTCAAAACAAAGAATTTTAATTTTGTTCATTTTTGCTAGGGAACGAAATTCAATAGATATAACAATATATATTGTGAAATATTTATTCACCTATCCAAAAATAAAGATGATAATATCAATCACATAATAAATCAAAGCATAAAAAATAAAATATCTTTCAGAAATCAATCCAATGAAAGTATTGGTACCAGACGCTACCATTTATTACAAAACATGATGAACGTACAAAAATGAGTTTTTCAGTCAATTATAAAAGTTCCAGTTACTCAATGATTTCTTTATTGAAATTATTTTAGCCTTCTACAAATATGAATATTGAATGATATAACACTTATTAATTTTGTTAAAATAATTATTGCTTCATTGAAAGTTTTATTCTTTATTGTTTAAGTTCAATCAAATCAGTATAACATTTTGTTAAATAATGTAAATTTGAGAGATGTATTTGAAATGAAATTATATCACTATTATTTATTCTACCTACTGTATAGTTATTGAATATCTTATTTGATATGATAATTATAAATGTTTTTTTAGATGTATCAATTATTATCTAAGGTTCTTCAATGATAGCTTCACTGAATAATTTTTTGCAGGGTTTGGATTCGCTTCCCGAAGAAATGACTGGCCTGATGAAGCTGGCCACAAAAATACCGCCAATAGCACAAGTCGTCCTCGCAATAATACTTTTTGTAGTTGGAGCAATCCTATTGGTCATTGCAATCTGGAGGATTGTCAGGGGCGCAAATAGACTCAGCTCTCTACACTTAGCTCCCGGACACGTGGGCCAACCTAATAAACCTAAAGATGTGCCTATGGCCAATGTACAGAAATATTGAATAAAAAAACTTTCGAAAGGGGTAGGAAAAAGTGAACAGTGCACATTCCATGGAACGTGAAATAAATTTCATCAAGTGAAACGAGATATATTGATTTGATTAGTGGCATTATTGATGATTGTTCCCGACATCCTTATGGAAGAATAAAAAATCAACTATGTGAGATTCTTTCGTAATTCATCAACTCCACTTTTCAACAACGCAAAAAACAACTTTTTGAAATATGTTAAGTTCTTTGTTAAAAGTATGTTGTGGAAATCTCGATGGTTGATTTTTTCACTTATTTCTACCTGCTTCAGGTATCGAATTTAAAAATAAAATGTGATAGTTTTCATTATAGCAATGTCTTCCTGCCAATTGGCCCTTCCTGGATATTGAAATACTTTTATATTTTCAAGTTTTTATTTTTATCAGTGTATAAATATATTTTTTAATTTGTTATAAAGACGTGTCAAATTGAATTTCGAATATTCAATAGGATTCTCTCAGACATTTCTGACTGGAAATGACGAAACTATTTGAAAGAAAACTTTCAGATTTGAATACTCAGAAAATGTTACTCCATTTTTCCACATGAAAATGTTCACGAACAAATTATATTATTCACAAAGAAAGTTGACGATTACCTACAGATTCAGGTTTAATTCTGTTAAACATTGTCAATTTTGACTTGAAATCATTCGTTTATATTCACCACTGAAATAGGTTTGAGGTGAAATGGTTTGCTCATGTTTAGGTTTACTATTTTTAATTTATAGATATGTATTTGAATTCCAAATAATATATTGAATGCGATGGGTGCTGTGTGTAAATGTAAGTACAAAACAAGAAAAACTTTCTTCTCTGGCCTTCAATAATGGTTGAAACATTCAAAACCTAATGTGAGTTTAAATGACAAATATCATGAAATCTTTGGGTTGTTGATTTATTTACTGTATAATGTAGAACAAGGTAATAGTTTTGTAGGTAGATATATATTCTATGACTTTGAAAATACACAGTTTTTTACCATTTCTTGCTGGTTTTAGTACCATACCATAAACCATCGCCTCCCTCCAAAAACTACCTTCATTTATACTCGGTCGCGTTGTTGTAACTAACTCAGTGTCACTTCACTAATATTTCTTTATATGAATTTGTCTGTTCGAGAAATGAGGTGAATTTTCATTTTTCTCAAAGAACATCAATTTTGGGAACAAAAATTTGTATTGGAGTAACGGACATGTCCTTTTTTGCTTTGTATCAAGCTATATTGGTCGCCCATGGTCTTCCTGGAATTGAAATATACACAAGCCAATCACCAACCCCCCCCCCAGATGAAATTATATTTTTCATAATTTCTACATTCCAGACTTACTTATTATTTTCAACTTTTTTATTGAAGTGGATAAGTGTAAATAAGTGAAAAATATACGAACAAAATTTATAATTTGTTGAATCTGGAATTGAGAATTGAATTTTTGTAGACTAAATCCAACAAAAATATTTCTCTCATACACTAGGACTGTAACACTGCTCTCGCCGTTGGTTTTGACGACCAATTATGAGAAAAGTGGTTTTGCTGGATTTATAGTTTCACATCATCAAATGAAGTGAAAAAAGCTGAAAAAAAATTTGAAAAGACTTTGAAATCACTATAAAAGGTTAGTTCTTCTATTGGATCTGGCAGTGAATAACAAAATTTCTCACTCAAATCATCTTACAGTAACGACAACTCAATTTAAAGTTGGAAATGTTTGAATTAGTACGATTCGATTGAACCTAGTTTCCTTTCATCTTAACATGAAATCTGACTGATCCCCCGATAAATACACTAGTTTACAGCCAATTAACGACTGTAATGCCAAAGCCAGGTCTTTTTTAATTTTTGGTCCCTAAATGCGAAAATGATAGTAAACATTTCCTAACACGTAAGATTTTTTTACATTTTTTCACAAAAATTTAATAAACACGATATTCAAAATTTGCTTTTCCTCTAAAGTGAGGAAATTGTTTAAAATCCGGCAACACAGCAGCTCTGTCCAGTATTCGAATCTGCTTCCGCTGTATATGAGGCTTGTAACGCCGCTTCCCTAACTTCCGATACTCGAAGGTTCCAGAAAATACCAGAAATACGGAATCGCTATAAAAGTCAAAAAAAGACAGTCCTTAGTTTCCCGAAAGTGAAGGAAGAACACCCCATTTAATCGAACAACCTCAATTTAATGACCTCCACTTGTCCAAAGAGAATGCTGAACTATTAGGGTGTAGATTACAACAACTAGCCCCTTAAACGAAAGTTACAATATTTAGGAACCGTACCCATGAGCTATCCTATACTATGCAAGATGAAATGTGTGTGAATCCAAATGGTGTGATGGTAAAATTAGGATTTGCACATAACCCTGACGAATGGCGTTTATTTATAGATTCGTCTAAAACAAGTTTTAAAGCCGTTCTGCTCCATAATGGTATCAAAAGACCATCTATTCCTCTTGCACATGCAGAAAACACACGAAAGTATGTCACTTATTCTAAATGCAAGTTATAATACGTAACAGTGGCAAATATGTGGTGACCTAAAAGCCATAGAACTATTACTATAGTCCAGTCATTATAGTAAGTTCACCTCGGAATTCGAGATACCCAGCTGTAAGTCTGTAAATACTTGTATTTCGACACCCTAAAGTTGTCTGAAAACCTACATATGGTAGGGTGTACGCAACTATTAAATTTCAAGGTCAAAGGTCACAAAAATCGGTTTTTTCTCGCTTTTTTTATGAATATCTCATTTCCTATTGGTTTTTTGCCATTTGTATTCATTATCAATATTGTAGAATACAAGATTCTCTACAAATTTTGTTGAAAAAAATTTTTCATACGGTGAACCGTTTTCGAAATAAAGGGCGGAGAGCGCGCGGTCACAGGATCACTTCAGGTCAACCGGTGCCTCCGGTCGAAAACGCGCCATATATAGTTGATGAACTATCGATAAATCAATGATTATAAATATTTGTCAATTTTTATAAACTATTATATTATATTTTATAATTTTTTTCCTAACCTATCCACTTTTTATTCAGTATTAATTTATTCAACAACACTTACCTGCCCATGTAATTGCAGAATTGTTAATGAAAATATAGAAATTATATTTGTGTTTTAACCTAATTAATAACTTCTTACATGATGAAAAAAAAAACAAATAAATTATGAATTAATCTTTTTATTAAAAAATATTCAATACATTTACTTTTATCAAAAGAAAAAAAATAGAATAAAGGTACAAAAACTACAATTTATAATTTTAATCATCTTCTTCCTCTTCATCGTCGTCTTCCGGCTGCTGTTAAATTTCAAACTGGTCTTCATTATCGTCTTCAACGACATTTGTCTCAAGTTGTTTCATGATTTCGGGTTCCATCTTCATTAATGTCGCTCTGATATGGTAGAGCATTGAGACAAGCTTGCCCATTACATTGGCCATAAGCTAAAGAGCATTGCAAGCCCGCTTTTCTGCATCCGCATCGCGAACCACAACCACTCTTGCAGTTGCAGAAAATTGTATTTAGCAAATCTTCTGGAGCAGGTGGTAAAATTGTCATGATAGGCTTCAGAAAATCGTTTCGCATTGCCCAACCCCATACCTGGGGTTCCAAATCATGCCCTAACAAAGTTTGACCTTGATAATATACACGTTTGAAATGTTGATGAGCAGCTGCACTTGTTGGTGGAATATTTGAAAGCTGCACACGTTTATTTAGTTTTGCAGACTTGACGTAATGCATATAACGAAGATGATCGAGACTTTTCACAGATTTTGGAGCATTATAGACTACCAATAAGGTTTGAGTTCCAGTCTCTAATAATCTCTGGGCCGAACAATTTTCTTTCTCAAATGCTGCAGCTAGTTCATCCAAATTTGTCAGTTTCTCAAAAACTTTTGAAAATTATTTTTTTTTCCTTTTTTAAAAAGCGCAGAAGTTGTGTCACAGCCACTTAATGCGTGCAGAAATAAAATATGTGTTGAAATGAGGATAATTATCAAAACTTTTAGCCGAGTATATCTCCGTTTTTACATTTCCTTTCCCAACTTTTTTAAAGAAAATTTCTTGTTCGTAAGACCGTGTACGCCCAATTAAAATGACAAGTAAATCAATATCTTGCCCTATTATAACTGCAGTTTTTTCAGACTTTGATTCTTCAATTGCATTTTCAACAATAAAAACATCCGCATCATCTCTTGCTTGTTTAGTAGTAATATTTGCAGCTTGTAGTTTTCCAATTAACATATTAACGAATTTTTCTTGAGTAACTGGTACAACCATTGTTTCATCGAAACAGACTTCATACGTTTTTGAAAGTGCAGCAGTTCTTCTCTGCTGCTCCATAGCGTTTACGTTGAATATCCGTCAAATACAACAATTATTTTGGAACTGTAATGCCTTTGTAAATAATTCATGTATTTATCAAAAATAATAGAAAAAGTATCTTCTCTGCTCCATACAACATGATGAAGAAGAAATCCGCCATCAATAATTTACGTTACATTATTTTCATTGAGAACAAAATCAATTGGGCTCATGTAGTCATACAATGACGATTTTGTTGTTTTTCTCATGCCATCATTATCAAATAAAGCTGTTCGATACGGACTCACTTCATATTGAAGGTTGACCTAAAGTGATCCTGTGACCGCGCGCTCTCCGCCCTCTATCTCAAAAATGGTTCACCGTATGAAAAATTTTTCGAAACAAAATTTGTAGAAAATTTTGTATTCTACAATATTGATAATAAATACAAATGGCAAAAAACCCATAGGAAATGAGATATTTACAAAAAAAGCGCAAAAAAACGATTTATGTGACTTTTTACCTTGAAATTTAATAGTTGCGTACACCCTACAATATGTAGGTTTCGAGACAACTTTTAGGGTGTCAATATACAAGTATTCACAGACTTACAGCTGGGTATTTCGAATTCCGAGATTCTTACCTAATTTAAGCTTAAATGACTGGAGTACTAGGTCTTCAGGGCGGATTTACGAAGTTTTGCTGTTTTATTTGCCTTTAGAACAGTAAGGCAACACAGAGCCATTATCAAGTAAAATAATGGCCTCCGAGAAATAAATATATTCCAGGTCAAGCTAACGTGAAGAATATACCTCTTGTTAATCCCAAAAACGTTTTGTTACCTCCATTACACATTGAACTGGGGTAATGAAAAATGTTGTAAAAGCGTTGGAAAAAGAAGGTGATGCGTTTAAATATCTCAAACACATTTTTCCAAAATTAAGTGATGCAAAACTCAAGGAAGGTATATTTGTTGGACCACAAATTAGAAAACTACTAAGTGATCAACAGTTTGATCAAAAATTAAGCAATGTTGAATTAGCTGCGTGGAATTGTTTCCGAGTTTTTAGGGAACAAGAAAGTAGAAAATTACGAAACACTTGTAGAAGAACTACTTGAAAATTACTGCAGAATGGGATGTCGCATGTCTCTCAAAATCCATTTCTTACACTCCCATTTGAATTTTTTCCCAGAAAATTTGGGTGCTGTCATTGACGAACAAGGTGAAAGGTTCCACCAAGACATACTGACAATGGAGCAACGTTTCCAAGGCAGATGGGATGCAGCAATGATGGGGGATTATTGTTGGTTTCTTATGACGGAAAACGATTGTTTTGATCTTATATTTTCCTATAATATGTGAAAATTTTTGTATAGAATAAAAATAACTATAACTCAAAATCTTTATGTGATGGAAATTTTTTTATGTGGAAGTCGAAGTCAGGATGCTTTAAACTCTCATGTATAGCCATTATAATATTAGTCGCAATTTTTTTTCTTTTTTGTTGGCTAGTGATATGATTCTCAATACATAGTTTTAATATGAACTGAGTGGAACTATTTGATATCTATTTGACTTGAAGATAATGTTCAAATGAATTTGAAGAATAAGTCTTCAGCTTACATAAAACTATTCATAATAAGACTTAAACAATTTTCACAAGCATTTTTTATTTCTATACGCGTTTGGATAATAACGTAGTATCTTCGGTATATTTTTTCACTCTTTAATAAATGGCTTTTACTTTGATAAAACCAGCTTCCATATGGTTGCCTCACAGTGCGTCTTCGTAATGAGGGATGTCATCGCTGTTCACTGTTTTCTACTTTGATGTTCCCCACCTCAAACTAAGAAGTTGCGTAAGGAAATATTTTGTAAATAGAAATAGGTATTTGTGAATGACCAGGTTGGAAGGAACCAAAATAGCATACGAGCGAAAATATATACCGTCACCTTCTACGCCCCATCATCTTTTGAAAATATGAATTCCAATTCAATATTCAATATATTATTTATCATTGGTACTTTTTGAAAAAAAATAATCACTTTTCCTATAGTTGGATAGTTTGTTGTTGAAACACTTTGTGAAGTTGCAAATGCTTCAAAATGACTCCGATACTCGAGAGAAGCCTTTTTCTTGCATTATTTCATGGAAGATTATATTAGATGTTGGTGAGTATCCCCAATAGTAACTGTGAAAATGGGAGGTCACTGCGAACAATTTTCGATACTTTTGAAAAAAAGAAGCTTCAAAGGAACGAACCAAGCAATCAAGTTCAGAATAAACACAAAGATATATAGAGCATGCCTGAAAATTCACTTCAGCTACAGACAGAAAGAGCAAGGCCCTTTCTTAACAACTACTTTCATATGAACATTGAATTACATTCAATTCCATTCAATTTATACTTCAAACATTCGTTATGGAATTGAAAGAGAAAAGTTTATGGGAATCAAGCTTCTTGGCTTTCTATCTTTATGAAAAAATCTGTGAAACTGCAATAAACTGGTAAACATTCAGAAAGTTTTTTTTCATCATTTTTTAATAAAATCGTAATCTAGTGTGTTTTCGTCATCAGAAGTCCAAAGAGGTGTTGAAGATAAGTGCTTTCGACATTAAATTTCGAGTAAGTAGTACAACGAAGATATCAATGATTTTTCATATACATTGTCACCCCAAAGTAAGGAATAGAAAACTCCTAGTAAGAGTTTGTGCATCCTCGGAAAGTAAACATACCGCGCTAACAAAATATAGTGAAACACACGTAGGTAATATACGTGTGTTAATAATTATCAGAAAAGTTGTTCAGCATCAAAAAATATATTTAGATTTGGAGTCATGATGATCATCTCAGTAGAGTCTTATTTTTACCAATTTTTTCAAATAGGAATTTCGAAAAATTTGCCAAACGATAAATCGATGACATCCTGTATACTGCGGTGAAAAGTCGGTAATCAACAAATTACCGAACTATTCTGTTCACCACGGTAATTCTTTGGTGTAAAATAATTTTCAAGGGTTTTGGTGCAAAGTTATTTCAATTTTTTGTTATAAACACCTAAAATTGCTCAAAATTATACAGCATTGTGACAAGAATTCAATATTTGTTTGAAGGTGGTCGACAATTTTTCGTGTTGCATTTCATTAGTTCGGACTTTCATTGTCTAATTTGATATAAGTAAATTGATTTGAAATCCCTGGAAAAATCTCTTAGAATTAAAAAGATTTTCTGAAAAAGAGCAATTATATTTAGCAAAAAAACTGAAATTACAATGAAATAAAATACAAGCAACAAAAAAACAAAAAAATGAACTACTAACACGAGATGAAAATTAAAAATTATTAACAATTTTCTCCTAAACCAGTGTTCCTCTATGTGGATGATTTCAGCTTGAGACCACTTGATGAGCCCAAACATGCTCTGCTATTCCTGATTTGCTGGTTTCTCCTCGCTGTGTGGATTTCTTGTGCTCGGCAATGCGAACTTTCAATGACCTCCTAGTTTCACCGATGTATGATTCTCCGCACTCGCAGGGTATCCGGTAAATGCAATTCTTGGAATCGCAGTCCGCATTTGGTGGCCTGGTTTTTGTGAGGCTGCTACGGATAGTGTTCCCAGATCTGAAGCAGGTTCTGATGTTATACATGGACCCAATTCTTCTTATCCTTTTCGACAATCCTCCAATGTAGGGAAGTACAAGTACTAGTTGTGGCGGCTTCTGGCGGCTCTTGCTGTTTTCTAGCCAAAGTATGTTCCACCATCACTTTGGACTGAACATTCCATCACCGGTTATAGCTAACATATAAATGGAGTGGTTTGAAACTCTGGCCATTGAAGAAGCCCACATGAAACCTCGAATCTGATTATCTGGTTGAGATACGTGGACGACACCTTCATAATATGGAACCATGGGAATGCAGAACTAGACACCTTCCTGAAGCACATTAACAATGTGAGTCCTTCCATCACTTTCACAATGGAGAAGGAAATCCACAATGATTAGTGAAGAGGACTGTTAATAATTATTAATTTTCATCTCCTGTTAATAGTTCATTTTTTAATTTGTGATTGTTGCCTGCTTATCTTTTTAATTTATATGGATTCTTCCAGGGATTTCAAATTAATTTGTATCATATATGATTTTCCACAAACCATTGTACACGGACATTATCATACATAATTCCTCCACACACCCTTACCAGCATAAAGTTGCTGCATCCGATAGTATGCTTCACAGATTATTGAATAGTCCACTATCTGATAGGGATTTCCAGAAAGAGCTGAATTCAATCAAACAAATCGCGATTTATAACGGTTATAAGGTAGATATTATAAACGCAATTCTTTCCAAAAAACTACAAAAGCAAGCCATGTACCTGGTCTACCCATATTCAAGATGCGATAACGTCAGTTATAGGACATTGGCATATTTGGGTGAACCAACCAGGAATATTGCCCGTTTTTTGATGAAAGAAGGCGTAAACGTAGCTTACAGAACGAATACTATCAAAAATTGTTTTCTTGTAAACACAAGATCTATCAATTGAAACCACAAATGTGCGGTTGACTCCTGCTGGTGGCTCCGTGCATTTGTATTTCTATCTTTTGGTAACCAAGTGTTGTCCATCCTTACACTTGGCTGCACCATAATGATGATGGGACAAAAGCCCGAAACACGTGTATATAGTTTGCCACTTTCTTGAGTGCTATGTCCGAATAATAACTTCTATTTCTATATTAAGACACTCAATGACTTTCATATTTGTATATATATATATATATATATATATATATATATATATATATATATATATATATATATATATATATATATGTATATATATATATATATATATATATACAGTGTGACCCATTTAAAATGGAACCACCCCTGTAGAATGTGCATTTTTCAATCAATCTCAATTTTTTTTTATTGAAATATTAAGCATGAAAAACTGTATCTTGACACTAACTTTCACAATTTTAGTTTCATTTTCAAGACACTCTATGGTTTTTTTTGTTTGTCAAAAACGGCAAAAGTTTATTAGGCAATTTTTGTTTTCAAATTTGACTACACCACTGGATTCGTAGTCGTTATAAATCAAAACTGTCAAATTTTCATTAAAAAATATTTGTTAACAACGAAGTTACAACAACTTCAATTTTGGAAACAAAGTATTTGTTTGTAATTTTTATTCAGATTATAGACATATTTGAGATCTGACAACACTGTCATCACCAAGTAGAACACCAGTGAATTTGTACAGTGAAAATCCGAAGTCAACAGCTCAATGCGTTCTAAAGTTATAACTCCTGAAAATATGGTAATGTGAGAGATTTGTGGTGCAAGCGTTTTGTAATAAAAATCTGACTACGCCACTGGATTTGTGGATAATATTCCCTTAAAATCATTCATTTGAGTGTAGGTTACGAGAAGTGAAAATAAAAATAAAAATTGAATAATTGAATAACAGAAAATTAAAAGTTCATTTTCAAGTTACGCAGAAGTAGACCAAGTTCAGAATCTCATGTCATGGGATCTCCCAATTGCGCTTTTACCAAATCTTGATAGAATCTTGAAGTATTAATGGTCATACTTGTAAGCTTTTTGGAAGTTTCCCAATAATAAATAATAATACTTTTGTAACAGCGCACCTGGAAAATCACATTTTATGAGATTCTGAACTTACTCTACCTTCTTCTATAGCTGATGAAAACAAAATGTATACAAACAAGTTTCAAAGTATTTATTCAACAATTAATTGCCATTAAGAAAAAACTGATACTAAAATAAACATTGATTTAAAACTAAACATTCAAATTTTTGTGGCTTCTACCAAACCTCCATTAAGTTCAATACATTTATCGTATCTCTTCCGAATATTGTTTACACTATTTCTTATTTGTTGAACTGTAATTTCGGCACAAGCTTGTCGTATCCTTTGCATGAGTTCAGCTCGATTCGTTGGTCTTGTTCTGTATACTTTTTGTGTCAGAATACCCCACAGAAAAAAGTCTAATATTGTTAGATCAGGCGATCTAGGTGGCCATTCAATTAAGTCACTACCTCGTCCTATCCAATGATTTGGAAACTGGTTATTTAGCCACTCTTTAACAATCCTCGAATTGTGCACGGAACAGCCGTCGAGCTGAAAATATAAATTTACTTGTTCCGCAAGAGGCATTTCATCTATTTCGTCCGATAATTGGTCATTTAGAAATTCCAAAAAATTTTGCCCGTTTATGTTTCCATCAAAAAAATATGGACCTATTATTCTATTTTGTACTATACCACACCAAACGTTAACTTTTTCGGAATATTGACTTTTACAATTTATGATCCAGTGCGGATTTTCCGTAGCCCAATACCGAGCATTTTGCGATGAAACTACCCCATTGGTGCTGAAAGAAGCTTCATCACTAAACATTATGCATTTTGAAAAATTTCTTGTATTCAGGTACTCGCCTTGTGCCCACAAACAAAATTCCATACGTTTCACTTCATCACCTGCCTTTAAAGAGTGAAGAAATTTAGGTTTAAATGCTCTCATTTTGTTTTGTTTAAGACATCGTCGAATAGTCTCTCTCGGTAAGTTTAAATCCAAACTGGCGACTCGTAAACTTCTGTTTGGGTGGTTTCTAAAATAATCTAAAACAGCACCTTCGTTTAAATTTCTTCTTCGGTGATTATTTTTAAAATATGTTTGCTGACTGCACCGGTTTCTTTAAATGTTTTGTTAATTTTACTGACGGTGCTTCTGTCAATGGGAAGTCGATTTGGATGTCTGTGATTAAATATCCTAGCTGCTTCTCTTTCACTATGATAATTGTCCCCAGAAATTCTCACAATTTCAATTCTTTCTTCTAATGATAATTGCAAAGCCATTATTAAATGCACGTAACTAACAACTATTATTTTATTTATGATTAACTGTCAAAATCACAGCCTACTGTTGATTTATTATAAAACCTTTGCATAATGAGTTCAGCGTCCTCAAATTATTGATATCTCCTCTAAAAGATTGTTTTAGCTGAGTTATGAAGAATTTACAGGGAACAATTTTTGTCCTGCTCTCTGTTTTATTATTGAATAAATGATTTCCATGCTTTAAATCAATTTGATTTTAGCGGCTATGCGGAAGAATGTACTAAGTACTGCATAACTTGAAAATGAATTTTTAATTTTCTGTTATTCTAGAATACACTTCTCGTAACCTACACTCAAATGAATGATTTTAAGGGAATATTATCCACAAATCCAGTGGCGTAGTCAGATTTTTATTACAAAACGCTTGCACCACAAATCTCTCACATTACCATATTTTCAGGAGTTATAACTGTAGAACGCATTGAGCTGTTGACTTCGGATTTTCACTGTACAAATTCACTGGTGTTCTACTTGGTGATGACAGTGTTGTCAGATCTCAAATATGTCTATAATCTGAATAAAAATTACAAACAAATACTTTGTTTCCAAAATTGAAGTTGTTGTAACTTCGTTGTTAACAAATATTTTTTAATGAAAATTTGACAGTTTTGATTTATAACGACTACGAATCCAGTGGTGTAGTCAAATTTGAAAACAAAAATTGCCTAATAAACTTTTGCCGTTTTTGACAAACAAAAAAAACCATAGAGTGCCTTGGAAATGAAACTAAAATTGTGAAAGTTAGTGTCAAGATACAGTTTTTCATGCGTGATATTTCAATAAAAAAAAATTGAGATTGATTGAAAAATGCACATTCTACAGGGGTGGTTCCATTTTAAATGGGTCACACTGTATATATATATATATATATATATATATATATATATATATATATATATATATATATATATATATATATATACATAATTCCATGAATATTAAAAAATAAATAAATAAATAAGTACCATTTTGATTATTCCCATATCAATTTAAGAGCCACCGGTAGACAGCTGTTTCAGAAATAACTGTGTAAACGCAGTCACCACCAATAGATGGTTCCACTTATGTCTCGCTTGCATTTACGCAGTTATTTCTATCAAGTACTTTTCTTGGTTTTCCACATTTTGTTTTCAATCGAGTACCGCCTGCCCGGTACTAACGATGCCCAATAGGCTGAAACAGCTGTCTATCGGTGGCTCTTAAATTGAAATCAATATGGGAATGATAAAAATGGTACTAATTTATGTATATATATATATATATAATATATATATATATATATATATATATATAATATATATATATATATATATATATATATATATATATATATATATATATATATGCTGAACTGGTTTTTCCGGGTATTTGATCCGTGTATGTGATATTATCTCTAATTTCACCGACGTTTCGACAAAATCTCATTTGTCATTATCAAGGTGTGCTGTTACGTGTTCAGAAGTTTGTTGACCTTGCTCAACTCACTTCTTACTATAATGGTAAAATGGTATTCGTTACGTGTTCAGAGATAGAGTAGTCCATAAACCCTCTACTACCTACTATTTAAATGTTGTTTAGTTTTTCCTGAGTTCTCCTTCTTCTTAGTTGACCTCATCTCCCCGTTAAGGTATCGAATATGAAATCTGAAGTGTTCACGGACAGATTTCAAATTCTTTCAATCCCTTCATAGACTATTGAAATACGAGTTTGTAATATTCGTCAAAAAAACATTGTCAAGCACTTCAAAACTCACTCTTTCTTATCTCAAGGTATTCAATAAACCTGGTATTCAGATTATAAAAAATTACTCCACACGTTTGGAAAATTTCCAAACGATCAATTGAAAACAACAACTCTTTGAATTTTGAATCAATATTTTCAGGTTGATATAAAACTCAACGAATGTTATTGATATTATTTATTGCAAGCCTGAAGCATTCCGGAAACTAAACGCATTTCGTCATAAATTCAAATAATGACAATATAAGTGCCGCAATTAACCTCTTATTGTTGATGAAATTTCGGTTCTTCTACCTTGTCAAGGTTTATATTCATTTTGTCATCCGTTAATGATGTTTTCGATAGCTTCCGTTTTCATCCTCAATGACACTTCTTCAACAAAACCTTATTTATTTTCAATAGACTACCAAAACGGAGAAGATGATAATTTTTTTGACATTGATAATGATTGATAATGATAATGATTGATTTTTTATATATAATTTAAATAACCTTCGATTATAAAGTTGGAATTACTCAGAAATGAAAACTCGTATAAAACACTAATTTGGGAATCCAAAAGTTTTCAGAGTAAGTTTTTCCTACATGATTCTGAGTTTTCAGCAATCATAGTAGAAAATTATGTTATTATACTGTAGAAAAAGTATTGAATATATGATGTCATTCATTTCAAGTGATGATTAATTGTCATATATTATAATTATTATAATTGTCATATGAACGTGTGTCTCAACTTTCTTCGTTCCCGAGTAATCAGTTTTACTGATTTTTTTATCAATAACTCAAAAGTCGTATCGCCGATTTTCAAATCTAATCAAAATGTACTTTATTGTCGAAGATAAAATCTCATTGACAAAGTGTTACTATTCTTAGAAATATAAGATACACAACTCAAAAGATATTGTCGAAGATAAAATATAATTGTCAAAAGTTTTATTATTTTAAAGAATATAAGTTATACAAATCGAAAGTAATATTTGAACATTTGGTGATTTCAGCATTTGATGAAACTAGATGTGTTCATTCGCAGTAACAAGAGGCTTTTCCTTCATGGAATCAGATCATTGATAATAATTCAGTGGTGTCACAGTATACGCCACTGTTTTACAGATTTTGTTAATGATAACTCAAAAGTCCTTTCGCCGATTTTGATGAAACTAGGTGTCTTCATTAGCAGCAACAAGAGGTTTTTTTTTATGAAATCAGATCATAGATAATAATTCAGTGGTGTCACAGTGTACGCTACTGTTTCACTGGTTTTTGTATAATAACCCTAAAGTATTTTCGCTGATTTTGATGAAACTGGGTTTGTTGATTAGCAGTAACAAAAGGTTTTTTTCATGAAATCAGATCATAGATAATAATTCAGTGGTGTCACAGTGTACGTCACTGTTTCACTGAATTTTTTTTAATAATAACTCAAAAGTATTTTTACCGATTTTGATGAAACTAGGTGTGTTAATTAGCAGTAACAAGAAGCTTTTTTCATGAAATCAGATAATGGATAATAATTCAGTGGTGTCACAGTGTACGTCACTGTTTTACTGAATTTTTTCTCTAATAATAACTTAAAAGTCTTTTCGGCCGGTTTTGATGAAACTAGGTGTGTTCATTAGCAGCAACAAGAGGTTTTTTCATGAAATCAGATTCATGAAATCATGAATCATGAAATCAAATCATAGATAATAATTCAGTGATGTCACAATGTACGTCACTGTTTTACTGATTTTTTTTTTAATAACCCAAAAGTCTTTTCGCCGATTTTGATGAAACTAGGTGTGTTAATTAGCAGTAACAAGAAGCTTTTTTTTATGAAATCAGATAATGGATAATAATTCAGTGGTGTCACAGTGTACATCACTGTTTTACTGAATTTTTCCTCTAATAATAACTTAAAAGTCTTTTCGGCCGGTTTTGATGAAACTAGGTGTGTTCATTAGCAGCAACAAGAGGTTTTTTCATGAAATCAGATTCATGAAATCATGAATCATGAATCATGAAATCAAATCATAGATAATAATTCAGTGATGTCACAATGTACGTCACTGTTTTACTGATTATTTTTTAATAATAACTCAAAAGTCTTTTCGCTGATTTTGATGAAACTAGGTGTGGTAATTAGCAGTAACAAGAAGCTTTTTTTTCATGAAATCAGATCGTGAATAATAATTCACTGGTGTCACAGTGTACGTCACTGTTTTACTGAATTTTTTCTTTAATAATAACTTAAAAGTCTTTTCGTTAGGTTTTGATGAAACTAGGTGTGTTCTTCAGCAGTAACAAGAAGCTTTTTTTCATGAAATCAGATCATGGATGATAATCCAGTGGTGTATGAACTTTTTTTCACAAAAATGACAAGTAATCGCAACCTGAAATCAATGACATCATTTGAGATACACCATGTATATAAGAAGTGAGAACAACCATTCGAAATCCCCAATACGAAAATGTACGGCGAACAATTTCTGAAGAAATCAAAACGGTGATTAATAAACAAATATATTTTTACAGAGAAGAATTTAGAAGATTTTCAAAAGTACAACGAAGTTAAAAAACTTGCAGTTTTTTTTAAATTTCAATGGTGCCCAATTTCTCAGACAACAACTGAATACAAAAGTAATTCTCACGTTTGACAATTAAATAGTCAGAGTGTCGTGAAGAATCAAATAAAGTTGCCCTGGAAAATTATTAATTTTTTCAGAGCTGACCACTAACATCTATCAAAATCTGAAAAAAAGATTGGTTGGGTAACAGGATCAATTTTTCCTTGCCGACGTTTCGAATTTAAATAATTTTTTTTCAGGGCTCGATAAGTAGTTTTTTCGTGTTGATTATATTACTATTTTATTTGTTTTTGATTTTTTTTAAATATTCATCTAATATGTCTGATGGTTTTAAAAATAGTAATATTTTCAACACGAAAAAACTACTTTTCGAGCCCTGAAGAAGAATGTAATTAAATTCGAAACGTCGGCAAAAAACAATTGTTTTTTCGCTGCCGTAAAAGAATGAATGACCTTCAACCTAGGAAGGGGGTAGAGGTTGATCTTACTACTTTACTAATTTATACGGCATGACAGAATAAATGACGTACAGTAATAATTCGCATACTGAGGTCACTTTTCTGAAACTAAAGTTTTTTGATATTTTTCTGTCGCGCTTTCTTCAACGGCGTTTAGTCAGATGTAATTAGTATCTTAATTTACATTCGTCGTACCCCTCTTGAGTTGTGTTTTCACTTTTCCAAAATTTTTATGTGTACCACTCTCAACTCATTTTGTACTTCACTATTATAAAATTCATACATTTTCAAGAGCCTCGAATATTAAAGCATAGGCCTGCAGTCTATTGAGATTTCACAAAATTGAAACTTTCACGCAACAAAATAAATTGAAGCGGCTTCAAAATCCGATGCGACACGCATGCTGAAGAACAGAAGTAGAAGTCGCGTTTTTCTTTTGCTTGTTTTCAGATAGATAGGTATTTGTCTATTTTGAAATTGAAATTGATAGTTGCGAACATATTTTTCCCCAATGTGAATTTAATCAATGGTCATTATTATTAGTCACAAGCTGAAAAAACATAACAAAAGAAATAGGCATATTTGCTTGCATATATGCAAGGCCGGATCGGAACAATAATGAATGAAATATTATCTTTTGAAACAGCATAGTGCTTCCTGTAGAATCCAGGTTTGTGACAAAAAGTTTCATCATAAAGTGATAAAAATTATTTGTTCGTTGAAATAAATCATTAGTTTTCTTTACTTCAAAGAATAGAGGATCTTCAAGTTACATAATTCCCGTTATAAATATTTGACAAAGACTCGTTATTTGCTAAACAATGTATTCTTTGAAACATTTGTATAGTAGAAATAGATGTATAATGTCGAAGCAAATGAATAGTAGAAGTGTCATTGTAAAAGTTCCTATAAACAAGTATTAAAAGTTGATCTTTTACAGAAAGACATTTATTGTTTGGTAAAGATATTCAAGCAGATGCAAAAAATTACTTTGAACTGAAGATAATAATACATTTTCACAAAAAAATTGTACTCGGGCATTGAAAAGATTCGTTTGGGAAAATAGTAACCAGAAAAGGTATATTTCAGTGAAAAGTTGACTGACTGACTAAATAAATTTCAATATTGTAATAGTAAAGAACAAAGTAATACAAATCATGAAATTATGAAAAATCAATAAAAATTAATTGGCGCTCCGGGGCGACTTCATTGATTCCAGTGGCACATTAGCTTTTTCATCTGCAGAAAAACCCGGAAAACTTTCATAAAACAAAATGTAGGGTGTCTCCAGAGGCTCTAATAAATTCAATACAAAGCCAGAACCAGTCCGCTTCGTCTTTGACCAATACGTAATAATGACTAGATTCAACGCAAGAACCACAATGAAGAATGACTGCATGAAGATTATAATTGATTTGTTCTGGTTCTACAAAATTCAGGTTCTAGGACATCAGAATCATGCGCAGTTCATATAAAGTGTTCTGGTTTATTGAGGATAGGTTCGGATTGATGAATCCTCTGTTCTGGTTTCGACTACGTAATGATCCTAATCTGTCTAGAACTGTCTCGAATCGTTCTTGCTCTCGAGGCTTAACTGTTGGGAACTATTTCCTCAACTCATGCACATTAACGTAGAAATTTGTTTGGGCTATTTTCTAGGATGTTTTTTTATTTATTTGATTCAAATAATTGATGATTGGTGGCATAGTGGTATCCTCAAAATGCGTTCTGGTTTAACCAAGTGTCCGATACTATTTCGGAGTCTTTGAGATTTTTTGTTTGTACGCATCATGTCTTGCTCAGTTTCCAAACAGTTCCGGATGTTAGAACCAAAACAAACCTAATAGTGGTCTGCTAGATTGTTAGGCGCACGTTTGGCGTATGTTTGGCAATACAGTTGATCATAAGCCGTTAAAAGTTCCAAGTAAGGAACTTTTAACAAACAAGTAAGGAAACAAGTAAGGATTTTTCCACCCAAAGATCTACAAACACAAGACGAGACAGACTGTACGGAATCATTCAACCTAGAACGGCCAGGAATATTGATTCTGCTATTTTTTTCTCATGAAGAGTATTCAACAAGAACCCCAAGAATTCGGAACAATCGTCTTGTTGTCCTAACGAGTATCCAGTGGACTTCAAAGACTCCAGGAAATCGGTTGGTGGAAAAGATGATACATTCTTACGAAACTGCAACTGCATGAACAATTGTTTGAGTTTGGTGAATGAGTAGGAAACATTCTCGTTCTCGTTCATCGTTAAAACATCGTTCTTGAAATTTTTCGTCATGAACAACACTTGTAAAATGCTATTCATGTAGCAATTATCTAATCTAATTCTTTTGAAATTCAAAAGAAAATATCTTCAATGTAGTAAAACCAGGTGATCCTTCATATATCCTAAAGGTATACCTTCAGAATCATATTTGGGATCCTGTATATTGGCACAAATATTTATAGAATTGCTTGTCGTTATTTTCAATCAGGGCAAAGTCCCAATTACACTCCTTAAAGAAGTGTCCTGAAATTAAAAATTTTACGATCGATTGAATATATTTATGGTGAATGAAGAACATAAATAATTCTGCAAAATGTTTATTTAATCATACATAAACTGCAAAATGAATATTGATGAGCAACGAATGCAAAAAAATTATTGTCACATTTATTCTCATTGAACAGATCCAACTTCCTTCGATCTTCGTGATGCCTCAGTCTTATTCTAAACATACATATGAAACCTGTAATTCATTAGATCGTAAATACACAGGTTGCGGGCCTATAACTGTTGCAATTTCTAGTCTTCATTGATCATCAGAGAAGGAGTCGGCAATATTTTCTAGAGATAGAAGCATACTAACACTGTATAAATTGAAAGGGGTATATTTTTAGGAAAGAAAAATTAATGGCTTTTTATTCCTTCGAATTTATACAAAGAAAAAATGTGTAGATCAAGCGAAGAAGTTACTTTCAGATACAAACTGGAAGAAAAAGCCTTTTCGAAACAACTAATTTCATGAATTACACGAAAAAAAAAATACTTTCGAAAAAACAACTTTTATATTAACATTGCGCTTGATATTTCTAAGGCCTTCGACATTGTGTGGTAGAGGGTTTGCTGACCAAACTTCGAAGCTACGACTTGTTGACTCATTTTGTGTCTGGATCTTCAGCTTCATGAAAGAACGTTCCCTGCAAGTGGCTATCGACGAATATCTCTTTAACACTTTAATCATCAACGCTGGTGTTCTCCAGGGATCTATATCGTCTCCAACCCTCTTTCTATTGTATATCAACGACTTATTGGAGAAAAACAAGAATCAAATATATTGCTTTGTTGATGACAACACACTTGTATCGTCATTATATTTGGATCCCAGGACATCGTCTGCAGATGCACATCTTCACCGGCAGCAGGAGGTTGAATATCTTAATGAGGATCTTGAAGTAATATCGAATTAGACAGTGTATAACCAGGTTCAATGCAATGCCACAAAAACCCAGGCACCAGTTTTCTCCAAAAAGATGAATGTTTCCGAACTGGATATAATAATGACAGGTCAAACAATTCTGTTTTCTGCTTCGATGAGTTTGTTGGGAATTTAAATGGACACTAATATGTCTGGGCATAATCATGTCGCTGAAATTACAAAGGCTACTTCTCAAAAGCTTGAAATACTGTTCCGAACCAGAAAAATGTAGGTACACACCTTAGCAACTTTTGATGCTTTATAAAGATCAGATCAGAACTTCTTTGGAGTACTGTTCTCATATATATACCCGAAAGCTTCTGGATTCCATCCAGAAAAGGGCCGTCCGCCTGATTGGAGACGCAAACATTACTTGCAACCTTGATAGTCAGGAACATCGAAGAAAGGTTGGAGATTTGTCCCTCTTTTATAGATACTTCCACGGGAAGTGATTTGGCACATTTGATTCCACCAAAAGCGTTACATATTAGAAATACGCAACGGATTGTGGCTACTCATCGTATTGGGGTTCAACTCAGGACACCTCGAACTTCACTGTTCAAGAACTCTTACATTTGGAGAATGACGTTTATGTGGTATAAATTTTCTGGATCCAAATGGATTTAATCTCCAGCGATTCAAATTCAATGTGAATCACTACTTTCGCACAGGCACTGCTCTAAGAGTGCCCAAGGATTTTCCTGTAGTGCTTGTATTTTGTCTTTGAAAAGAAATTGAAACATACAAAAATCACTTTTTCTATACAGTTTGTACTCCAAACATTAGTTGTAGAGTTGAATCAGATATCACTCACCGGACTGCTACAGAATATAGTATATGAAAGTATATGTCAACAACCTTCAAATGAACAGAAAAAAATGCACTTACATGGGACACTGTCATCCTCAATCGCAGACATGGATGTTCTGGAATCAGGCTCTCGCCTTATTGCCTCTTCCGCACCAATCTGTATTAATGCAGAGTTCAATTTTCGGTAAAAAATATTTTGAATTTCTACTTCTCCCTCTTTATACAATGATACATTTTTGAGCGCTTATTATTGTTCATTCATTTAACCACTTGGCACCTGAACTTTTTCAATTCTCAATTTTGATATTCAATGAGTTGAAATAATATTTTTTCATTGGAGGTGCAAGGTAACGGTGTTTGGCGCAAGCCAGAGTACCTGTTGAATTGTATCCCTTCAATCGTCGTCATGTAATGCTTGTTTCCACAATTATATCCATCTTCTGTGATTATCTTGTGGTACAATAATGTATTTTGACAAATGCGATAGATTAGTTTTTCATCTGGTCCTTGTTGTTTTTTTGGGTCATTCTTCTGATTTTAAGATTGTCTTTACAGAATTATGAACAGATTTGAATAATTATTTGGGAAATATTCGACCAGTGAAATTGACTAGCAGAAAGAGAAAACAAAAGAGTTTCAATACTAACTAGATCAAACACTTCAAAGGGAAACAATCAAACAAATGACAGTCTTCCTTTCCGTGAAATAATAATGCAGGGTGCAATGCAAGGGTGAATGATTTGTTAATGAGCAAAAAAATAGATTCCTTTGTAAAAATATGATTTCCTGAATTTCGTTTTCCTATTTCTATCAACTTCGTATATTTTAATCCGTACTAAGACTCATATGAAGGTTTTCTATGACTGATCTCATAATAAGAAATTTATTTTCCTCACTTCCAGTGATATGTTTTGGTCTATTTGCAATTTAATACGCAACATTTTCAATTGCACCTACCATTTTCATAAAAAACTCGTGGATGTTTGGGTACATAGTACTTCATATGAAGTGTAATGAAATATAGGGTGTTTCATTTGAAAAACAGAACTTTGATATGTTACACTTTTTTTAGCCACCCTATAGACTCCAAATAATTTTCTTCTGCAGCCTTAATCAATACACATATAATAAAATGGAGAAATTCCCGAAAAAATTATTGGTTTGGTTTACAGAGACCCTGTATAATTACCTCACTGATGACTTGATAGTGTAATAGTGTAATTTTGTTTTGTTTGCACTTTCTAAATCATCAGTGTCTGACATATTTAATTTTTAATTATTAAAAAAAAAATATTCAGTTGAACACAGGTTATGTATACTGTAGTCAAAAAACCCGACTTCAGTATGGCGAGAGAGATAGCGTTACGTCGAATCAGTGGGAAGAGAATGTCTCATATAGCGTGGCGACGTGTCGCCAGGCCAGCAATCGATTTTACGTGCGGCTATAGATGTTTCACATCAAAAATGGATTCAGATATAATTTGGAACCGTTGACAACATTATCTAACCTGTCTATAATCTTATATATAACCTCCCACAAAAAACTGCAAACTCATTAACGAAGTTTTCAAAATATAATATATTCCTAAAAATCACATGAGTAATATCAAGTTAACTCGAGTATCAATAGATTATCGTTTTCTCACTGAAAAAAGTGATACATGTTTACTGAATTATATAGCTTATGGGAAAGAAAGTTTTTGGCTTTCTACTACTCCATCTGATACAAAAAAATGGATACAAAGTAATCTATTTCTTTGCGCATTAACAAATCATTCACCCTTGCAGGACCGGCACTAGGAGGCTGCTCATCAAAATTTCAAATGGAACCAACCGATATGTAGCTCATTTTCAAGGGCTTGGAGAAACTCGCATTTCCTTCAAAACTAGAGGTTCCTACGGTCTCTCATTTTCGAATATTGAGGAAAAATAATAATGAATGACATTGGGGAGAGAATTGTAAGTAGGACTGTTGCATACTGAGAAGTCCCAGATTTGTACAATGCAAGATTTTAGAACATTTCAAATACTGTCTTAAGCTTTTCCGAATTGAACAGACCAGTGCACTATATCCCAATATGATAAGCATAATCACAAAGTTCAAGTTTCATTTTAGTGCTGATGGTATCTTTATGAATATAAAGTATCTCCAACCTTGCATTTTTTTTGTATCAGATGGAGTAGTAGAAAGCCAAAAACTTTCTTTCCCAAAAATTAATCACTCCTAAAAATATAACTCTTTCAATTTATATAGCTTATCTTATATGGTTGGGGAGAGAATTGTAAGTAGGACTGTTGCATACTGAGAAAAGTATCTACAACCTTGCATATTAGTTTTCAATTTGGTTATTTACACGTCCAAAAATTTTGATTTCAGGATGAAAGACTCCGGTTCAGATAATCTAATATATAAAAATGAATTGGCTGTTCGTGGGTCTCGCTAAAACTCGAGAACGGCTGGACAGATTTGGCTAATTTTGGTTTTGAATTATTTGTGGATGTCCATGGGAAGTACAAAAGGTGGGTAAATGTGAAAAAAAGGAAAATAATATTAATAAGAAACTCAAGAACGGCTGGACCAATTTTTAAAATTTTTGTGTTTCTGGATATGTCTTGTTCGGGAATAGGATGATAAATATTTAATATGTGTGATTGATGACTTGTTTACTTTATGGTAATTCATGATCACTCAAATGAAATGAATAAAAACACTTTTGTCTAAATACCACTGGTAGATTTTATTTACATGACCGGTTTAGGGTTTGACCCCATTATCAAGTATAAAACTGAAATCTGAAATTTTGAAATATCGGTTTTATTAGAATTTTCAGGTATGCTGCAAGGGCAGGTATTTGAGAGACCTTTTTTCCCTTTATTACAAATGTGTAGGATTTTGAAGTTATCTTTATTTATCTTGTGGTTTGATTCTTGAAGATGTTCGTACATTGCAGATTTTTTGTCCAAACAGACGTGTTCACGCAGTCTTATTTCAAAATTTCTACCGGTTTGGCCTGTATATACTGCATAGCATTCGTCACACTTGATTCTATACAGGGTGTAACTAAATAAGTGTGAAACATTCAAGGAGGTGATTCCTCATCGAAAAATAGATCTTTCATATAAAGAAATTTCATTGGAGCATTCGTTGTTAAAATACAGCCCCTTAAAGGGGATACATAAAATTTGTATAACAAGTTTTTTCACAAGCACTAAAAAAGGTACGGTATTGAAATTAACCTGACGTTTTGTACTTAGACAGAAATTTATTTGGTTTACCCCATGGTTGTAAGGGGTGGAAGACGCAAACCTTAAAATTTATTTCCGATGTAACTTTTTATCTTATTATATGTTTACCATTTGAAAATTTATTTCCGATAGCCTGTTTCATTCTAAATGAAAGAAGTCTTCTGGGGTTCTTGCCCAAAATAAACCAGTTCGCAGCAAAAAATTATTTTAGGAACAACTACAGAGATACATCGTCATAAATGCGAAAATAAGAAACTAATCTATCTAGTCGGTCGTTATTAGCGATAGTGACAATTGAATTGGTTTGACGCTGTCAGTTTGTGAATTTTCGAAATTGAATTAATACTGATTGTGTGTTGTTGTTCTGTTCTTAATTTGTTACTTTGATAATTCACTTGTTATTAAAATGGCATACACAAATGAGGAAATGGCTGATCCATTACGTTTACGGTCTGTCGCAGGGGAATGGGTTAGAAGCTTCTAGAAGGTATGTTGAAATGTATCCTCAACGGCAGCATCCTTCACATAGAATATTTGCTCGACTTCATCAACGATTACGAGAATATGGTTCATTCGACAAAAGAACGCTGGATTGTGGTCGCCATCGAGAAATGCGAACACCACAGCTTGAGGAAACAGTACTTAATTTGATTGAAGAACAACCTACTACCAGTACTAGAAAGATTGCTTTCCAGCTAAATGTTGATCATATGACGGCATTTCGAATTTTAAAGGAACAACTCTTACCATCTGCAACGAGTACAGGCACTGGATGCTGGAAATGATTAGAAGAAATTGTGACTTTCTGAAGACGATAGAATTCACAGACGAATGTAGTTTTTCTCAGGACAAGATTATTAATTTTCATAATTACCACATATGGGCTGATGAAAACCCTCACGCTATTGTCGAAACTAACCATCAAGAACAGTTTTCTCTTAACGTGTGGCTGGGAGTTATTGAGAATGATTTAATTGGGCCTCATTTTCTACCTCCTTGATTAAATGGTGAGGTATACGTTCAATTTTTAAGATAAGTGCATCCAGTGCTGCTGGAGGAAGTTCCTTTGGCGTCAGAAGGGATATGTTTTTTTATGCATGATTGGGCTCCCGCCCATTTTAGTGAAGTAGCACGTCAGCATTCAACTGAAACATATGCAAATCAGTGGATAGGTCGAGGAGGACCACAGAACTGGCCCGCTCGATCCTCAGATCTCAATACTCTCGATTTCTATATTTTGGGCCATTTACAGCATTTGGTTTATCGTACTCCTGTTCGCGATGTAGAGGACTTAAGAAACCGCATAATCGATGCGTCCAGGGTAATCAGAGAGACTCCAGGAATATTTGAGCGACATGAATACGTGGCTCAATACGCCTACGTCTAGACGCATGCGTAATATCTGAAGGTAGACATATTGAACATTAACTATGAATTCTACATGTTGTGTGTTTTGTTATTAATAAATTAGTTTTGTTTATTACCCTCTAATCGTTCAATGCAGGTACTAAGTGCAAAATAACAATAAATCCAGTTCGCATTTATGACGATGTATCTCTGTAGTTGTTCGTAAAATAATTTTTTGCTGCAAACTGGTTTATTTTGGGCAAAAAACCCAAGAGGATATCGGAAATAAATTTTTAAACGGTAAACAAATAATAAGACAAAAAGTTACATTGGAAATAAATGTTAGGGGTTGCGTTTTCACCCCTCAGAACCATGGGGTAAACCAAATAAATTACTGGCTAAGTGTCTTTTGGGTAGTACAAAACGTCAGGTTAATTTCAATATTGTAACTTTTTCAGTGCTTGCGAAAAAAATTGTTATACAAATTTTTTGTACCCCCTTTAAGGGGCTGTATCTTAACAAGGGATGCTCCAATGAAGTTTCTTTATATGAAAGATCCTATCTTTTTTTCGATGAGGAATCACCTCTTTGAATGTTTTACACTTATTCAGTTACACCCTATATACCTGATTTTTTCATTCTATCCCGTTTGGGTTTTGCATTGAACAGGAATCTACCTAAATTATCATTACTGTTGAAAGCTGTTGAAATTTTGTATTTAGAGAAATAATTTTGAATATTTTCCGAAAGTTTACCTGAGTAATTGATGCTACTGTACTGTCTTTTCTATTAGGGAAATTGGTACCTGATTGTTGACTGCAATTTGCTCAATTATATTTATTTCATCTTGGAAATTCTTTTTCGGTGAAGGGATTGCGAAAGCTCTGTATCATTTTCAAGATGAAATAAAAATAACTAAGCAAATGGTAGTGAACAATCAGGTACCAATTTCCCTAAAAGAAAAGATAATATCAGGTAAAACTCACAAAACACTTATGAATAATTGAATAGAACTGGCCGATACTTGATGAAAATCCATATTTAAAAAAACTGATCAATAGAGTTTATTCTATGATTTTCATTATAAAGGTTTTACAAAAACCGCGACACGTGTTTCGCTATACAATAGCTTCTTTAAGCAACACTGAGACTTACTTCTAAATGACAACCTTATATACTATAACCTAGTACCTATTCGTCTACCTAAGTAATAAATCTACCTGAAAAATTATACCTGAAAAATTCAAGTATCAATACATTTTTGAAAGTCTACCTGTAAATATACCTAACTATTATTACCTGCGTATGAACAGATTCAATAATGGCGAATTATTCAATTCAGTTTGATCGTTCTTAAGATGGTGAGAGTTTTTGAATTTGTTTATTTACATACTCTCCAACAGGTTAAGTTTCAAACCTTTCTTCTGGAAATGGAGGGGTTTGTATTCATGGTTGAACTCATGTCCCTCTGAAATTAGATGACTAGCATATGTGGAATTTACTTTTTCGTTCTGAAAACTATATTTGTGTTCCTTTATGCGGGTTTTGAACATTCTTCCAGTTTGACCCATATAAAACATCGGACATGACACACACGATTATTTATACACTCCTGATTTTTCTGAAACTGAACTTTTATCTTTGTTATTTTTGATGTGCACGCTCAAGTTGTTGTTGGTTTTGAAAGCCGTATTTACACCTCTACTGTGCAGAAAATCTGAAATGTTTGTAGTGGGTCGGCCTAAGTAGGTTAAGGTTCTATAACTTTTATCCTCTTCTCTTCGAATTGGGTGAACTTCTTTCAAAGCTTGACTGTATAACTTCTTTGATAATAAAGAATGTATCAAACCACTATCATAATCATTGTTGACGGCTATTTGCTTTATTATAATCAGTTCTTTATTGAAATTCGCTTCTGACAAGGGTACATTTATCAGTCTGTGGATCATACTGTTGAACGCTGCTACCTTATGCTGAAACCCTTATAGTGAAAATCATAGAATAAACTCTATTGATTAGTTTTTTTTACTTATGAGTAAATTATACCCAAACTATCGAGAACACAATATAGTCAAGTGCAGTAGCATCAATTACTCTGGTGAACTCTCAGAAAATATTCAAAATTATTTCTCTAAATACAAAATTTCAACAGCTTTCAACAGTAATAATAATTTAGGTGGAACCCTGTTTAATGCAACCCTGTTAGAATGAAAAAATCAGGTAGAACTTTTGAGATAAGACTGCGTGAACACGTCTGTTTGGACAAAAAATCTGCAATGAACGATCATCTTCAAGAATCAAAACACAAGATAAATGAAAACAACCTCCTAATATTAAACATTTGTAATAAAGGAAAGCCATGGAAATTAACAAATCAAATAAAAACTAGAAACATATACCCCCAAACGAGCAACTCGATTTATGTAGGTCTCTTCTCTTGAATTTATGAGTTTAACAACCCCGAAAATTTTCAGGCTGGAATTTTAAGGTGGCATCCTGATTCGTCAACTACCTGTCTTTCAAATACCTGCCCTTGCAGCATATCTGAAAATTATATATATATATATATATATATATATATATATATATATATATATATATATATATATACGCCAGAAACACGTGTCCGCAAACCGCGGACACGTGTTTCTGGCTATTGGCCTCATCAGCGCGGTGTAGCCAAGTGTAAAGATGGGCAACACTTGTTTGCCGAAAGCAGGAAATAACACATATGCACGGAGTCAACAACAGAAGCCAACCGCACATTTGTGGTTCCAGTTAGAAGACTTAGAATTCCCAGGCTACATCTATCATGACCACGTAGGCAGCTATAGCTACCTGCGTGACATCCGGGTCCAGGATATAAATACAAAGAGAGATTTTATCGAGTGGGTATGATATAAAAATCAAAAATGAAACAATTAGTGGACACAACACTCCAAAAGTGGGGCAAACCGCGGACACGTGTTTCTGGCTATTGGCCTCATCAGCGCGGTGTAGCCAAGTGTAAAGATGGGCAACACTTGTTTGCCGAAAGCAGGAAATAACACATATGCACGGAGTCATATGTGTTAGATGTAGATCATGTTAGATGTAGCCTGGGAATTCTAGGTCTTCTAACTGGAACCACAAATGTGCGGTTGGCTTCTGTTGTTGACTCCGTGCATATGTGTTATTTCCTGCTTTCGGCAAACAAGTGTTGCCCATCTTCTCACTTGGCTACACCGCGCTGATGAGGCCAATAGCCAGAAACACGTGTCCGCGATTTGCCCCACTTTTGGAGTGTTGTGTCCACTAATTGTTTCATTTTTGATTTTTATATCATACCCACTCGATAAAATCTCGGTCGTATAAATAAAAACTACAAGTGGTATTTAGACAAAAGTGTTTTTATTCATCTCATTCAAATATGATATTCAATCAATAATAATAATAATAATAATAAAAATAAAGGAATTCAAGAACACTTGGACCAATTTTTATGATTTTTGTGTCTTAGTATTTGTCTTCATCGGGAATAGGACAATAAGTATTTAAATATGGTATTTTATCAATAAAAATAATAACAATTAATGAAAAAATAAATGAATATAATAAAATGCAACTGTCAGCTCACATGTATATCACAGGGTGCTTTACTGAAGAGAGTATTCTTACTACCAGTTTCCAATAATTTTATCATATACCAATACCATTTATTTCATCATACTCAATAATTTTGTATCAATTTTAAAATCCTAGATCTGCTCATTCATTGACTGTTAGGCGAGCGACGTTTGCCAGGTCCGCTGGTATTCAATAATTATTATTTCATTATTATTAGTATTATTGACATTGACTTTCACAATATCCAACTATATACATTCGATATGAACCAAATATATCAGGGAAATGATCATCTTCATGATCATCCCTCGTAGATGGGATTCTCCCAAATTATCATCTTGCAATCGCCAAAACCAAACACTAGCGGGTCATCGTATTATGTAAGCTACGGATGTAAAAAATTAAACGCCTAGAAGGTCACTATATGGCAATCAAAAGTTTCATAAAGGTGATAGGTATTGACACAGTTCTTTCTGATGTACGCGGAGTACAAGTTGAGCCGGTGCTTGACTAACAAGTGATAAAAGCGGTCGGATTTCAGCGTGACAACTCGCGAAATATAATTCGAAAAAGTGAATAATACCGGACAGAGTTTAACGCATTGAAGTTTTCAGGACGATTCGTCGGTAAGGCTGATGTTTATTGTGCATGTTTATTGATTACCTAGCATTGCACCAAAATAAATTTTCAAAATCTTATTAAATAACTTAAATTTCAAATATAATTTTTTTAGTATTAATGGTTTTAAATGAATACAGGGTGTAACTAAATAAGTGTAAAACATTTAAGGATGTGATTCCTCATCGAAAAAAAGATAGGATCTTTCATATAAAGAAATTTCATTGTACTATCCCTTGTTAAGGTACATAAAATTTGAATAACAATTTTTTTCACAAGCACTGAAAAGTTACAATATTGAAATTAACCTGACGTTTTGTACTACCAAAAAGACACTTAGCCAGTAATTTATTTGGTTTACCCCATGGTTGTAAGGGGTGGAAAACGCAACTCCTAAAATTTATTTCCAGTGTTAATTTTTGTCTCATTATTTGTTTACCATTTATTTCCGATTTCCTGTTTCATTCTAAACAAAAAATGTATCTTGGGTTTTTTTCCCAAAATAAACCAGTTCGCAGCAAAAAATTATTTTAAGAACAACTACAGAGATACATTGTCATAAATGCGAAAATACCAAACTAATCTATCTAGTAGGTCGCTATTAGCGATAGTGACAATTAAAATGGTATGACGCTGTCAGTTAGTGAATTTTCGAAATTGAATTAATACTAATTGTGTGTTGTTGTTCTGTTCTTAATTTATTACTTTAATAATTCACTTGTTATTAAAATGGCATACACAAATGACGAAATGGCTGATATGCATTACGTTTACGGTCTGTCGCAGGGAAATGGGTTAGAAGCTTCTAGAAGATATGCTGAAATGTATCCTCAACGGCAGCATCCTTCACATAGAATATTTGCTTGACTTCATCAACGATTACGAAAATATGGTTCATTCGACAAAAGCACGCAGGATTGTGGTCGCCATCGAGAAGTACGAACACCACAGCTTGAGGAAGCAGTACTCAATTTGATTGAAGAACAACCTACTATCAGTACTAGAAAGATTGCTTTCCAGCTAAATGTTGATCATATGACAGTATTTCTAATTTTGAAGGAACAACTCTTATACCCTTACCATCTGCAACGAGTACAGGCACTGTTACCGCGAGACTTTCCGAACTGTCTTGAATTTTGCAATTGGATGCTGGAAATGATTAGAAGAAATTGTGACTTTCTAAAGACGATAGAATTCACAGACGGATGCAGTTTTTCTCGGGACAAAATTATTAATTTTCATAATTACCACATATGGGCTGATGAAAACCCTCACGCTATTGTCGAAACTAACTATCAAGAACAGTTTTCTCTCAACGTGTGGCTCGGAGTTATTGGGGATGATTTAATTGCGCCTCATTTTCCACCTCCTCGATTAAATGGTGAGGCACACGTTCAATTTTTAAGAGGAGTGCATCCAGTACTGCTGGAGAAAGTTCCTTTGGGCGTCAGAAGGGATATGTTTCTTATGCATGATGGGGCTTCTGTTTAAAATCTGTTTAAAATCTGTTTTTCCGTCAACCAGCTGTCGCACCCCTACGAACGACAACCCTCAGAAGTCGAAACTTGTGAGAGCTAAGGATTAACGAGGTCTTACCTTTTAACGTGTGATTCCTAACACGGGTTTGACGATAGCAAGTGAAGATCGATCGTTCAGACTAGGGCTTGAACCACCGACCAACACGGCAGTCAATTCGAATGAGTGAACAAAGCACTCACGCCGAACCGCTTGGCTACCGACCGATGGGCTCCCGCCCATTTTAGTCAAGTAGCACGTCAGCATTTAACTGAAACATATGCAAATCAGTGGATAGGTCGAGGAGGACCACAGAACTGGCCCGCTCGATCCCCGGATCTCAATCCTCTCGATTTCTCTATTTGGGACCATTTACAGCATTTGGTTTATCGTACTCCTGTTCGCGATGTAGATGACTTAAGCAACCGCATCATCGATACGTGCAGGGTAATCAGAGAGACTCCAGGAATATTTGAGCGAATACGTGGCTCAATGCGCCGACGTCTAGACGCATGCGTAATGTCTGAAGGTAGACATATTGAACATTTACTATGATTTCTACATGTTGTGTGTTTTGTTATTAATAAATTAGTTTTGTTTAATACCCTTTAATCGTTAAATGCAGGTACTAACTACCAAATAACAATAAATCCAGTTCGCATTTATGACGATGTATCTCTGTAGTTGTTCGTAAAATAATTTTTTGCTGCGAACTGCTTCATTTTGGGCAAAAAAACCTAAGAGACATTTTTTGTTTAGAATGAAACAGGCTATCGGAAATAAATTTTCAAATTGTAAACAAATGATAAGACAAAAAGTTACATTGGAAATAAATTTTAGGGGTTGTGTTTTCCACCCCTCACAACCATGGGGTGAACCAAATAAATTACTGGCTAAGTCTTTTTGGTAGTACAAACGTCAGGTTGATTTCAATATTGTAACTATTTCAGTGCTTGTGAAAAAAATTGTTATATAAATTTTATGTACCCCGTGTATCTTAACAAGGGATACTCCAATGAAGTTTCTTTATATGAAAGATCCTATCTTTTTTTCGATGAGGAATCACTTCCTCAAATGTTTTACACTTATTCAGTTACACCCTGTATATCCGATCACCTATGAATTCTGCATCGTCCAAAAATTTTCATATTACTAAAAAAATCAAATCAAATGTTTTAGCATGAACTAAGAGAACATATCCATTAATCATATCATTATTTGAAATACCAATCAATCGCTTTTTCCTTTTAAAAATTCAAAATTCACGGATGATATATTATCTTATCATTTGCCAAATTTTTATTTCAATAAGGTAAAATTGATGATACCTAAATTATTCAACTTATTCTGAAACTAATCTATCCTCGAATTATTTTACTTTTATGTTTGAATTGAAATTGATAATTTTTTTTTTGGAAATAAAATTTTGGAGAAAAAATAGCTTTCTACAAATGTTTGGAATACGAACTGAATAGGAAACGAGATTTCCTTTCAATTAAATGTTCATATGGAATTAGTTGTTTCAAAAGTATTCATTCTTTCCTCAAATTCACTTTTCATGTGAAAGTAATCGTTTCGGGAGGGTTTTTTCCAGTTTGTCTCTGAAAATGCCTTCCATAATTGATCTCACGTGTGTTTAATCTCTGTTCTGTTTAAAATTTGTTTTTCCGTTAACGAGCTGTCGCACCCCTACGAACGACAACCCTCAGAACTCGAAACTTCTGCGAGTCAAGGGCTAACGAGGTCTTACCTTTTAACGTGTGATTCCTAACAGTGTTTTTTGAACTTAATTGCCTTTTTATTTACTTTGCGGGCATCCCACAATTTTTTGAATGGAGATAGCAAGCTAGAAAGCCGAACAGCTTTCTACCAAAAAACTGATTTCTCCTTGGAAATCAACCATTTCAATTCAAACGAGATTTCTGTGGTCAGGATAAAATCAAATAAGTGTATGAATGTCACTTCGTACTGTCATTTTGATATGAGTAACGAATGCTCCATCTTGCAATATCACCCAGAAAGGTACGGTGGGGAGAAGGAGGTGATAGGATGAGTGCTTCATTCCAAAACTCTGAAGTACGCCATGTGAATGATAGTGTTTCGTGAAAGAGAAATTGTACAGGATGTAACAAAAAAGTAGGTCATAAATTGAACCACATATTCTGGGCTCAAAAATAACTCTATTGGATATAACTTACCTCAATACAAATGTCCACAGAAAGTACATAATGAAAACCGACTGAACTGTTTTTAATATCTCATAATGAAAATGGATCCATCTTTTTTCTATAAAACCACGAAATCTGTTGGGCCAATAAAATTGTTGAATAACGGCGTTCCGGATTTGCTTAGAAGGCGCATAATTGGTGACGAATCATGGGTATATGGTTATGACATCGGAACCAAAGTCCAATCGACCCAATGGAAAAGCCCAGGAGAGCCGAAACCATAAAAGCACGCCAAGTTCGATCAAATGTCAAGGTTTTGCTCACTTCGATTACCGTGGCGTAGTGCATTAGGAGTTCTTGCTACATAGTGGTACGGTCAATAAGAAATATTATCTTGAGGTTATGCGCCGCTTGCGAGAAGCAATACGTAGAAATCGTCCGGTATTACAAAAAAGCAATTCATGTACCTGCTCACTCGTCATTGCTTGTTCGTAGTTTTTTGGCCAAAGCAACACCGGTCATACCTCAGCCATCGTATTTACCAGATTTGGCCACTTACGGCTTTTTTCTGTTCCCAAGATCGAAGAGGCCCATGTGAAGACAGTGTTTTGTGATTATTGGGGAAATGAAATTCAAATCGCAAAGAAGTAACTTTCAGACACAAACTAGAAGAAGAAATCCTCTCGAAACAGCTATTTTCATATCAACACTGAAAGAAAAATACTTTTGCTACGGATGCTATACATACAATGTGCCCCTTCTCTCATCGCTTTCATACGTTCAAAACGAAAGATTTCTCACGCAGTAATTTCTCACTGAAGTCAGTCATGAATTCTTACATGTCAGGTGGATATGACACGTTCTCCATGTTGACAACGCTACGCTGACAATTCGCGTGCAATATCCAAGTAGCCCATTGTCGGCGTTTCCATAACAACAAAACCGAAGCACTGCATAATTATTGCTGTCAACTTACCCAACGAAAATAGTTTCATTGTTGATTGTTATAGTATGAATAGTTCAGATTTATCAAATATTGAATATAATGAAATACGAAGATTTAGAGTTGGAAAATACACGTCCAGAAATTGTTCAGAAAGCAACAGATGTTTGCAATAATTTGCTACCAAGCACATCGAGAGAAAAATATGAAATCGCTTACAGAAACTTTATGGACTGGAAAATGAAAGCCAAGGTAAATTCTTGTTCCGAAAATACCTTGTTAGTTAATTTTGAAGAGTAGTCAAGAAGATTGAAATCATCAACATTATGGTGTCAGTACTCGATGCTGAGGAGTAATTTAATTATTAAAAACTGTGTTGATAGATCAAAATACGTGAAACTACGTGAATTCTTGAATTTCACTAGTTCGGACTTCCATTGTCTACTATATAAAATGATTTGAAATTCCTGAAACAACTAAAAAAGAAGAATTAAAAATGAGATAGCTGAAAATAATAATTATATCAACCAAAATAAACCTGAAATGAAATAATAGTGAAATAAAATACAAGTAAAAATAGAACAATTGAATAAATAAAAATAAAGAAATGAAAAAAGAAAGAAAATAAAAAGTGACTTGGAATTTCTTCACTTTTATTTTCTTTCTTTTTTCATTTCTTCATTTTTATTCATTCAATTGTTCTATTTTCACTTGTATTTTATTTCACTATTATTTAATTTCAGGTTTATTTTGGTTAATATAATTCTTATTTTCAGCTATTCATTTTTATTTCTTCTTTTTTAGTTGTTTTAGGGATTTCAAATCATATTATATAGTAAACAATGGAAGTCCGAACTAGTGAAATTCATCATGAAACATTGTCAATCACCTTCAAACATACGTGTATTCTTAAAACGTAAATCCGAAAAATATGCTCCAAAACAGTCAAAAATAATAACTTCTGAAGAAATTCAACAATTTTGAAAATATGCACCTGATAAAAAGTATTTGCTGATGAAGGTATCAATTGAAATTTTTTAAATTGTTATCGAAAAATGAATGTTTGGTTTTGATTCAGGCTGCTTTAGCTATTGGCCTTGCCGGGCATGTCGTTGTGATGAACTTTAAAAATTGAAAACTGATGACATGAAAGATTTTAATTTGGCCCTTTTAAAAAAATTATCCGATACTAAAACCAAGGTTCCTAGAAAATTCACAGTCACAGGAGAGTTTACAAAAAATATGTGAAGCTTCGACCATGCACAAATGAAACACATTTTTTTTAGTAAAAAAATAGCAAATGTACGAAACAGCTTGTAGGGATAAATGAATTTGGCACCATGGCGAAAGAAATAGCGAAATTTTTGCAATTACTGAACCCTGAATTATATACTGTTTTCCAAGGTCATCTGCGATTAGTTAATGCAGGGGCAGATCTTTTAACTTCAAAACGCCATGGGGGTTGGAAATCCAGCAATGTAGCTGAATCTTATATCGACAACTCCATAGCTAACAAACTGAAAATTTCAAAAAGTATAGTAGAATACATTCAGCCTCCAGCGCCATTAGAACCTGAACACAACAATGCTGCGGAAGCTCAGTACGTTTCCACATCAACTTCAACTTCGACCGTAGCTAATTACCGAAAACATGTTGAAACAAAACAACCTAACAGGAATTACTTTATAAAATTGTTCAAATGTAACTGTTAATTACTATTTTAAATAAAATGAAGAATGAGTTAATTATATACAAGTATTATTATATATCTGTTTAAAATCTGTTAACCAACTTTCGCACCCCTACGAACGACAACCCTCAGAAGTCGAAACTTGTGCGAGTTAAGGATTAATGAGGTCTTACCTTTCAACGTGTTATTCCTAGCACGGCTTCAATACTCGAGAACAACGCAACCGTACAAAAAGTACAATGTACAATGCGTGAGAAAATGACAAAATTCACACCTGCTTGATATGCAGCACTCGCCTTCGGCTCGTGCCAACAAACTTCTGCGCTCGTGAGAAATATGTCGTTTTCCCACTTGTTGTACAATATACTATTCGAAACGAATACTTTTATATTAACGCCAAATTATACAAAAAACATTTTTTCTATTCCGTTAGTATTTCAAATATTCGTAATGGAATCGAATCAGATATCATCACAGGATTCCTACACAATATATAAAATGAATGAAGTAAAATTTCACTCACATGGAACATTGTCATCCTTACTAGTAGACACCTGGATGTTTCGTCGTCTCCCTTGCCTTATTGGCTCTTCGGTACCAAATACAGGAAGACATTACAAGAAAATTGTTCATAAAATTACGACTTTTTGTCACGGAATTTTTCGAATCAATCCATGTCATCGATGACATGGAAGATTTCCACATTCTTTGTATCAAGATGGAAAAGTAGAAAGCCAAACCCTTCCTTTCCCAAAAAATCAATGTCTTCTTAAAATGTATCCTTTCAATTTAATCATCATCGTTCTATTGATCAATTAACAATTTTCAGTTCAGTACTGGAATTAAATTCCCTTTTCTTCAGTTCCTTATCTGATTCATAATTAATATTATAATTATAATTTCACAATCACAAAAAACTCTCTATGTCTTGAGAAATGCCATCTTTATTAGTTTAGGTTGCATTCGTGGATAATGGAACTTTTATGAAACAGTTATAATCGTAGTACACACACAAAAGAAGTACCTGCTATTTTCATCTTGAACTAATTGTGATGCAAGTTCAGTTAACAAATATAATTAAATTGTTGGATAAATTATTCTATTTGAACTAAATTTCTAGAATAATAATTTGGTCATGGCCGTTTCCAAATTTGTAATGGGTACTATTACATGTGAAGTGTCATGAATATGTTTTAATTTTCGTCAAAGTTGATTCATCTAAAGGTGACGTCCTAACCTTCCATTGAAGTTCTGAGAATAAATAAAATATCAAGTTATTAGTGATTACGAAATGATTGCAGCAACTTACAACATGTCATATGCTAATTTCAATTGAGCATTCACCCGAAATTTAGCAGCTTAATGTTATTTAATAAAAATGAATAATTTTCAAATGTTCAGTTGGAAAAATGAAACCCAAGTTCTATTCGAACAAAAAAAAATTTTTCAGAAATATTGAATTTCTCTATTTGTTTAAAACAATTTAATAAACAATTCACGTAAGAAATTCATATCTTATGTTAATAACTGCCATTGTTTAATGTGAAAACACACATAGCTGAATATCAATTAAAAAAATAATTTTTATTAGCAATTTTTAGATATTTCATCTTGCAATAAATATAAAAAATCATAATTAACAAATTAATAAATTTTTATGAACTTTTATCGCAGGATCGTATGAAGTATATATATATCAAAAAGGCTCTACGAAGTTTGAAATTTATGGGCCAATTATTTATACCTTTCATCCCATTATTTATGCTATACATAAAAATGTGACGATTTTTTTTAATTCATTATAATACTTATAATATATAATATATAGCTGTTTTTATAATTTTTTTCTGCTTCAGAAAAAAAAAATAACGTTGGTCAATATTTGTTTATAACAAATTGCTAAACTAATGAACAATTGAATAATGAATACATTTTTTTCGCCAAACTATTCAAAAGTGTAAATTATGATTTTTAAAAGCGAAATTATTCCTTAACTAATTATTCAAACAATCGAAATATAAAAAAATCTATTTTAAACAATCGAAAATTAAAATTAGGAAAACATTTTTTTCAATCATAATTATCTCTAGACAACAGAATAGAAAAAAAATTTTTTCAAAAATATTGAATTTCTCTATTTGTTTAAAACAATTTAATAAACAAATTACGTAAAATATTCATTTCCTATGTTAATGACTGCCATTGTTTGAGGTGAAAACAGACATAGCTGAATATCGATTGAAAAAAAAATTTATCAACAATTTTTAGATATTTCATTTTGCAATAGTTATAAAAAATCATAGTTAACAAATTGATGCATTTTTATGAACTTTTATCGCAGGATCGTATGATCGTATAACAGAAGGGCTCCACGAAGTTTAAAATTTATAGGCCAATTATTTATACCTTCTATCCCCTCATTTATGCCAACGGAGATTGGGAAAAAATTTGTTAGTTTAACAATTGAATAACTTTTTGAAAATGATGATAAAACTTTTTTGTCTACGGGACTCGATCCATTCAAGTGTTAAGAAGATACTAGATTTTTTTCAAATTTTTAAAATGACATTTTATGTTATAAAAAAAATATTTCTTTTGACAAACTCTCTTTAGCGGCAGCGCGCGCATATCGTAACAGCCGCGCGAAACCCTATTTTCAACGTCAAATCAAAATTATAAATAATGGAGATAGAGTTTCGTGAGTCGAGACTTTTTTATTTGAGTTATTAACGAAAAACTAAATACCATTTTTTTAAATCTTAATAACAATTGCAATTTCTTCCCTGCACCAAAATTCTTCAAAAACATTTTTCTAGAGGTGATTTTGAATCGAATGAGCTATGGCTCATATTTTTAGGACCTTCATCTCTATTTTTCATGTTTTTGAACTTGTTGATTAGATTATTTGGTAGGTTCCGAGTTTTGCCGTTTTCTCCTTCATTTACAATCTCCAAACGTTTTCAACTGCGACTGTGGTAGTCATTTTCAATGAATGAACAGATATAGGATTTCAAAATTGATACAAAATCATCAAGTATAATAAAATGAATGATATTGTTATATTATAAAATGAATAGGAATCAGTAGAAAAAGTGCACTCTTCAGTGAAGCACCCTGTGATATAAAACTTTTTTCGTATTGTTATCAGGCGCAAGAACAAATAAAGCAGATGGATTTCCATCTCGTGAACATGCCACGTACAATTGACCATGTGAAAAACTTGTATGGCATAAAAAATTAACAAAATATAGTTGGGCTGTAAATTTCGTAGGCTGACAAGGGAAAAAATTATAATTTCATAAAATTTAATTTAATTTTCCGATATAGTTGCCTTCGAGGGCGATAGAACGATTAAAGCAGTCATACAATTTTTCGATACCATTTTTATAGTACGATTCATCTTCATTTCCACCGAGCATTCTCTTGAGGTGTGAGAACAGAAAAAAGTCGCTTAGGGCCAGATCTGGACAATATCATGGATGCGAAAGCAATTCGAAGCTCAACTCATTGAATTTTACCATCGATTTCACTGATTTGTAACACGGTGCATTGTCTTAATGAAACAACCCTATTTTTATCTAAATGGGGCCGTCATCTCGTTTTTCAAATGCTTCGATAACGCTATTTAATAGTCGCGATTGATGGTCTTGTCTTTCTTGACATAGTAGATGAATATTATATCATCCCAAAATGCTGATAACATAACTCTGCCACCCTGGATTCGGCTCACCAAGTGCAGTCCACGCATATCGGCGCAAAAATTAGATTTTTTTATGGTGGAACAGCTTCAAACACTTCTCAAAATCATCAATTCGTTGTCTTTGGTCGATGTTGAGCTCGCGCAGCACCCACTTTGTACAGAGCTTTCTCATATCCAAGTAATCATGCACGATATGTCCAACACGATCAACTCCACTTTGCGGTCATCCAAAATTATTTCGTGGAATTTTTGATGTTGTCGTCGGCAACAACCTCTATGGGGCGTCCACTGCGTTTATTGTCCTCGGTGCTCATTTCACCTTTTGAATTTAGCAAACCACTTTTCAGCGTTTGATTTTCCTGGTGCAGTGTCCAAATAATGTTTATCAAGCCAAGCCTTGGCTTCAATAATTTTTTTTTCGTTTAAAAGTATTGCTTTATCAACACCCGAAATTCCTCTTTAATCATTTTCTCCAAACTGACAAATGTCACTTGAAATATTTTATCATAAACTAATAGTCCGACAGCTGTGAAATTTGTACTCTTATCGTTTGAAGGTAAATGTTAACAGAAAATCATAAAGATTATCACTAGTACCGCCATCTGTCTGTTAGCCTGCTAACTTTTCAGCCCATCTAGTATTCGAACAAAATTGTTTCCAATGTTTTATTTTTTTCATTATTGAAGCTTTATCAGAAATGAAAAATTGAAATTCATCAATTTTTCCATCGAAATTCTTTTCTGAGACCTTCGACGTATAGCCTCGACAAAAAAAAAGAATCAACGCTTCCATTCTGAAAACTAAGGTTTTCATTCAAAACCTCCAAGTAAAAGCGATGACTTTTTCCTCTACAAAGATGACGATCTATGAGATCGACAAAAGACTCAGGCTTCGAATATCAAAGATAAACGAGGCTCCCTAAGGTAGTCACTTGCAAAGGCAAGCTTCTACATCGACCATTGACGAGATTCATGCTTTGTCTTTTACTGCAGGCAGCCAGATAAACTTGTGGTCCAACACCAGACAGCTCTCTTTCGATCCACCAAATCTCATTAGTTATGCTAGGCTGAACCACTGAGCTGCCATTTTCAAGCTTGCCTTTAAAAGAACAGTTCAGTGGTTCAGCTTAGCACCAATGATAGCTCCTGGTGTGCTGAAACAGTGCGGTCGGGTGTTTCACCACAAGTTCATCTAGCTGCCTTGCAGTGAAAGCTGTATTCGAAGACAAAGGACGAATTTCGTTCGGCGAGCTATGCCTGCGATGTCTGACTGCCTTGAATAGTCTTGTTTATATTGGCACTTCCGTTGAGGATGTTATCACCTCTACTTTCAGGCTTGTCCTTTTCGGGAAAATAATTTTTGAGATGCATTTCATTAGTTCGGACTTCCATTGTTCAATATGATATCTTCGGATAGCTGGGGACCTGAAAGATAGAACAAGCTCACCGAAACAAGTCATCATGTAATTACTAGGATGTTGTGTACGAAACTGTTATTTCCAACTGAAGGACGAATTTTTTACGCAAGATGAGGGACTGCCAATGAGATCGCCTATTTCGCCGGTTATAGCCAACATATATATGGAGTGGTTTGAGTCTGGTTGAGATACGTGGACGACACCTCCAAAATATGGAGCCATGGGAATGTAGAACTAGACACATTCCTGAAGCACATCAACAACGTGAGTCGTTCCATCAATTCCACAATGGAGAAGGAAGTCCACAATGGATTGCCATTCTTAGACGTATTGGTGAAGAGGACCGACACTAAATGGTAAAAATCTGTATACGGAAAACCCACTTACACGGGATAGTATCTGAACCAGGAATCCAACCACCCTTAATTGACTGAGAGAGGAATCATCAGGACTCTAGTAGACCTTCAACGGAATGGTTACTCCAAAGTGATGGTGGAACAGACTTTGGCAATAAGACAGCAAAAGCCTTACAAGAAAGAGAAGCCGCCACAACCAGTACTTGTACTTCCCTACATCAGAGTATTATCGGAAAGGATAAGATGAATTGGATCCAAGTACAACATCAGAACCTGCTTCAGATCTGGGAACACCATCCGTAGGAGCCTCACGAAAACCAGATTTTCAAACGCAGACTGCGGTTCCAAGAATTCCATTTACCGTATACCCTACGAGTGCGGACAATTATACATCGGTGAAACTAAGAGGCCATTGAAAGTTCGCATTGCCAAACACGAGAAACACACATAGCGAGGAGACACTAGCAAATCAGGAATAGCAGAGCACGATTGAACTCATTAACATAACATCAAGTAGTCTATAGCTGAAATCATTTACAAGGAGAAACACTGGTTTAAAAAAAATTCGAAGAAGCTGCATATATGTTATCCAACAATGTATTCAGCCAAGCTAGCGTAGAGATACGCAACATATTATTGGAACCTAGAATCAAGCGGAACACGACCTACTTCCGCCAAACCGTCAGCTTCTGCTAAAACCGATGAAGCGGAGAGAGGGAAGAGGGGACAGGTGAAAGCACTCGAATGAACTATGAATAGTCAGTTCTCGGAGGAATAAGTCCAGTCTCCACCCGAAGACGATTGTGGATGATAACAATCGAAACGTCGTGAAGTAACTTGGCTTGGAATTTTTTGATTTTTAATTTTCATTTCTTGTTTATGATTTTCAATGTTCATATCTTGTTGCTAGTTAAATTTCTAATTGTTTCTTGTATATTATTTCATTGTAATTTCAGTTTTTTTGCTTAATATAATTGTTATTTTGTAGCTAATCTCTTTCATTTTTATAGATTTTTTCAGGGATTTCAAATCAACTAATATCATGTTAGAGAATCGAACTCCGAACTAATGAAATGCATCACGAAACATAGCCTTCAAACAATTTTTGAGATATTCGTAGAAACAATCACAGTCACTCACTTAACACTCATTCTGTTTCTCTGTACTGGTCGGTCCTAGGAAGCTAAAATTTAGTATATACGTGCTTCTTAGGTCTCTTATGTTTTATGTTTTATATGTGCAATAAGAATGGAATTTCGAATATTTCAACTGGTGAGCCAGCCGCAAAAAAAAGGCGCGCCCATGAAATAAAATTATCTCCCAGTTGGTGAATTTATTTTTAGTATCAGCACTGTACCCGTGTGGAGCCGGGGCGGGTCGCTAGTTATTTATAACTATTAACCAATTTGTTTAGGCAAATCAATTCATCCACGGCACTACGGAATTTAGCACGTGATTGTAATTGTAATTGTAATTTATTTGTTATTACTACCTAAAACGATATTGACTCTTCGACTACGTCTTTCTGAATATTTCAGTAATAATCTGAAATCACATATTTTAAAACAAGCAGACAAATAATCCATCTGAATTTGGTCTGTTTTCAAATTCAATTTACTGCAATCATTATCAATAAAATATCAGATTAACAAATACGATATCATATGTCGAAATGCAAGCCACTTAAATTTGGTAAAAGCTACTTTTATACGCGATAAATAGGTCAATGTTTTTTTCGATTGGAAGAATCAACACATTATTCTGTTTTCGAACAAGTTTTAGGACCACTATTGCCAGATCTACGAACGATATTAAAATTCAACATCAGAATGCATCATTGTTGATTACTGTGAAACGAAAATGGAAAAAAAAACTAATGGTGACATTATTCACGAAAAAGATGAAGGATCCAGTTTAAATTTCATTTATACTTTAAGATGACTGCAGTGTTTATACGATATCATTTAATCAAAGCCAACATTCCAAATCTAATATTTCAATTAGCGTTGTATAGTTAATCTCATAACGTGACCCAATGATAGCACTCTTTCAACTTAGTTATTATTCTCTCCTGAGTACCACATCAGAAAGTGAAAATGGCGATGACTCTGCTTTCGAAGAAACCATCTATGAAATTAACAGAAAAATAAAAAACAAGAATATCAACAAGCTGCTGAGAGCAAGTAACAGGAAAGCTGTCCTTGTTCCAGACAAATCATCGGTTATCTTCGATTCTCATGTTTTGAGTTGTTTAAGTTGTCAATTCCATAGACAAAATGATCATTGAGGCAAACGTCATCGGCATTATTTACGCAGATTTCTTCTGCTTGGGACAGTGTGAGTTAATCCATGACTCGCCATAATACCACTGTTGAGACTGACGAGATATCGCAAAAGCGTTGTCTGGCGTTGCAGACGAACCTGCATGAAGAGACAGAAGGCATTTGCCAACAGGTGCTCAACATCTGAATTTGGTTTCGCAAGTGAGCACCGGTGGGATCCTAGGTTACTTCTGATACTCATAGTATAAACATTCCATGGATACCATAGATAACATATTCGTAGAGGAAGTCATGCTGACTACTTTGTTTGAATAAGATCCAAAAAGAGTGAGTCTATTTTACTCTCCACTGCAACTCGCGAGGTTTGATGAGGCTCACGTCAATTCTAACTGGAATAATCTAATGAATGTTCTTTCGAGACCAGATGACGAGCAGTACTGAAAACCTGACTTTGGTCGCAGCGGGGCACGCACAAGCTATGTGCTCTGCTGTTTCATTACCTTTCAAATATAAACGGCACCTACTATTTCTGACACAACACAACAGTGACACAACAGCCCAAGTCACTTCACCTGATGTTTAAGGAGACAGTGACCTATAAGATGCAGTTCAGGTATTCAGTATTTGTTTGGCAATGACTGTGGCGATGCCACAGTCATAAAACAGCCTGCATCACCTTATCTTGCGTGGAAGTCAGCATCTTTCAAACCAGGAATTCATTTCAGAGATAATTTGTTGAGTTTTCGTTTCGAGGAAAGTTTTTTGTCAGTCCAATACCAGCTTAGGCTTCACTCGATGAAAACTAAGTGCTTACTAATATTACATCATTTCAGTTTGATCTAAACGGATTCGATGTATTTTGAGTGTGCCCCCAAACAATCGTCAAAAGTTGCCCTAGGGGACAAAAGGAACGCGAGGATCTCACCTTTCACCTTGCGGAATGGCCAGGAATAAAGCACGAAAAAATAATTCAAATGATAAGCATCTCCGGTGTTCACTTCTTTCAGATAGCATGCTAGCCGGTAAATTGTTTGAAGGTGATTGACAATGTTTCATGATGAATTTCATCAGTTCGGATTTCCATTGTCTGGTATTATAAAAATATTTGAAATCCCTGAAAGAACTAAAAAAGGAAGAATTGAAAATGAATTGCTGGAAATAACAATTATATCAAGCAAAAAAACCTGAAATGAAATAATAGTGAAATAAAAGTAGAAATAAAACGAAAAATAAAAATAAAATAAAAAGTTAAGAGATTTCAAACCAAGTTACTTCACGACGTTTCGATTTTTAGTATCCACAATCGTCTTCGTGTGATGACTGTACTAATTCATCCGAGAGGCGACTATTTCTGGGTCAATCGAGTACTTTTACTTATTTCGGCGTTCCTTTTTCCGCTTCACCGTTTGGCGGGAGTTGGCTATTTTTCGCTTGATTATGGGTTTCCATATGTTGCGTATCTCTACGCTAGCTTTACTGAATGAATGCGTTGTTGGACAACATGTATGAACTTCTTCCTAAACCAATGTTTCTCCCTCTGTATGATCTCACTCGATGTTATGTTGATGGATCCAAACATGCTCTGCTATTTCTGATTTGCTGGTTTCCCCTGACTATGTGTGATTTTTGTGCTCAGCAATGCGAACATTCAATGCCTTCTTAGTTTCATCGATATAGGATTTTCCACACTCACAGGGTATCCGGTAAATGCAATTCTTGGAATCGCAGACCGCGTTTGGTGACTTGCTTTTCGTGAGGCTGCTACGGATAGTATTTCCAGATTTGAAGCAGATTCTGATGGATCTAATTCTTCTTAACTTTTCCAATAATCGTCTAATGTAGGAAAATGCAAGCACTGGTTGTGATGGCTTCTCTTCCTTGCGAGACTTCTGCTGTTTTTTGGTCAGAGTCTGTTCCATCATCGCTTTGGAGTAGCCATTCCGTTGAAGATCATTTTTGATGATGTGTAGTTCCTTCTCGAGACCTTCTTTCGTATTACAGAGTCCAAAAGCAGTGTCTAATAGAGTCTTGATGATTCCTCTTTCAGTCTATTGATGGTGGTTGGACTCGTGGTTCAGATATTGTCCCATATGAGTGAGTTTTCCGTATACAGATGTTTCCCATTTAGTGTCGGTCCTCTTCACCAATACGTCTAAGAATGGCAATTCGTTGTGGACTTCCTTCTCCATTGTGAAAGTGATGGAAGGTCTTACGCTGTTGATGTGTTTCAAAAAGGCATCTAGTTCAGTATTCCCATGGTTCCATATTATGAAGGTGTCATCAACGTAACTCAACCAGACACGAGGTTTCTTGTGGGCTTCTTCAATGGTCAGAGTTTCCAACAACTCCATATATATGTTGGCTATGATTGGTGAAAGTGGCGATCCCATTGGCTGTCCCTTGTCTTGTGTAAAGAATTCACCCTTCAGTTGGAAATAATATTTTCGTTCACAGCATCCTAGTAATTCCATATTATTCCATTCCAGGCTTTTTTGCTCAACATAATTGTTATTTTCAGTTATTCATTTTTAAGTCTTCTTTTTCATTAGTTCCTTCAGAGATTTCAAATCATTCTATATATCAGACAATGGAAGTCCGAACTGATGAATTCAGCCGCTTACTTGTCCCATTGAATAACAAAATTATATTCAAATAATAGAATGAAAACATATTGCCACAACCAGCTTTCGTTTGTAGTAGCAGGGGAGCCCACGATGCAAAATGGGGATTTACTCAAGCGTCATTGAGACATTTTAGGTTGCAAAGCTCAAATGATAAGAAGAATGAAATGTTATATAATATATACCTTTTCATCGGTGGGGGAAGCGGCTATAGATTTTTAAATATGTAAAAAAATACTGTTGTATGGACATACTCGAGCGCGTCAGATATTGATAGTATCAATGTCCTACGTATTTTTAATGAAGTTGGTATGTTAATCTGATCATTTGCATGATGTGGGATGTTGTATGTAAGGGTTAAAAGTGAAAAGAAAAAAAAATTGATCGAGCGCGTCTGATTTTCTGAGGGGTGTTAAGTGGAACAAAAAAAAGCTCTCATTCAATAATCTGACGATTTCCAATAATCTGACGATTTCGATCTGACGCAAACTCGCGGTCATTATTATAATGTGCAAAAATATTCGCCATTTTGAAATACTCAAGCGCGTCAGATCAAGATATATATGGTTCATCTTTATGTTTCAGACGTGCTGTCTCAATCTGACGATTATCTAGAGGGATTCGCTTAATCTGACAAAAACAATATTTTTTAAATTTTTTTTCAATTCATTGAACTTAATTAATTGAAAAGCTGAGAAAATATCATGTAAATAAGTGTATGTTTTTTGAGTAGAATACCTACTTGTATTTATAAGAAAATAATTTTAAAAAATTGCCCAAAAAAATTAAATTTTTTATAATCAATTGATTAATTGATGAAGAAAAGAGAAATGGAACTTTCTGTTTTTTACCATTTTCATTTGTAACTAACGTTATCGCAGTTTCGTCCTATAAGGACATTTTCGAACTTATATTGTATAAGTTCAAAAATGTCCTTATATATTGTATAAGTTCTTATAGGTCCTTATAGACCTTATAGGACCAAACTGCAGTAACTTCAGTTACAAATTGAAGCGGTAAAATAATAAAAAGTTTAATTTCTCTCTTCTTTATTATGATTTCCTACCACGTAGTAACGCCTACATCCATCAATCAATTGATTAATTAATCATCATCTTCATCTTCATCACGAACGAGTCTCTATGATCAGCTGTGATGGCGTCATGGCAACAGAATTCAGAGTGGGGACGAAGTGAGAGACTAATAGATAGAGACAAAGTGAATAGAGAATAGAGGAATAGAAACTCCAAGAGGGAAATGTAGTTATCACACAGCTGCACGCATTATTTTGTTATTTCGGCTTGCGGAAATCGTCAGATTATATATTTTCCGTTATCCTTGAATTATTTTTCTTCAAAATTAAAAAAATTTGCTACGCTCGAGAATTTTGAAATGACTTTATTTTTTTAGAACTTTGCTGCCCACCCCTTCCTTTACGTCACTCTCAAATTGTCAGATTACTGGAATATACACTTTTTAGCATGTAATTAACCCACCCTACCTTAATCTGACGCGCCCGAGAATTTCTGATGATCAATTTTTTTTACTAATCTGATCCGTTATCCTTCACAGGCGGCCTTATATATGGGGCTCATATTTGGTGGAGGTACTCAACCGGGTACAAGGTATCCCCCTCTATATTAATCTGCCGCGCTTTAGTAAATCCCGAAATCCCCGCTTGGGCTCCCCTATTATAGAAATTTCAACTGTATCAGCAAATATGCTCGGTTTTTCGAACAATTCTCGCTTACTTACAATCGAAGAGGGATGCAGGATAAAAATAACGAGAAATGAAAAGGACGAACTTTGGTGAATTTCATGATATTCTGTATGTACAAAATTGTCCAATACTGATACTCAAAATATATTTGTCAGATGGTCAGTATGTTGACTATTGACATTTTATGAATTAACATATTTACAAATTGACTGTTTTCTAGAAGTAATACTGTAATAATATTTTTTTCGAAATCTACCTGTTTTGCTAGAATTAATCATTCATCAAATACGTTTTGTTATTGATGTACCAATCAGTCTAACTGATGGAGCTACTGTGTAGTGGAACGTGTCTGAAATATAGTTTATTTAGAAAATCCTTCAATTATTATCATGGATAGTGTTATCAGAGTCAGATTATTCATAATTAACAATCCACATCAACATGTCCTTTTTGTCCTCGAATAGAGAGTTTATATTAGCTATATTAACGATTGCTATTCGATCATATTTTGTGAGTAATGCGATAATATAGGTACAATCTTCATTGCACACAATCGTAGATATATAATGAAATCGGCTTATACTTTATGAAAATCCATAACGTATTCACTGAACAGTTTTACAAAAACGCAACACCTGTTTTGCCATATAATGGCTTCTTCGGGGGTGTCTAACTAAATCTACATATTCTACGCTTTAAATATATTTTTTACAATTACCTGAGTTTGTAACGAACGAAATGATCTGATCTTATATACAGAGTGGATCAATTCGAACAATTTCAAAGGCAAACTCCTATTTTAAAACTAGATAGATGAAAATGGATGTCTGTGTCTGCTAATATAGTTTTATGACACACTTGATGGTGAAAACCGCATATCGTTTCTGAGTAACAGCATGTTTTTTCGAAAATGTGCATTTTCGAAAAGATGCTGTAACTTTATTCCTGTCAGAATTTTTTTATTCCTATGAGAACATTTCCTGAGCATTTTTCACGAAGAATTCAATGGTAAAAAAAATAATTTTTTTCAAATGATATATCACTAGTTATTGATCGAAAACTATTTTTTAAGGAGACACCCAGTATATTTCTGCATATTTCAATAGAGCTTAAAATTGTCTTTTCAAAAATATGGCACACTTGATGTTTTCTTTGAGTCATGTCTGAAATACGGAGGTTTTCTCATATAGACTTTGAAACCCACACTTTGATCAAATAGGCTTTGGACGACGTGGCGGTGAAACAGAAAGAAATCGTTCAGTAGTAGATATCAAATGTTGAGAAAGATTTCCACAGCAGTATATAAAACTAACACTCGAATCTATTTATTTCTAAACATTCTGAAAGAATGAGTTTCAAACTTTTCTCTTCAAAATGTATCATGTCATATTCATGTTCTTCTGCTCAAAACTAATTTGCAAATGTGGAATTGGTCTTTCCATTCAAGAAAATACGTCTATACTCTTCAGTTCTTGGGGAAATGTTCTCCCTGTTTGGCCAATATAAAGTTGTAGGCAAGAGACACAAGTCAACTTATATACTCCTGATCTATCCGACACTGAAATATTGTCTTTATTATTTTTTTATAGATTTACTCAAACTATTCATCCTGTGAGACACGTCTGAGCATTGTTTTTTTAAAAAACGAGCGATATTATCGGTGGGTTCATCAAAATATGACAATGCTCTATCGCGGACTTTATCGTTTCTTGAATTTGGGTAGACCTGGTCCATGGCTTGTTCTTGTAGTTTTTTGAAAAGAATAGGGGTCGTTAATATCTACCTTATTAGGTAGATATAGATAAGTTAGGTAGCTGCAAGAATACAGGTCCGTGTATGAAAATCCTATGCTCATATTCTTATAGTAAAATGAGAGCAAAAATGATGGAGTGGGAAAATATTCTCAATATCTATGAAATTATAAGATACAACAAAATATAGAATTCAAAATGTTTTGGCTCTTTTTGTATATTTCCGGAACCAAAAAAGTTGAAGATTTTTTGGTTTCATTCAATAGTACAAGAAAATAAGCAACTTTACCACAATTCAACTTACGTTTATGAGATCGTAATGCATCGACTCAAATTCAAAAAAATCCTGTATAAATGTTTAATGTTTCTTCTCAGACTTGCCTTTCTAGATTCTGTTTCGTATGTTCTATCGTTTTCTCACGAGTAGAATAATTCAATGAAATAAATCGCAGGGAAATATGCCTTTTTTTTTTCGAAAATCTTGCAGAAATTGAGTTGATCGTGATATTCTACGAGTATTCCAGTCCTACGCAACCTAAGAAATGTCAAAATGGTTAATGCTTTCGCGGCCGTAGTTTTTCAGTATAACTACTTATATAGCGAGTTACAGAGATTTGTTTGGCTGTAAATATTTATTATTCAACACCACATATGTTGTGTGAAATTTATACATAAACCTTGGTTAACCTTTTTTCCATTCACTTCATTGATTCATTTTTCTCAAACGAATGCTGTAGCCACAAAGTGTTATTTACCATGCAAATATCGTAATTCTCAAGTGGATAATTGAATTTATCTTCAGTTGTACCTATTGAAATTCACATTACTGATAATGGCTGTCATGCAAACATTCGTCGTGGAATTCTGATGGTCGGTCTGTAAATAAAGACACACTCAATAACTTCACAATTCATGACCGAAACACTTCCTGAAATACATAGTGAACTAATAGTATTGAAGAGAATTTTATTTTCAGACGATTTGATGAAATACAGAAGGTGACGGTTGAATCTTATGAAATAAACAAAATTCTAAGGAACGTAAATTATATAAAATGTTGGATGTTGGAATTCCCATTTTCTGAATGTATTTACCAGTTTGAGAAAACTAACTACTTCATTACATAGATTAGTATCCAAGCGAATTCTGGGTCCTGCTTTATGACACTTCAGCGCATATTACATGCGTTTTTCACAAGAACAGCAAACTAGCGAAGAAAACTGTACCGCCGGATTTCTTAAATAATTTGCTTTCCTCGAAAGTTTCGTTTCCAACCAATATAAGAGTCCCTTTAGCTAAACTCAATGAAAAAATATACAACCTAATTCTAACATTCATAATTAAATTTATTGTTTTTATTTCTATTGTTGTTTTTATTTTTTTTATCGTTGTTTTTATTTTTATCGTTGTTTTACAATAAAAATTCCATTGAATCTAGAATATCAATATAAAACGTAGTGACTTGATTTATTTCGAAATTTCTGTGGCAACATAAACTCCGGTTTGATGCCGGGGAGGGGGGAGATTTATAAAAAAAAGAAGAAAATTTCTGATTTGAATACGCAACGAATAATAAGTAGTTGTAATTCCATCATGAAGAAATACCCGCATTCTACAAGTGAACAAAATATCCATTAATACTGAAGAATAGTACTCGTAAAACTAGTATTGTCGCTGGTATATAAGTAACACTTTTTGTTTCGAATAAATATTCCTACATAATAAAGTATTATCAATTTTCCCCAAAGGGGAGCTGGTGAGGTCCTGTCTACGAAGCTCCGATACATTCGGAAGGGGAAACCAGCATTATCAACTAATGACTTTTCCCCACACTATGGGGTAAGTTATCATTGGATCCGAGAATCATATGCCATAATTCGGTCGGTAGCCAGGCGGTTCGACGTGCTTTGTTCTCTCACTTGAGTTGACTGCCGTGTTGGTCGGTGGTTCAAGCCCTAGTCTGAACGATCGATTTTCACTTGCTATCGTCCAACCCGTGTTAGGAATCACACGTTGAAAGGTGAGACCTCGTTAATCCTTAGCTCGCACAAGTCTCGACTTCTGAGGGTTGTCGTTCGTAGGGGTGCGATAGTTGGTTAACGGAAAAACAGATTTTGAACAGACATATTTTTTAACAGAATTAGACGCAATGAGCCAAGAATGAGAGCCTTTTGCAGGATTTGGGAGCAGAGAGGGCATCATTCCACTAACTACTCCAATAGTCAGTACAATCATCCTAATAGAGTGGTCGGGAGAGATTTTACGGAGTTCGAAGAGAAAATCTCGATACTCCATCCGATTTCTCTCCTCTTTTCGGTCAATAATCGTTCCACCAGGAGCTGAAAACTCCACAACGAATATCGTCTTGATCTGATGGTCGAGAAGAACTACCTCAGGCTCATTAGCTTGCATGAGCCTGAGAGTTGGGAATGGATAGTTTCAATAGATTCGGTACTTGTTGCCCTACGCTCCCACATCAGTTTTTGACTTCATTCCACTCGACCTGAGAAAAGCGAAGGTCAGGTGCATTGATAAGCCGAAGTCTTCAATTTCGTCGAAGAAGACCCCATGCATTGGCTCAGCCTTGTGTTGCCTAGGAATTAAGTTATCACTGCGACTTTTATATGGGCTTTTTGTTAAATGAGTTCCAACTTGGTGACAGAGTCGTATTCACCTCGTTCAGAGTCGAAAATTAAACCAAGTTCACCAGCTGCTCGGGCAGTTGCTCTGAAGATGAATGCTTCAATTTTTGTTCTCTCATAGTCGCAGACCATGCAGAGAAGGGTATACGAACAACTGATGATTTTACAGGCTGAATCCAGTGCCATTCTGGCCCAGGAACTGCTCTCACAGCGCCTTAAGGATTTTCCTGTAGTACCTGTGTTTTGTCCTTTGGAAAAATGTATACCTGCCGAACTCAAAAGTCCATGTCCTTCCTTTTGTCGGGAGAATTACAACCATGGAACGGACGGTTTGAGATGTGAACTCCTATGGGGGTGCATCATTTTTTTGGGTGTGTCCGTCGAATTGAAACAACTCCTCCCGAGTCCACTTCACTGCTGAAACGAGTAGAGTGAGACTGGAATACCAAGCATATTTGCTGCAGCAATTCTGTCCTTCGACGACAGTTGCGATGACTAGATCTCTCGGAGTTTGTGCTGATACTCGGCGCGGAGAGAGTTATTCACTGCTGTTACCTCTTGTGAGTGGCGTTAATCTACCTCGAGGTAAGTATACGTCTCTCCGACATCCAGGTGGTGCGAAATGCTTTCATCTACGAGCTGTATATTCTTTCCGTACTCTCCGTATTGTCCTCTTTTGAGATGGAACATTCCACATTTGTCTATCTAGAATTTCATACTGATAGGATGCGTGTACTCTTTCACCACCATCAAGGACTGATGGGGATCTCCAGAGGCATAAAGTTCAAGATCATTCATATCAAACGAATAGGTGACCTTGCACCTCCGGTTTTCGAAGGTGTCACAGTCATACCCTCGAGCATCTCTGAGCGCAACGGATAATGGCAACAGTAGGATGAAGGAATGAGGAAATCGCCCTGAAATACACTCCTTCCGAAAGTGATCCAACCTGTTTGGATTCTAGCCTGACCAGGATAGAGTGGTATCAGTTATTCATACAAGGCATCTGAGCAAATGCAAGATGAGTTCATGGAATGTTGTATCGAATGCCTTGCAGTAATCGATCCAGGCCAAAGAGAGGTTACGCTTATACTGTATCGAATCATGCGTTACGCATCTATCTCGTCGAGCCGCCCTACTACCGGGTGCTTCATTCAAGCCCCAGGCTGAACGCTGGATTTTCACTTGCTATCGTCCAACCTGTGTTAGAAATCACACGTTGAAAGGTAAGATCTCGTTAGTCCTCAGCTCGCACAAGTTTCGACTTTTGAAGGTTGGCGATGGGTACTTGGTAGTTTTTTCCACCAATAAGTGTTCAGCCCATCTGTGCCTGGAGCAGAAAAGTTCTTGAAACGTTATCCGTGGTCGAAGCTAGGGCTGGAGTGTCTAAGTTGAGTGGCTGCGGGTGTTCAAAGATGTCCTTCCACAAGGATTCCACCTGATCAGCGGTAGGCAGATTATCCAAAACACGCGGAATTTTTCCGCGATACTTCTCGCTCGCCTCACTTGTGACCTTTAAGCAGCCACTAGTATTCGTATCCCATCAAAGCAGTGCTGTTTGGTGGTCAGCAGCACACCTACGACCACGTCGTAGTTTGGCGGCTATTCAACGCATTGTGGGCGTGAAAGACCTGTTGGCCCCCGGTAATCCATCACACATTGGATACGAGACGCGTGTTGTCTCGCCAACGTGATTTTGTCCTTACGATCCGGAAACCGATTGGTGTTGATTTGCCAGAAGTCAGCTTCTTCTGTTAGAAGTCTATGAACTCCTGGCCACTTCTTGCGGCTTCAGGGGCCTCATTCTGTGGAGCGCCTGGCATGTTCTGATTGTCTCTATAGGTGGTATGATGCGAGTCTCTTCAGCCGTGGCAACTGGTGGTAGAACTGTCACTTTCACCATTTCGTTCGCAGCCTGGGAAGGAGCTATGTACTCCCGCCGCTGAAAATAGGATACATAATTATTGAGATTTTGGGCGTAAAAGGCGGCATGCTCTGGATGTGTTTCATACCACAGAGCATGCATTCTCGCCATATACCCTCTTTGCGCGTGCTCACTACTTTCGTAGCAATGCATGAGGCTATCTCTCAGATCATGCATCTACTCGAAGGTTGTCTCTGAACCCTCTTCCGAGCGGATTGTTTGTAGGGGCCCCTTCTTCGACTATCAGGAACCGAGTTTTGGGTCTACCGGGTGGTTAGTCCTGTAAACCTACGGCCGGACCGGAGGGAGAATATATTCTCCTCCCGGGTGCGCCTAGGCCGCAGGTCGGGTTTTGCACCAATTGCTCGAGTAAGTGGTGGCGCAACCCACCAAAGGTCCCTGGTGTTATGGCTTTCCTACTATTATTATTATTATTCATTGAATGTTAAGTGGCATAGCCGTTCATGAACTGTTCTGTTCATGAACTTGTTGAGAAACGAGCATTTGCTTTTTCGATGTGAGTAGGAACAATTTATATAATATTGACTCAGTTGATCTGTTTTTACGAAATAATCTTTTATTGTGCTCTCTAGGCACCCAGATTCAGTAGAGAATGAATGAACGTTATGTTTTCCACAGTATATATGCGGTTGCAGGCGATATTGAAATAGTTACTTTTATATAAAAACAAAATTCGAGTTGAGTGGTTTATATTAAAATATAATTTATTTTAGGAACTGAATAGGTATATGAAAATAAACAAAATGTTCCATTCTAAATAGTAGAATTATTAACAACATCTACTGAATTGTGTTTATCAGAAATATCCAATTTCCATAGTCAGGAATCCCATGTCTTTGAATTTCTTCAAATATTCTATTCACAACTAACCTAGACTCACTCTGTATTATAGTCCTATAAGTAACTCAATCAAAAATTATCATCTCTTCACTTTATACTTTGGTGGGATAATATACTCAAATGATATTCTGGTCACAATTATAAACCAAACTTTTGCCCCCTGTTAACACTGACCTAGATATATACTCATTGATATTCATCGACATGTTTATCAATTATGATTAATAGATACCTTAGTGGCCTGGAACACATAGTTCAACAAACATAATATCATGTTGAAGATATGACTCAGTTGGGTTTAAATTCAAAAAATGAAGAAAAAAATTTTTCTTTGAATTTAAAAGTTGATAGGATAAAAAATAGTAAACGAATAAACTTTATTTTCGTTAACTACAAATATACACATATCAAGACAAACTCCAAGTAGAACGTTAACCAGCTGTCGCCTCCCCCCCTACGAACTACAACTCTCAAGAGTAGAAACTCGTGCGAGCTAAGGATTATTGAGGTCTCACCTTTTAACGTGTGATTCCTAATACGGGTTGGACTATAGGAGGTAAAAATCGATCGTCCGGCCTTGCGGTTCGAACCACCGGTTCGCACAGAGGTCGATTGAGTGACTGGAGCAAACCAACCACGTCAACTCAGCAGGCTACCGTCCTACCTACCAGAAGTAGAACACATACATTCCTCATTACTATAAAAACATTTACCTACAAGGAAATTCCTAAGGCAGTGCTTGAAAATTAAGTTTTTTTCAGGGATAAAGCACAAGCACCACAGAAAAATTACTTAAGGCGATCTTAAAACGGTGCCTATGCGAAAGTAATGATTCACATTGGATTTGAATCGCTGGAGATTAAATCCATTTGGAAAAACGTTCTCAAGAAGTTTATTCCACATGAACGCAGTTTCAGAATTTTCAATGACATAATGCAATAAGTTGAATATGCGAGGAGCCAAATGATTCGATGAGTTATAGGCCAGTTTGCTTTTTCCAAATAGTACGTGAAAATTGTTTTTTTTGTCGAGTGTCGAGATTATATTCTGTTTTATTCAATACGAATATTTCTTTTTCATTCTTGAAAATATATAAGGATCAGCAAAAAATTTAAACACAAAGTACAGTCAGAATTTCAAACATTTCTACAAGAATAACGAGCATTCAAGTTACCAGTTGAGCGTTGTACTTTTCTCTGTGAAATGAAGACATCAGTCCATCTGCATGATATGCCCTGAAAACCAATTCCGTAGCTCAGTCTGGAATCAACCTGAGCAAAGTACAATGTCAACAAGTGATGATCATTTAGAACTTGTTTTATGTTCCGAAGGTGGTAAGGAATAGAACTGATTTTTTTTTACCAAAATTCTGTATGATTTTGTCAATTTAGACATCCATCAATGTGAAAACCTAAACCTCTTACAAAATCAGAGTTTGCACAGAGATTATTTGCTGCGAATCATTTGTTTAGATTTCCAAATACTTGGTAACATTTACTTTCCAGCTATGAATCTTCTCGATTAGATACTATTTTTGATGTGTCAACCGCATACATCATAACAGAAGTTGCAGAAGTTGAAGAGTTCAAGTCATTAATATATGACACAAACAATATAGGTCCCAGTATCAATCCTTGAGGAACCCCAAAGTCGGACGTAACGACATTTGAAACCTGGCCGTTGACAGCAACATACTATTTTTCACAAGGCAGGTAGTCTTCTAACCAATTCAGAGCAACGTCTCACATACCATAACAAGAAAGTTTATTTAAAAAATGGTATGAACGATGCAGTCGAAGGCCTTGTTTAGATTACAAAATATACCACAAGGCGTTCGCCTGTACCGATATAATTCACAATCTCAACTGTTGTAGTGGATTTCTTGTTGAGAAACCTATGTTGGTTTTCTGAAAAGATAATATGTCCACCAGCAAAAAAGAACAGTCTGTCGAGAAAAGCGTATAGTTTTCTAGAGAATACGGACTATTCTTCTTATAGATTGATACTATCTCACCTATTTTTATCCTATTCAGAAATTAACCTGTGCTGAAGTAGCGGTTTTATCAAAGCAAGAAGACATTTACTCAAGACAAACTTGAGAATTTCATCATATCCCGAGAAGCATTTACTATTCAATATATTCTTGAGGATATTATGGAGACCTGATTCTGTAAATAGTACTAGAAAAAAAGGATAATTACACAATAATATTTTCTTTGTAATGAGGTCATAATTCCATATCACACCTATCAATTTTTCTGGTATACATCTTAGGTACTTCTACAAAATAGTTGTTTAACTTATTTCAAAAAGCGATTCGAATTATAAATTATCATTTTTTATAGTTATATTTTTCCTAGAATATTTCGGTTTGTTATGAACTACATCCAAACCAGATTGTATTTTTTTATGATCGAATAGATTATTCAGATTTCTAATTATAATTTCAACTTCGTCGTTAACCCATCTTTTATTTTTTATAATTCGTTAATATTCAGGAAAATATATTTCGAAATAATATGAAATGTTATCTGGAAAAATTGATAATCAAAGTTGATGTCGGATATTGTGGAAAACTCCGCCCATTTCTCATCCTGAATATCTTTCAGAAAGATATGTATACCAGTATCATTAAATGATCGTTTCAGACCACGACACAACTTACGATTTGTTTTCTCGATACCATAGTCAAAGAATATTGAACAATTTTTCTGTATCTGCTCCTATTCATCTGAATTAAAAATTGGTCTGAGATTCTCTTAACAGAATCATGTCACATATATGAACCTTATTATATCATGAACTTCTTCTCCTCTATTTTTCTGTATCACTCTTCCAATTGAAGTTTTGGAAATATGGAATAAACATCTGTCAAAATATTTTTTCCTGTTAACCAGCTGTCGCTCCCCTGAGAACGACAATACTAAATTCAATCGCCGCATTGCAAATATCAGCTGCCAAATTGTGAAATGAATACAAGTAACGTTAATAAGGCGAAGTGGTATTTTTACAGTAAGTAATAGCATAGCTTCAACATTATTGAAGAAAACATGATCGTAAATTGAAAATGTGCAAGCGCAGTTACCAAAATAATGCTGACACTATTACTGCAACTTTTTATATTTTACTATCATCTATCCATTTTCGAAAATTACCGTATGCGAAGTTCGGCTCTTCAGCGTTTCAAAAATCCAACCGTTTTTCCTCGTGTATGCACATTCAAATAACTTCATATTTCTCTAGCAGTCGTTTCTGTGTTAGTTCAAGAGATTTCAGAGAAGTTGTTCGATTCAACCATATTCCACAATCTTCACAAAGCATTTAGTCAAATATATTGAATGATAAATTGTGAAAGAAATGTTATATATTTTATTTTATATATTCTAAACAGTATTCACATTGTTTTTGATATATTTTTCCATTTTTTGAACATTAATTAACCCTGTTCAATGTTGGAATATGGGGCAAAATAAAAAATGTAATTTATGATCTCGTATAACTGCTTGATGAAGTACTCAGTATACTCTGAAAAAACGACCAAAACAAACTTATCCATCATAGGTTTGTGTGAAAAATTATTGATTGATATTGGAAGGCAAGGAAACAAGTCTCTTCGAAAAAATTGTGTAGTTAATACATTTTTCCTTTCCACTTTGAAAACTATGAAAAAATGTATTCTCTTGAATAATTTCATAATTGTATTCTAATTGAAGATCATACATTCATGTATTTACAGCATAAACAATATTCAAAACAAGCCACAGAGCCGGAGTGGGTCGCTGGTAATTTATTAACTACGATATGGTAAAAGTAAAAGTAAAAAAATATACTGAAATATATTTGATATAACTCAATATAATTTAGTGAACACAATTTTTTAGCTGCAGCTTGGAAAACATTTCTTTCAAGTATTCAAAAAAACGTGCTCATTGTGTTTATCCTTCGATTTCCATTTTCATATTTTCTGTTGTAGTTAGTACAGATCCCTAGTTGGGTGTTTGTAATTTCCTTCTGTAATATTTATTTACTCATCAGTTTATCAATTTTTATTTCGTATCCTTCAGAATAGTCCCCCTCAGATATAATACACTCGTGCTAGCATTTTTTCCAATCCTCGAAGTTCTGATATTCACTTTCTGGTATGTTCTTGAGCTCTCTCAATGGTTCGGTTTTTATCTCTCAATCGTCGTTAAAACGCCGCGACGTCCTTCAATATTGGTAACAGAAAAAAGTCGCCGGGGGACAAATCTGATGAATACGGCAGCTAAGGCATGATTACGGTGTTGTTTTTGGCCAAAAAATTACGAACGTCCACAATATCGGACGTTTTCTGTGTATTGATCCTCGCAATCAACGTTTAACTTATTGAACGTACGACCATGTGACAAAATCTCCTGATGCACTGAGCCACAGTAATCGAAAGAAATAGTGAGCAAATCCTCGATATTTCATCGAACTTGACGTGCTTTTTTGGTCTTGACTATCCTGGGCTCTTTCATTGAAACAATTGGACCATATGCCCAATATGCAATATGTATATTACAGAGAAATGTTCAATATTTTTTTATTACAAAAATTTTAATTACATAATGAATATATCCAAATAGAGTAAGAAACATCAAAATATACAACAAACATGCAGCTAGTTTTATGAAAATTTATCAACAATAATACTCTTCGACTTCTTTTATGAGTGGATAGTGCAAATTTGTAAGAGCTACACATAACTGAAAAATTATTGATATCTGGGATATGTAATATTGGGGAACTTTTTCCAAAATACTGAAACATTTTATCCCTCTAATAGCTCTTTCTACATGGATTCTTGCTTTCGCTATTCTTTGTGTCTCGTATACTTGTGCCTCTGTAAACTGCGGTGTACTTAAAAATGGGGGAATGTTCAAAGAAACACCATCTGGAAGTAAATCTTGAATCAAAAACCCCTTATCAGCTGATATGAGGTCACCATAGTGCATTTGCTTCAAAATTTCACAGTGCTCTACAATTTTTTTTATCGGATATTGATCCTGGATATGCCCCACTAACAAAAGTAATTACACCATTTGGTGCAATACCCACTAACAATTTCCAGGTATTTCTATGCTTGTATGTACTGTATGTTAGTCTTTCACTTTCCATACTTGAAGGAATAGCGGAATATATTTCCGTACAATCCAGAATGATTCTACAGTTTTTGAAATTGAAAAATGCTGCAGGAAGACAGGCTTGATTTTTTTTTTCTGGATGGTATAGTTCTCATCAGACTTCATGTAAGGCATAGATCCGTGTCACGACAATGTTAGTGATTGTAGCAGAGCTGCAATTGAATCGAATAGCTAAATCTTCATAGGGTAGATTCAATCGTAATTTCATTAGAGTTAGAAGCATTTGATCTATCTTTGGCAATAACTTTACATGCCATCTGGCATAATAATTTAATTCAAAACTGTCCATCGTTTCAAAGACTATCAAAAATAAAGCATTAGATGGTATGCCTGTATACATAAATACATGTGCATCATTGTTTTTGATGTGTTCATAGCTGAAACGTGTTGTTAAATTCTTGAGTTTTTCAGATAGTTGAAGAATCTTTTGTTTTAGAAATTAATTTTCTGCCTCCACAGATGCACTTGACGCTCTGTTTACACTTTTAGAACAAGAAGGTATATCTTCTATTTTAGAAAGTCTAACTTCACTTCTGGATGTACTCGGAGTCTCAGTTTCAGATATTTTTGATGGCCCTGCTGCTTCTGAACTAATATAAGCTTCAACCTCTCTTGCCCTGACAGTTCGTTTACTGAAAACAAAGTCATTGAATCCAAGAATAGTAATATCTTTTCTTACGTAAAAAAAAACTTAATAATGATAGAAAAATTACCAATACATAACCTAACAAATACTTCAGAAGCTAATATAACTGAGTAATAATTACTCACGGGTCACTGTTTGATTATATAAGTAGGTAGAAAATGCTCTTGCAAATGTGATACTTATAACTGAACAGGCTTATTTCTACCCCACAATTGTTAAACATTCGTTGAAAGAAGCTCTTATGACAATTTCAATGTATTTTTTAATTGTTTGGAAAAATTCGCTAAGCTCCACCCATTCTTGACGTCACACTTAAGATGTCCATTGAAAATATCGTACGCCATCTTGTTTTTTGCATCGACAAAACAATCATAATTTCCTATCCTGAAAATCCCCACATACTAATTATGATTCGAATCGGACCGTAATTACAAATTTCGTCCGCCATATTGGATCCACCATATTGTTTTTGGCATTGAGAAACAAATCATAATTTCCGACCCTGAAAACCACCACTTATCAATTTGGAATGAAATAGGACCATTATTGCAAATCTTAGCCGCCATTTTGTTTTTTCCCTTAGAAAAATTCCATAATGCATTGTCACCGTATTTATGTCAAATTAGTTTGCAAATGAAGTATCATAATTTGGAACAGTTTTTTTTCCGCAAGAGGGCGCCAAAAAGAAAGTTAGATGGCGAAAATTAATAATCATTCTGAGCAGATCTCTATCACTACGGTTAATATTTTGATACCCACATATCTGTTACATAGCCTATATTATATGAAGTTGATGATTTGCATCTGGCATACTCATCAGCTTTTTCATTGCCTATGATTCCTAAGTGTCCTGGCACACAGTAAAAATAAAAATCTCAAAGTGAAGATCATTATCTCTATTTAAAGAAATCTTGCTCTCCTATATTCATGAAGAAATATTTTTATGAACTGAGAAATATATTCTGTCAAGTTTAATTTGAATCATTAATTCAAATGGACTGAATAAACGCTTCTTTCAAGTAAAAAAAATATTCCACCAAGATTGTGCATACATTTCAATAGAAATCATCACATTAGCTCAAGAGAAGTAAGTATGCATTTTTTAGTCTGAGCAAAATTAATCTCGAAGTAAAACTTTTTTGGGTTTTGAAAAAATGATACATTAACTTGGAACACTATTTGAATATCCTCGTAGGAGAAATTAATTGTTTTGTTTTCCTTTGGAGGGAAGCATTTTTCATTCAAACGCTTTTATTTTTATAAACCAAATAAACTCATTTACTTCATCAAAGATGAACTCATGCTTCTGTTCATAAACTGTCCCTCTTATATGGATGTCTTTAGTTACTTGAATCCAAATTATCTCATCTGTAATATGAACAGCTATAAGTGGTAAGGGAACAAATTAAATGATACATTATATATTATGATTGGTTTATTTGAAGCAATTCATGAATATTATCCTGAAAAAGCATATGATAAAAAACAAAACATAATAGAAAACTGAATTTTCTTGCTAATTTTTACTAAAATGTCATATTTCAACCGCACACTATTGAGAGATCATACAGTTATACAAATAACAGAAATGAATATTCAATCAGAAAACATATAAAAAAAGAAGTGACATATTCTTGACAAATTGCAAAATAACCAATAAAATAAAATCGAAGCCTATACAACATCACAACAAATAATTCATTAGTAATTTTACAAAATAAAGTATTTGAAACTAGATGATCACAACAAATAATTCATTAGTAATTTTACAAAATAAAGTATTTGAAACTAGATGCCATTCTGGTAAATAACATTAAAGAAATCACTATCGTCTATCAAGTTCTGCATTTTGCTTTTGTTACTCCACAATTGCCGGAACATCACTTGGATTCTGAAACGAAAGAAGAAATCAGCACATCATCGTTAGCCACCATTTCAAATATCTAGAAAGGCAAACTATGAAAACAGCTGCCACTTAATCAAAAAAAATAATATCTTTTTTTTTTATAAAAAAACTGTTTGAGTGGGTTTATTCCATTAACCAACCCAATTGTTGTCCGCATACGAACGACAACCCTCAAAATTTTAAACTGAGGTCTTATTGTTCAACATACGATTTCTGTCAAGTAAAAAAGGTGCTTAAACATGCCATGATCAGAAATAAATAATCAATTCACAAGACGTACCTCAAATCTCTTTGAAGTGGACAGAAGTCTTTACAGAAAAATTGCCTTTCAAAACCGTTGTGTTGTGTAAGTATCATTAGAGGATCAATGGAAAATATAAAATGTTTCATTTCATGATCATGTATGATCATGATCATACAAACATACTCAAAGGTATGTGATTCGCTATTTAAATAAAAACATTCACTGTTTCCACGATTTTGGAAATTCTGATTTCTCCTCTAGTGAGTTTGGTAATATTTCTTCCTATTTCTTACGTCCCTAAAGGATAACATAAAGAACAAAGAACACAATGAATAACATAAAAAGAAGTAATTACAGAAAGCAAAGACGTTTCGGAATTCAACAAACATTTACATGTTGAAATAAGAAAGTCGCTGTCACATGTAGGTGCTTTTTATACCTACTGATGCCTATTTTGGTATTTTTATGGTATTATTTAAAACAAGATAAAAGATATGTTCAGAATAAGAGATTGGCGAATTTGAATCAACGTGGAGGAATTTTCAGTTCAAATTAATATACACTTGCAGAGCTCGGCAAATGTAATAATTCATGTGGGAAAAATTACAAAGTATTGATATAATTTTCGCAAAATGAGGGCAAAATTAAGAGTTACTGTTAAAGTTTACCACTTTCTCTTCGGTACTAGGTATACAAAGCAGTACTTACTGATGGCATAGTTTCTTTCTCAAGTAACCCAAACACCTCAATTTTATCCAATTATAATACTTACTTATGAAAATATCTTCCAACTATATAAGACCCCGGTGTTGTGAAATCTGTTTCATCATGGTAGATTATGGTAGAAAAGAATTGCACTATCTACAGATACATAAAACACTTCCTCCTTAAAATCACAACACACCAACGTCACTTTCCAACACATTCTGGCACGTACAACACTGTTCTACACTGTTAGTTTCTCATAATACTAAATATAAATTCTTTTCAATAATATCTATGTTCAAATAAAACAGTTTTCTTCGATCTGAAATGAATGAAATTCTTCTTTAAAAGAAACCCTGTTCATTCTAGACAAAATTCCTGTTATCTTCAGTGGATCATAATATAGTTTTGTATATAGATTTATAAAACTCTTGTTATGAACGAATTGAGTTATTTGAAGGGATATAGTTTGGATTCAAACAATATGTTTTCAGATCAAGTTGATATTGCTCTCCACTTGAAACAGTTTTTTTTTTCTTTTAAATTGGTAGTAGATTTTGAGATGATATTATTTTTCTTGATACAAAATTGTTCATCTTCGCAATAATATAATCAAACGAATAGTGTCGTCGTTGAAAAGCCAAGAAATTTGATTTCTTCGTTAAAAAAAGTGTGATTATCTTGTGGAACATGGCGCTGTTGGCATGAAGTAATAATTTCTCCAATAGAGATAAAAAATTCAAAGCAACCTATGATCTTCTTTAAAAGAAATACTTTTTACTGTGCACTCCACAAAATTATTTGTAAATGGGACTTTCCAACGAAGATGTTTCATTCTTGATTCTTTATTCACCCCATTCTGTTGTGGTACCCCCGGAACAGTCAGCTGATTTAATTATTTTCTTTGTATTGATTCGACAAATATTCAATCTCATAGTACCTACAACAACATCCATATGATGGCTTTTTTCTAAAGTATGTGTATCTGTGCCATCCTAGAGAGGAAAAAACCTCTACAGTACATTTACTTTACCCCTATCTCAGTATTTCACGACTTCTCAAATCAATCTAGGAACACAACTCTGAACGTAACGTCCTTTTATAATGATACATTTAAATTTTCTCTTAGAAATCATTATATCCTTTTTTTATTTCACATCATTATTTGTTTCCCCTTAGTCATGAGATTATTTCATTTATAATTGAGTAACTATAGTTTTTTTCAGATAATCTAATAAAATGTTTCCAACCGTTGTGAAAACCATTGGAGTTAGTGAAGATGAGATAAGCAATGGCCGCACAGAAGACAGTTTACTCAGTTCTAGAACCAGTAACGAATCTGTCAATAGTGAAAATAAGAAATCTAAGTGTTATGAAACGAGGACAGAAGAGAAAAACGGTGAGTAGTTTGAGTTTTCCTCATTCACTAAGAATTTATTTCGATGGGAGAAGAAGGCTTCACTGTTCTAATCATTGTGAATCACAAACTCAAATCAAAAAATACATGTACGAGTAGTACCGAGTACTAAAGGTTTTCATTTCATCACGTGCGAAGAAAAATTCAATGGCAATGAAATGAAATAATATTTATTCAATATAAAATCTATTGGTAAAAAAATACATCCGAAATTAACAAGTATATGCAGTTGTGAATCAAATATTAACGTCTTGAATCGTAATATAATCAACAGATGATAAAGGATTCATCATTTGCTTATGACGTGTTTTCTTTAGATTCATTTTACGACAGAGGTTGCAATTCTATCGATAAAAATGTAGTTTCAATATTGATTCACCTCTATTCCTATGGACCTATACAAACATCATCGGATATTTGAAAATATATAGTGAAAGAAGTGTATATATTAACGGCAGATATTAAACTGATCAAGACGGATTTCCACCAAAGGAACTCGTTTGCGACTAGTTTCGATTTCAAAAACAAAAACAAAAACTTGTTTTAATTTCGAAAAATGTCCAATCACAAATTTGTGAACTTGTTGACTATACTGGAATAAAAAATTTTCAAAAAGAATACACATTACAGTGTCACCGATCGTTTCCACTTAACGAAATATGTTTAAAAGAACACAAACAAAACACCGAAACCTTTTAATCTTTCCGCCTAGTGTCAGGACATTTCGCCTGCGTCACAAAGTCTCTAGAATGTATTTTATTTTTTCAACCCAAGTTTCTGTTTAGTCGCAATCGACACAGTTACTTTTTTTTGTTGTGGTTTTGTCCGTTTGGTGGAAATCCGCCTTTATACGAAAGTACAGTAGAGTACAAATTGTCCAAAGAAAAAAAGAATTCAGTTATTCAAAAAATTCACATATGCAGAGTCACATTTCACTATATATGCATTGAAAATTATGCGATAACTTTACTATTGTTGATGTTCCTTCCTCTGATATAATATATATTTTCTAGTTGATCCTGAATAGTCTAGTGAATGAATTTAATTTTATATATTAGATCGTTTCGAATGTTTGTCAGTTTTAATGTCACTTGTTTTTAAATATCGAGTTTTCGATGAATATCGATTATATTATGTCGTATATACCGATCGATAGAAAATTTTGTAGCCTATACATTGTTTTTTTGGTGTTTGCTTAGCTAACAGAATTTATATGTCTTGGAATTGCTATTTGCTCCAACAACAACATCCATATGATGGCTTTTTTCTAAAGTATGTGTATCTGTGCCGAGATTTTGCATCCTACAGAGGAAGAAACCTCTAAACGACCCCAACTGACCTTCCTGACAAATCGGATCAAGAGGGACAACTGTTGGTTCTATAAGTCCAGATTCTATAAACAAACCTACGAAGCAGGTGATGCAGGCAAGAAGAAACTTCTTCTAACTTGCACCAAATGTTTGATAAGTAAAAGCAGAATATACATCAGGAGAAACTAAAGTCCACCTTAGTAAAGTTCACAACTTGAATAGACATAATCCTCCCAGAATTATGAGCAAACGCTCATTGAAATCCGAATGAAGCGCGGAAAAGTATATTTTTTAAGGACAAAACACAAGCACTACAGAACGCAGCTCTCCAGATGAAAGAGTTCTTGAATAGTAAAGTTCGAGGTATTCTGAGTTGAACCTCAAAACGATGAGCCACAGTCTGTCGCGTAATTCTGATAAGTACCGCTCTTGGTGGAATTAAATGTGCCGAATGTACCGAGAGACGAATCTCCAACCGTTCCTCGATGTTCCAGGCTATCAAAGTTGCACGTGATGTTCGCGTCTCCAAACAGGTAGATGGTTCTTTTCTGGAAGGAATTCAGCAAGTTCAAGATATATTTGGGGGCAGAACTCCATACAGAGCACAATACTCCAAACAAGCTCTGATCTGAGCTTTATAAAGCATCGAAAGTTGCTGAGTTGTGTACAGTTTTCTGCTTCGGAACAGATTTCCAAACTTCTGAGAAGCAGTCTTTGCAATTCCAGCAACATAATTGTCCCAAGACATATTGGTGTTCATGTTAACCCCCAACAAACTTATCGAAGCAGAAAGCGAAATTGTCTGACCTGACATTATTATATCTGATTCGAAGACATTTATCTTTTTGGAGAAAACCGATGTCTGGGTTTATGTGGCATTGAATTCAACCTGGTTACTTCCACCCCAATTCGAAATCACTTCTAGATCCTCATTAAGATATGCAACCCCCTGCTGCCAGTGAAGATGTGCCTTCGTAGCAGATGGAATGAATACATTATTTTACAGCTGACAAAAAATTCAATTTTTGTTAACAAATTTACATTATAAAAAGTAGGCGTTCGTTCATCTCAACTTCCGGAACTCAACCGCCAGTATACCATGAGATATTTTTTTAATATTGAATATCAATTTTGAAATTGGAATAAACCTTGCTGTTATCTGAACACGACAAAGACTCAAGTCCCATCAGGGTTGATTGTAGACTGTTTCAATGTCATGTGTTTTTGTAGCTCCGTATCTCAATAAATATTCATTCTACTGTGTCGTGATCATGGTAATTACAGATCAATAAAAAATTCTGGACTCTATACTCTCGTTTAGAACGCTTGAACTGATTCTTAAAGATCAGAGATGATGAAATTTGTAAGTTCTCACGATATCGTAACTAGCGTTCAGTCTGGGTTTCGTTCTCTACATTGTACTACTTCAGCTCTTCTCTACATGACTGATGATATTCTCAAAGCAACCGATCAGAATGATATTACATGTCCAGTTCAATTAGACTTCAGTAAAGCCTTTGATACCTTATAGACCACAGTTTTTTATGTAATAAACTAAATCACTTTGGTTTGAATAAATGTGCCGTAGATCTTATATAAAGTTTTTTGGAAAACCGAATTCAGTATATCAGCCTTGATCAATCCAAATCAGCAGTTCTGAATACCGAATTTGGGGTTCCACAAGGTTTAATTCTTGGGCCCAGTTTATTTAACATCTATTTCTCAGATTTCTATCCATCACTACGCCGATGATACTCAAATGAACCTATCTTTCCCAGAAGGCAATCTGGAAGCACAAGAACTCATGAATGGAGATCTTAAGTTGCTGTATAACATATCATGCGCACATTACTCAAAACTGAATGAAAAATCATCATGTTTGTTATTTGGACCCAAATCTGAAAGGAAAGTGACTTCTAACCTCATCAAGATTCACATAAATGATGTTGCCTTGGCCTTCACCTTTGAAAGTAAAACTTAGGTTTGTGCATCGACTCCATTTTGAGATTTTCTAAACATGTCAGTCATATTTGTAAATCATCTTATAACATTCTCAGACAAATTTTTCTCAATAGAGATATTCTTACTACCCAACAAACTTAAGCTTCGCGGATTTCAAAGGTATATGGACCTGTTTTTACTCAACACGACTCTTATCGCCTCCAAAGAATTTAAAACTCTGGTTCAAGATTTTCCTTCGGTATACGTAAATTTGCTTTTCCTGGACTAACAACTATTAAGAATACTCGAAATGACTTTGTCTTGGTCATCCTTCCTCTTCTTGAATCCTAGTAATTGGTTCTCTGTATGTCGATTTTTGCTAAGCTCTTATTACTACTCATTTTAATTAAGCTTGTATTATTGTGTTGGTTAATGTATCTTCTATTCTATACTTGCTTTTGATATAATTGTTTTTTGTATATTTTTGTGTCCACATTTTTTTTTTGATGAATGGAGTCAATTTTTTTCATCGTAGTATGCGCTGGTCAGGCCCTATCCCCCGAAGCCCCGATACATTCGGGACGGCGCGCTTGCATTATCAACCAACGACCACTCCCCACGCCGAGTGGTAAGCGATCATTGAGTTCAAGAATCATGTGCCATGAGCAAGCGCAGTGAGCCAAGAATGACAGCCTTCTGCATTTGTCCGGCTGAAATTTCTGCCTTACCGCGGCAAGCCGGTATGATTTCAAGATTTGAAAGTTGAGAGGGCATCATTCCACTAAGGACTCCAATAATCAGAACCACCATCTTGACAGATTGGTCTGGATAGAATCTGCGGAGTTTGACATTTTGTCCGTTTTTCCTCCTCTTTTCGGACGATATTCGTCACGCCAGGAGCTGAAAACTCTACGACAAATATTGTTTCGCTCTAGTGGTCGAGAAGGACTACATCAGGCTTATTGGCTCGCATGAGCCTGAGGGTGGGGAACGAATATTTCCAATAAATTCGGCACTTCTCGTTCCCCATAACGGATTCAATATCCCCCGGAGCATAAGGCAACACCGTCAATACCGTAAGAGTGCCGTAGATGGTAATATAGCACTCTTAGGACCGCGTTATGTCGATGGATATAGGTCGAGACCGCATATGCTGCACATGCTAATAATAAGTGCTTTAGGGTCTCGGGCGCCTGGCGGCAGGCCCTGCACCTTGTGTTAGGAACCTCTATACCCATCATGCGACTGCGGTAGACTAACGTGTTGAAGACACCATCCTGTCAAGCCATGATGAACCCCTCAGTTTCCGACTTCAGCCCACTCGAACTGAGGAAAGCAAAAGCCAAGGTATCCATTCATTAGCTGCTCGAGCAGCTGCCCTGAAGATAAATGCTCCAATTTCTGCTTTCTCATGGTCACGGACCATGCATAGAATGGTATCCGAACTCCTGACGACTTTTCAGGCTATATCCAGTACCATTCTGTCATGTAGATACTCCAAACTCAAAAGTTCTCGGCCTCCCTGTTGTCGGGGAAAGTACAACCGTGGAACGGAAGATTTGGGATGCAAACTCCTATAGAGATGCATCATTTTTCGGGTCTTCCCAGCTCCCCCCGAGTCTAAATTCACTACTCCAAACGAGTAGAGTAAAATTGGAACGGCAATCATATTTGTTCCACCAACTTTGTTCTTCCCCGACAGTTCCGATGACCAATCTGTCGAAGTTTGTGCTGATACTTGCCGCGGAGAGAGTTCTTCACTGTTGTTACCTCTTGTGAGTGGCCTTGTTCCACCCCGAGGTAAGTATACGTCTCTCTGGCATCCAAACGCTGTAGGATGCTTTCATCTACGAGCTGTACATCCTCTACGTAGTCCCCGCATCGTCCTCTTTTGAGATGGACCATTGCAAATTTGTCTATCCCGAACTTCATACCGATAACATGCGTGTACTCTTCCATCACCCTTAAGGACTGATGGAGATCCTTTTCTCTAGAGGCATAAACTTTAAGAAGATCATCCATATTAAACAAATGGGTGACCTTGTGCCTCTGATTTCCGGGGTGCCACAGTTATACCCTACACTGTAATACACAGTATTTCTGAGCGCAACGGATAATCATTACAAATACTGTTAACTAATTGCTATACTAATTCTAATAACTAACAGAGAAATGGGTGATCTTCTACTGATTTTGGTGGATGAATAAATCAGTGGAAAATATGAACATATTCTAAAACAGGATCTATCGAACGAATTTCTCATGATTCTACAACAAATATCACAACGAAACCACAATTACTCCGATTGAAACTTCTGAATAACTATGTATAATGATTGAATGAATTCAAATTCGAACATGGCGGTTATAGTTTCATTGACGAACTACAACTTCTCCGGAATAAACACCTAAATTTGATTGACAGAATCAACATTTCGAATTGGACAACAGAGCAGGATTTATTTGATATGTATACCTCATGGTACCTCTCGCAGACAGAACGAATAATTCCCTATTCAACGTTATTTTTCGTCACATCTATAACGAGTTATTCTGGTGAAACACTTAATATTCTTCATGGTATTCAAAATGTGATTTTTTTAAATATCCTGTCTAGTAGAAAATTCATCTCAACTTTAAAAATTTTTAATATTCATGTGTAGTTTCGTTATTTGCGTCAACTCGTGTCCCTCACATATTTGGTTTTTCAGAATTATAATATCCTTTCAACAAAAGGAATGCCAGAAGAGGTTTCAGTCAAGCTCTCAATTAGCCCGTCCCCTAATAGAATCAACAAATTATAAGTTTAAATTTTGAATTGAAGGTCAACTTGACAAAATCTAGACGGCTTACTTGAGAGTAGAGTACTATTTGAAGATTTTTTTTTACAGTGGACGTAGTAAAAGAATAATCAAAAACATTGAAGGCTTTGAAATAGACGATCTTCTCAAATTATGCATTTTTATACTAGCTATGATGAATACATTTTTCGACAAATTTTCATATTACATATTCAACACCACTCTTTAAGGTAAGGGTAGTATAAATCTCAGAATCTGCAACTGCGTACACTTCCAACATATTAAAAGAATGTGCTATTAAAGGCGTCTTCAGTGGTTGATATATTTTGTCTCTCTTTGATTATCTCGACCGGGTTTTCTAATAGGAATCATACAGAAGTTCTTAGGCAACTATCAAAGTATCCGTATCTTTGAAACTATTTTTATATCAGTTTTATGTGTAGGCACTATCAGTTTCCATCTGCAAGCTTTTTTTGTTGATGCTTTTCCAAACATATGTTCATATCATTTCTGATACTAGGTTTGTTCAAAGTTTGAAATTTTACTTAAATCTCTTCGAACAATAAGAAAAATAGAAATGAATCTATTTTAAAAATTGTATGTACTTTCAAAATCTGTCACCTTTATCGCAATTGCGTCTTCGATGAAATCACACACAGAGTAAATTGAAGAGTACTTTATCATTATTTCATTCTGTTGATAATAATAGCGTTATAAAATTGTGGAAATTTATTTATCATTGTTGTAATTCTCAGTTGTTATTGAAATCAATTCAGTTATTGGAAACTAGGTGTACCAATTAGTAATTTTTACAATGCCCTAATTTAACCACAATCGATAATGTCTCTCATAATTATCGGTTGATTATCTACAAGGACAATACAAGTAATTTTTATTTCAAAACCAACACAATTACTGCAGAGATGAATAAATTATCGAACAAATTTCAATGAATATGGTTACTATAATGGAACAGATTAATCAGATTCAATACAACCACTTTTATTTGTAACTAACGTTACTGCAGTTTCGTCCTATACGGATTGCAGTAACGTTAGTTACAAAAAAAAGTGGTAAAAAACATAGAAATTTTCATATATATATATATATATATATATATATATATATATATATATATATATATATATATATATATATATATATATATATATATATATATTTCCGAACAAATCGAGATCCTTTTAAGATATAAAACATACAAGTAGAGATCCATTTTTCAAGGCGAGATCCGATTTCGGATCTCGTCTTGTATCCCTGTGTATATAGAGTTCATCAGGTGTAGGAAGGGTGGGGAAAGGCACGATTGAATTTTTGTTGGAATCTCACATTGGACCCATTTTATGCAATTTTATACTTCAGAAGTTCCTCGATGTTGCCTACAGAGGGTGTGGCAGTAACATACACCGGTATCAGCTCAATATGCATTTTACGGTAAACCTGAGATCCGGTAATTTTGGCGTTATTGTGGATCTCATATCACCTTGCATTCCTCAAGACATATGTTAACATTACATCCTAATCTTTTGTGTTCATTATAATTTGTTTCGCAATTGTGCTTTTGCTAAATGGTGAAATATGTCATTCTACGTTGTCGAACGAGAATGCTGAAAAGGACATGTCTCTTGATACATGCATTTCTGCAGATTTTCTAAATTTTTAGATATAGGTTTTATTTCAGTGATCTAGAAAAACAATTTCAGTTCGTAGAAGTTTTTTGTAACTGGACAGGGCGAGCCACAAAAAGCATTAAATGTCTAATATATATCAAGAAATTTGTCTACACATGCGTATTTTCTGTTGATTTTTGGATTTTATTTTCTTCAGACAAATCTGATCGAACTTTTTAGAAGAATTATTTCGTTGAATTTCTAGTTCGGACTTCCATTGTCTACTATATAAAATGATTTGAAATCCCTGAAACAACTAAAAAAGGAGAATTGAAAATGAATAACTGAAAATAACATTTATATTAACCAAAATAAACCTGAAATGAAATAATAGTGAAATAAAATATAAGTAAAAATAGAACAATTGAATGAATAAAATGAAAATAAAGAAATGAAAAAAGAAAATAAAAATAAAAAATGGAGAGATTCCAAGTCACGTTAGTTCACGACGTTTCGATTGTTAGTATCTACAATCGTCTTCGGGTGATGACTGGACTGATTCCTCCGAGAGATGACTATTTATAGGTCGTTCGAGTACTTTCACTTATCCCCACTTTCCATTTTCCGCTTCACTGGTTCCGTGGGAGATGACCGTTTTGGCGAGAGATGGCCATTTTTCGCTTGATGATGGGTTTCCATATGTTGCGTATTTCTACGCTGGCTTGACTGAATACGTTGTTGGACAACATGTATGCGGCTTCCTTGAATTTTCTCCTAAACCAATGTTCTTCTCTGTGCAAGATCTCAGCTTGGGACCACTCGATGTTGTGTTGATGGATCCAAACATGGTCTGCTATTCCTGATTTGCTGGTTTCCCCTCGCTGTGTGTGTTTCTTGTGCTCGGCAATGCGAACATTCAATGGCCTCTTAGTTTCACCAATATAGGATTTTCCACACTCACAGGGTATCCGATAAATGCAATTCTTGGAATCGCGGTCCGCGTTTGGTGGCCTGGTTTTCGTGAGGCTGCTACGGATAGCGTTACCGGATCTGAAGCAGGTTCTGATGTTGTACTTGGAACCAATTCTTCTTATCCTCTCCGATAATCCTCTGATGTAGGGAAGTGCAAGCACTGGTTGTGACGGCTTCTCTTCCTTGCGAGGCTCCTGCTGTCTTCTAGCCAAAGTCTTTTCTACCACCGCTTTGGAGTAGCCATTCCGTTGAAGATCATTTTTTATAATGTCTAGTTCCTTCTCGAGACCTTCCCTCGTGCTTTTGGGCTTTGTAATACGAAGGAAGGTTTCGAGAAGGAACTAGACATCATCAAAAATGATCTTCAACGGAATAGCAAATCAGGAATAGCAGACCATGTTTGGACCCATCAACACAACATCGAGTGGTCCCAAGCTGAGATCTTGCATAGAGAGGAACATTGGTTAAGGAGAAAATTCAAGGAAGCCGCATACATGTTGTCCAACAACGTATTCAGCCAAGCCAGCGTAGAAATACGCAACATATGGAAACCCATCATCAAGCGAAAAATGGCCAACTCCCGCCAAAACGGTCATCTCCCACGGAACCAGTGAAGCAGAAAATGGAAAGCGTGGATAAGTGAAAGTACTCGAACGACCTATAAATAGTCATCTCTCGGAGGAATCAGGTTTATTTTGGTTAATATAATTGTTATTTTCAGCTATTCATTTTCAATTCTCCTTTTTTAGTTGTTTCAGGGATTTCAAATCATTTTATATAGTAGACAATGGAAGTCCGAACTAGTGGAATTCATCATGAAACATTGTCAATCACCTTCAAACAATTATTTCGTTCGTGTGTCTACAGGGTTGGCCAAAAAAGTTGTTGAATGTCGGTCACCTCTTATGAGAAATTCTGTCTATGTTCCTGTGGATTGTTTATTGAATTATCGATATGATTTTTTGTGCAATTGACAGAATTTTTGTTCAGTGTATCAGAATGTATTATTCGTTGTTAAAATTTGTATGCCCATATACAGGGTGTCCCACAATAAAGGGGACAAACTTTGATGGTAGGGATTTTAGGGATAAAAGTTCCAATAAATATATACCCTAAGATGAATAATAACCGAGTTACTGGGTGTTGAAAGCGACAAAAAATATATTTTTCCAGATTGACTCCATAACGGCTCAACTTCTCTTAATGAAATTTGGTATGTCACATGATAGCATTCAGTTCCAAATTTCAATGCAAATCATGTGTTCGTAACTTCAAACAGGAGCGTACGGCAGGTGGGTGCCCTTAATCGCCCCTCGCCAAATTTCACAACACTGGATTAATATCGATTTCGTCTTCTTTTTCTTAATCCCGAATATTTCCTACACAAAAAAGGGATGAGTTTTGTTTCACAAATATCAACGCTTTTCAAGATATTTTAAGTTGAATAAGTGCGTGCGTATCAAAATCTCCTGATTTTTTAAAGGAATGTGTGGGTTACTATTTATAACATTATAACCAACAGATTTCGTACCTTGCAATGAGTATGACTTCAAGTATATAGAAAATTGTTGGCATTTCTGAGGGATTTTGTTTACAAAAATTTCCCGATATAGAAAAACTTACATAGCAACTAATGAGTATCCCTATAACATACGCATACACTTATTCAACTTCAAATATCTGGAAATTCTTATATTTTCATTGGTATTTGAAATGTGTGCCAAATTTTAGATTATTCGGAGGATGAGATATGGCTAAAAATCAAATTTCAAAATTCTTAACATTATTATTATTATTACATTAATAATAATAAATTTTTGTACTGTCGTCGGTCCTTGATGTGTAAGCCGAATTTTAGATTATTCGGAAGATTGGAAGCAGGTGGAATTTATAATTAATAAATTCACATCATTATTATTTTTTTCCATAAAAGGATGTCCCAGTCAGGCCCTAGCTCCGGAGCCCCGATACTTCCGGAGGCCGCACTGGATCATTTACTCTGATAACCACTCCCCACGTCCGTGGGGTGAGTGATTACTGGGCCCGAGTATCATGTGCACTGAGTAGCCGTAGTGAACCAAGGATGACGGCCTTCTGCATTCTTCCGGCTAAGATTTCTGCCGTATCACGGCAAACCAGTATGATTTATAGATTGGAGAGCAGCGTGTCCATCATTCCACCAAGAACCCCTATGATCAGAACCACCATTTTTACAGAATGGTTTGGGTAGAGCCTGCGGAGTTCAAAGAGCAAGTCTCGATATTTTGTCCGTTTTTCCTCCTCTTTTCGGACGATGCGATGTTCGATTCGCCAGGAGACGAAAACTCTATGACGAACATCGTCTTACTTTGATGGTCGAGGACATCATTATTATTATTATAATCATTATAATTATCATTATTACATTCTCATCACGAAATTCTTGTATTGTCATTGGTTCTTGATATGTGTGCCAAATTTTATATTCTTCAGACGATTGGAAGTAGGTGAAAATTAACTTCCAAGATTTTACCACATTATTTGTTAGTTACAGGTGAACCAAATAAAAGCGTGTTAAAAAAAGAAATAATTTTTTGCCACCTAGCATGGGTTGATAATGAGTAGCACATCGTCAACAGGAAAATAATAGCGTAAACTTTTATGAAATCAACAAAATGTGATTATATTACTGCAGTCATAATTAAACTTTTTCTTGAATGTTAGAAATCCTTATTTAGACACATTTCATATTATTGCTCGCGTTCTCTTGTAAAAGTAGAGTAGAAAGGTTAAGTCTTTTAGTCGATGATGAAATGGTAATTATTCTCTAGACTGTAACGGAGTAATAATATCCTTGGTGAAAAGGAATAACAAAATTATAGAAACTATCAATTTCCTTATTTGTTTCCACTTGTAATTCCACCAACTTCACTATATACTTTCCCCGCGACATTTCGCATTTGTCTTCAATATATCTTTAAATTCAATTGTGTGTTTAAGGGCAACTAAAATTGACCTGTTCCGATGCGAACTAATGTCTAGCACGTGGTCTTTTTATCAAGCATCTGCTAAGGGTTCGCATTTTAGTGCCAAATTCAACAATGGCTGCGCACTACCGACGGATCTCACGTTGGTGTGAGTTTACAGAACATACAAATCTAATACAACACGTGGATAACTCTTTCTATGGATCTCGTTTCGAAACTTTTTTAACAAAAACCCAAAATTCAAATCTGTTTCCCCTCTCAAGGAATAGAGGTTTGATGAGTCATTATAATGCTACTAATTATAAATATACTTCAGAATTTACACTCTTTCAGGTAGATCTCGGGTTGTCTTAATTTTAATAAGATCTCATCTTGTAAGGAAAACGTATATATATATATATATATATATATATATATATATATATATATATATATATATATATATATATATATATATATATATATATATATATATATATATATATATATATACATCGGAAAAGTCTAGGGATATTTTTCAAAATGGCAATAATTTTTTTTTAGATCGCTTTAGAAAAAAAAAGTTGAAGGGTGATTATTAAACGAATGTAACTTACAACAAAATTTATTAAATGGTCAAAAATACTGAGTGCGCATATAAGCAAAACTAAAAAAAAAGGCTCTTCTTTGGCACCCCGAAAAAAAATCATAATACAAAAAAAATTGGAATCAGTACAAAGTATGACCTCCACGCTGGTTTATTACGGCCCTACATATATCGTGCATCGACAAAATGAGATTGTCAATGTCTTGTTGAGGTACATTTGCCAATTTAGCGATTAAAAGCTCTCTCAATTGAAACGTTGTGTGAATGTTCCCCATATGCGGAGTAATTCTTCGTTGAAGCATGTCCCACACATGCTCGATGGGATTCAGGTCCGGTGATTTTGCTGGCCATGGCAATACATCAACTCCTTTGTTGGTGAGCCAGTCAGTCACTAGACGCGCGACATGTGGAGGAGCATTATCGTGCATTGAGTGGAAGTTTTCACCAACAGCACCAGCAAACGGACGGACGATAGGTAGAAGAATGGTGTCGAGGTACTGTCGAGCTGTAAGGGAGCGATTTGGAATAACCAGATCGGTTCTGTCGCCGATCATGATTCCGCCCCATAGCATTACCGTACCACCTCTGTATGTGTGGACTTCCTGGACGTGTCTCAAACGTTCATTATTTCCAGGTCGTCTCCACAGTCTTACTCGACGAGAATCTGGATGAAATCCAAATCTGGATTCGTCTGTAAACAAAACTGTGGCCCAATCATTTGCATCCCAGTTTTCATGTTCTTGACACCACTCTAATCTTCTACCGCGATTGCCTCTCGACAAAGGTGGACATCTAAGTGGCCTTCTGTTGTGGAGATCTGCTTCATGCAGTCGATTTCTGACAGTATCACGACCAATGGTTACCTGGTGCGTCTGCTGCAACACGTTAACCAACTCAGGTGCTGTGATTGTCGGTTGTCTTCTTGCAGTTAAGACCAAAAATCGGTCTTGAACTGCAGTTGTAGCGCGTCCTTGCCCTGGATGTTGTTCGGCTGGACTGCCAGTTTCACGGAAACGCCGCCACAATCGACTGATAACACTTTGGGAGACCCCCAAACGAAGAGCTACATCATTTTGTCGCATGCCACCTTGAAGAAACCCTAATTCAGCTCTATTCATCTCAGTCAATGGTAAGTGACGGCGTTCCATGTTAAAGCACAATATTTCCAGTTTAATTGCTTAGCAAGAACTGCATAGAATGTACAAACTCGACACTTTCAGATTATTCATTTTAGCCGAAAACCTACAGTTTGTAAAAAACTTGATAAAAGATTAGTTACTGTTTTCTGTTTTTGCAGGCTTTGTTCAACCCATAGAAATCTACAGGGTGGTCGAGTGTACCAATTTAATCGAAATTAAACGACCTCATGCATTTATTTTTATGATATTTAGTATGTCATAAAAATATCCCTAGACTTTTCCGATATATATATATATATATAAATATATATATATATATATATATATATATATATATATATATATATATATATATATATATATATATATATATATATATATATATATATATATACAGGCGGTTTTATAGCTGATACCACTCGAAAACGGTAGGTCAAACAAGGACGGTTAAATGGAACAAAAGTTACCTTTTAAGGGATGCAACACAATGGTATTTTCAGATCCATAAAATCATCAATGGTTTGTGAGATATTTGCAAAAAACTGAAAATGACAGATTTTATTTTTTTGCTTTACCGCCTCCATTTTCAATAATATCAAAAAATGACAAAAAACTTTTGGCTTTATTGCATGTGCTTTATAATCTGGGTGAACTCATTTTCCAATGCAACGTTTCGTTCATTGAATTCCATCATCAATATATGTTTTTTAAATACGGACCTGTATATTTTTTATACATTTTCGTGTATATGTATTTCTCGACGTTTCTTCCAGAAACCACATCATCACTATAATATTTTATTAAGAGCTCGAATTTCCGAACGTAACTGAAATCCAGAGTTCTCCTGTCGATAATGTCGTTCATTGAGATCATAAATATTTGTATTCACTGAAATCCAACTGAATTTCTGTCAAGGTCGTCTTGAAATAAAGAGACTAATAATAATCTTTGAAAATTTGTAGCTACCCTAAAATTTCTGTTCAGAAAATGAAAATATCAACAAGAATTAACTAATAAAAATACTGTATTGAAAAAGTCATAGATGATTTTCACGAAAAACATGATAAGCGATAATTTCTTTTTTGAAGTAAGCCATGAAATACATGAATGTAAATGTCAAGTTAATTGTCACACACAAAATAAAAGTTATTCAAATCGTTGAGCGATTTTAAGGGAGAAACATGAGTTTTTCCAATGACGTAAAAGTGAATATGTTTTTGTATATTCGATATGTTTGAGGAATGCTACCTCTGGCAATGTATCAGGAATTGTATCCTGAACGACGACAACCTAATCATAGATATTTTCAAAGAATCGAAAATACTTAACGGAATTATGGATCTTTTTAAAAACCTTCCGAAAGAAAATGTACGGTTATTGAATGTGGTGGCGATAATGAAATCGGCGTTTAAGTGACATTAATTTGGCTTAGGTTTTATGGAAAATAAAAAAAATTGAGAACAAGGAAGTATCTCTGAGGGAGATTGCTCATAATTCGGCCATATCCACTTCGTCTGTACGGAAAATTTTGAAGAAAAATAAATTCAAGCCTCATCGAGTCAGGAAAGTTCATCATTTGCGTTCAACGGACTTCAACAGGAAAAACGTTTTTTGTAGATGGCTCATTAGAAAATTTCGCCAAGATAATGAAATTTGTAAAAAAAAATTGTGGTGTGATGAAAGTACATTTACCAATAACGGATAGTTCAACAGGTATATACATTATCATTGGCGACAGAAAAATGAATATTTACATAGAGTTACCAATTTTCAAGAGAGATATGGTTTTAAACGTATGGCTTGGTGTTCTTGATAATAAAATTATTGGCTCCCACTTATTTGAAACCTCTCTGACCGGAGAATTATATTTGGATTTCTTATCAGGGACTCTAATTGAGTTATTAGAAGATTTGTCACTTAGCCTCATAAGAAAATATGAGTATTTCCAACACGACGGAGCTCCACCACATCGCAAGAGAATCTGCAGAGATTTCCTCAATACAACTATGCCAGGAAGGTGGATAGGAAATAATGGTCCTATTGAATATTCACCACATTCACCGGACCTTTCTCTTCTAGATTTTTCGTTGTGGGGCTTCATAAAAGATCAAGTATTCCGAACAAATTTTGAAAATATTGAAGGAGTGCCTGCATTGCTATCACTCCACAGATGTTAGAGAACTGCCACAATCACACTATTTCTAGAGCAAGTATCTGTTTGAGAAATAATGGAAGACAATTTGAACATTTGATGCGATATCGCGTGGGACGGTAACTTGAAAAATGTAACGTGAGACATTCCCTCATGGTGTTCATTTTCTATCATTTATTATTTCGTTACATTTTCCTTTGCAACTGTCTTTTTTTCAATGTGATGTATTAACGATAGTGTTAACTACGTGTTACAATAATAGTTTAATATTTGATTTCTCACTGAATAAAAAAAGTTAAATGATAGAATATTGATGATGTGGTTTCGGGAAGAAACCACATCATTCACATTGGGTGATGAGTCCACCCAAATTATGGAGCACATGAAATAAAGCAAAAAGTCTTTCTGTCATTTTCTGGTATTATTGAAAATGGAGGCGGTAGAGCAAAAAAATAAAATCTGTCATTTTCAGTTTTTTGCAAATATCTCAGAAACCGTTAATGATTCAATAGATCTGAAAATACCAGTTTGTTGCATCCCTAAATAGGCAACTTTTGTTCCATTCAACCGTCTTTGTAGGATCTACCGTTTCCGAGATAGCAATAGTGGTATCAGCTAAAAAATTTCATACATATTATATACATACATATTATATATATATATATATATATATATATATATATATATATATATATATATACATTTATATTATATGTATATAATATTTATCAACATGTTATTGATTCAAAGATGATTTACTGTAATTATATTCGGACTGATACAAAACACGTATTGTAGGTTCAAAAACACTTGATTGATTATCATCAGAACAGTTGCCAGTTCTCACGCAAACTTACGTCAATGTCTTCAATTTTACTCTGTTGGTGACTTTTTTGAAAAACTGAAATATTGACTAGCTAACTTCAAGGACTTCCTCTCCGATCGCAACAGATTACGGTTGTGTCGATAACGACCGTCCTCAAAGATGGCACGTGGATATCGTGGTCGGAGTGGAGTTCGAAAGTGAGGTGTTTTTCAAAAAATGAAGTCAAGTTCGAATGAATATTGAAGTGAAAGATATTTTGAGAGGACTGGCTGGATGTTGATGGATTCGACGAGGTCGTCAGTGCTATAATAGAGAGAACTGGCGGCCCCCTAGTGGAAAAATTAAGGGTTTTTATTGAAGAAAAAGTTAATGAGAAACCAAAGGTGACAGCTGCGCCCCTGGAAGCTTGACTGAGAGGCAACGACCATATAAATCAATGAAGAAGAAGAAGCTAACTTCTGGGTGTCAGTTTTTCGTGACGGTGTGCGCGGGCATCGTAGAAATCTACTCTCATAATGTTTCCCTAACGTGTCAGAAGAAGTATAACTTGATATTTCTTCTAAAAATCTTGGTAACAACTATCTGTTCCATCCAATAGCGGTTGAAACTTTTGGTGTTTATGGCCCGGAGTCTCTGTTATTCGTTCATTCGGGAGGAGAATAGGCCAAGCAACGAAAGATCACCGTTCTACCTCTTTTTTGACAGAAAGAATTAGTATTGCTATTCAACGTGGCAATGCTGCTTCGGTCCTTGGAACTATTCCTCCTTCACATAATTTTGATGAGATCATGCATTGCCCTAATTTCAGTACGGAACTGAAATATCTTCGAAATGAGCCGAGATATGTGGATATTCTTCAGTCCCCTGTCAAGGTTAATTCACAAGTGATTGATCCACCTTCTTCTTTTTCAGTGCGGTCAATGGACTTAGGTCATTCTTGTCCCCAAATATGAGTTGCAGTCCTCGTAGTTCTGGTTTCCTTTCAGTAGGAGAGCTTCATGAAGCAAGAGCTGAATCGATCCCTCTACGAAATCCTTCTTCACTATGAAGGATCGATCGCAGCTTGAGAAATGGTTCTTATGGAGATTATGTGAAACATGTTCGTCCTTACGAATCAGTAGAGAGTTGTCCTGAAAATCTAGAGAAGAAAATTGGATTGGATAATTTAGGAAACACTTGCTACATGAATAGCATTTTACAAGTGTTGTTCATGACGAAGAATTTCAAGAACGAGGTTTTAATGATGAACAAGAACGGGAATGCTCCCTACTCATTTAACGAACTGAAACACCTGTTCATGCAGCTGCAGTTTCATAAGAATGTATCATCTTTCCCTCCAACCGATTTCCTGGAGTCTTTGAAGTCTACTAGATACTCGTTAGGACAACAAGAGGATTGTTCCGAATTCTTGGGGTTCTTGTTGAATACTCTTCGTGAGCAAAACAATAGCAAAATCAAAACTCCTGACCGCTCTGGATTGAATGATTCCGTACAGTCCATCTCATCATGTGTTTGTAAATCTTTTGTTGCAAAAATCCTCACTTGTTTACTTTGTAGTAAATTTTCAAGAGGTAGCAAAAACGTATGTGAATTTCTGGAACTTCATCTAGCGTTTCCTGATATGACAAATAACCAGTCCGTGCAAAGTTAATTGTTAAATCACCTGAAAATAAAATTTTTAACAGGTGATGATCGACTGTATTCGCAAATATGCGCCAAACTAACTGACTGTTATAAGGAAACAAGTATAGCTGAGGCACCAGTCAATCTAATAATAACACTGATGAATTTCAAACAAGACTAAACTTCTGACGGAAACAAGAAACTCTTTCGAAGGTTCGAAATAGATGGAAATTTCAATCTAGCAGACCACTCTTACAATATTCATGCAGTCATTGTTCACTGTGGTTCTGGCGTTGAATTTGGTCATTTTTACGCCTTGGTCAAAGACGAAACGGACTGGTTTAAGTTTGTCACGAAGGGTTCTGGCGATGTATTGAATCTATTGGAGCCTTTGGAAACACCCTACATTTTATTTTATGAGACAGAAGACATTGGCTGATCAAGATCTCCAAACGATGTGGTGCTGCAGGTTTTTCCGGGTTTTCCTGCAGCTGAAAAAGCAAATGCGCCACTGGAATCAATGAAGGAGCGCCAATTAATCTTTATTGTTTCTATTTTTATCGTTGTTTTACAATAAAAATTATTTGCTTGATAAATGATATTTTTTCTTCAAAAGAGATCAAATTACATATTGCATTCATTTATCTACGCAAGTTAATCTTTCGGCAAGTTTTTATATCACATAAATTCTGAAATGTAATAAGTTATTGGGTTTTGATTAATTTAAAACTTATTTTATTCTCAGGAGCAATGAAAGCTTGTTTCCAAAAATCTTTTTCATTATTGATATTATTTTATATTTTTTCAGCAAACCCCTTTCATTTGATACTCATATTATAGTGAAGCATAAAAGGATAGCCCGATATCTTGGCGGTTCACCATTATTCAATTTGAGGTATTGTCACTTCATTTCTTTTTTTTTTCAACGAACCGTTCATGTGATCTCTGTATCACGGAGGTGCATAAAAAACTAGTCTGTCATCTTGGACTGTTCATCATATTGGATGGCGTTATTTATCACCAAACCTAAAGTGTATGCAAAATTTTAGCTCAATTGATTGAAGATCAGTGCTTCAAAATTCAGTTGTAAAATTGCAAGTACGTATAACTGACCAAAACTTACATACGAGTACATACAAACTTGTGAAAAAATAAAATACCTCGCGAAAAAATAACATCACGTTCTCGTCATTGCAGAAACAAACGATAATTCTTCTTTACTCTCAAAAATCGCATTTTCCCATGAAAAACCTATAGTTTCTGAAGAATGTAAATTTTCTTTTCCTTCATTGGATAAAAACTCGTCGAATACAAAAACATTCATGCTCTAGTAGATTATTCAACTTGTCCAATCTTTAATATATTCAAAAAGATAATTAACTATGATTTTCCCTTCACTTTTTTTGCATTTTTCCTGAAAATCAATTTTAATGACATTCTCTTCGATATTTTTTATAATTGTTGCAACCAATGTTTGGTTGCAACAATCATAAAAAATAATTAACTCGAATCATCTATAAACTATCACTAATGAAACGGCAAGGTCGTCGAGCATATTTAGTACAACACAAATTTTGCAATAATGATTATTATTGTTATGAGGCGATGGTCATCATAACGTATGAGGTTTGTTCTAAAAGTTTCATTGATATTATCCTTCGCGGCATATTTGACTAATGCAGAGTAAAAAATACATAGTGAGTTCACAAAAATACCTGTAGCACTGAAGATGTTTGAAATAAACTGACTAATGAGATTGTTGGAATTGAAGAGGGAGGTTTTTGGAGAGATTGGTTTTTTGGGAAGAAACTTTTTGGCTTCCTACTTCTTTATCATTACACAAAAAATATAGGAAACTTTAGAATAATTGAGAAAGTACCTAATTTCAATAAAACTATTCTTCGGTGACCTATTTATTTTGTAAAAATTCATATTCAAAGTAGGATAAAGAAAATAAATTTTGCCTGATTTCCACTGAGTTTCTATTTGTTACGACCAGTTTCGGTTTGTTCAAGCATACATAGTGTATACATAACTTTTTTATTGAAAATATTTCTGAAATAATTAATTCTGTTGAAAGATATTACTTGAAAATGGTTTAACAAACCTAAACCGGTCGTAACAAATAAAAACTCAGTGGAAATCAGCTTTATTTGTCCTACATTCGGAACCATTTATTGAAATGTGTAATTCAGAAGTGGAAAAAACAGCTATGTGGGATCTTGTGTTCACGTTTCGATAATTCATTTTATCTTTTGTGGAAAAGTTCTGAACAGGAGAAGAAAACTATCTTTATTTCTGTCGTTTCAGTCCAGAAAAGGGCATTAATGTGGAACACAATGACTAGATTTCATAAGTTGGGACTTCCATTGTCTGATATTACATAAAATGATTTGAAATCCCTGAAAGAAGTAATTAAAAAAAACAAAAATAAATAGCTGAAAATGATAATTGTATTAAACAAAGAAACCTGAAATGAAATAATGGTGAAATTAAATACAAGTGAAAATAGAACAATTGAACAATAAAATAAAAATAATTTCATAAACTACACCTCACACCTCCACAAACTTTCAAAGTTTGTGGAGATCAAATCGAGAGGTGAAGTTTATGAAATAACTATGGATCTTCATCAAGTAACGGCCGAATCAATCAGAAAAATAAAAAGTTAAGAAATTCCAAGCCAAGTTACTTCACGACGTATGAATTGTTAGTATCCACAATCGTCTTCGGGTGATGACTCCGAAAGATGACTATATATGGGTCATTCGAGTACTTTCATTTATTTCTGCTTTCCTTTTTTCACTTCACCGGTTTAGTGGGAGATGATCGTTTGGCGGGAGTTGGCCATTTTTCGCTTGATTATGGGTCTCCATATACTGCGTATCTCTATGCCAGCTTAGCTGAATACATTGTTGGAAAACATGTATGCCGCTTCTTTTAATTCTTTTCTAAACCAATGTTCCTCACTGTGTATGATCTCAGCTTGGGACCACTCGATGTTGTGTTGATAGGTCCAAACATGTGTCCCTCGCTGTGTGTGTTTCTTGTGATCGGCAATGCGAACATTCAATGGCCTCTTAGTTTCACTGATATAGGATTGTCCGTACTCACAGGGTATTCGGTAAATGCAATTCTTGGAATCGCAGTCCGCGTTTGATGGCCTGGTTTTCATGAGGCTGCTACGGATAGTGTTTCCGGATCTGAAGCAGCTACTGATGTTGTATTTGGATCCGATTCTTCTTATTCTTTCCGATAATCCTCTGATGTAGGGAAGTGCAAGCACTGGTTGTGACGGCTTCTCCTCCTTGCGAGGCTCCTTGTGAGGCTCTTTGCGTGGCTCCTGCTGTCTTTCAGCCAAAGTCTGTTCCACCATCGCTTTGGAGTAGCCATTCCGTTGAAGATCATTTTTGATGATGTCTAGTTCCTTCTCGAGACCTTCCTTCGTATCACAGAGCCTGAAAGCACGGTCTAATAGAGTCTTGATGATTACTCTTTCAGTCGATTGATGGTGGTTAGATTCGTGGTTCAGATACTGTCCTGTGTGAATGGGTTTTCAGTATACAGATATTTTCCACTTAGTGTTGGTTCTCTGCACCAATACGTCTAAGAATGGCAATTCGTTGTGGACTTCCTCCTCCATTGTGGAAGTGATGGAAGGTCTCACGCTGTTGATATGTTTCAGGAAGGTGTCTAGTTCAGTATTCTCATGGTTCCATATTATGAAGGTGTCGTCAACGTATCTCAACCAAACACGAGGTTTCTTGTGAGCTTCTTCAATGGCCAGAGTTCCAAATCACTTCATATATATGTTGGATATGACTGGTGAAAGTGGCGATCTCATTGGCAGTCCCTCATCTTATGTAAAGAATTCGTCCTTCAGTTGGAAATAACAGTTTCGTACACAGCATACTAGTAATTCCATAATTACTTCTATAGGTAAATTCGTTCTCTCTTCCCCGTCTTCGGATAGCTTTCTCTGTATGACTTGGAGTGCTTCTTCGACCGGAATGTTGGTAAAAAGGCTTTCGACGTCGAAACTGATTAGTTGATCTTCCTGCGTGACTTCGTTTTTTTATTAGTTCTTTCAGGGATTTCAAATCATTTTATATAATATCAGACAATGGAAGTCCGAACTAATGAAATTCACCATGAAACATTGTCAATCACCTTCAAACAAACAATGACTAGAATTGAAATGGAAGAAGACATGAGTTTGAAAACCAAAAAATGAAATCATCAGTACCAGATTCGATTGAAATTCTGTTCACCTTCTCCTATTTAGTTGGTATATCAAACGTTCGTAATGGAATTGTAACAGGTTTCATTCACAGGGACGCCAAACAACGTGATTAATGAAGAATTTCGATACAAAGATTTCACTAACAATCAAGATTCTGGTGAACTTCGAAATTTCGGGCACCTACACTTTTTCCATCTTCTCATCAGCACCACTCTGGATACATTTACCAGACAAATCCATAACAATATTATTATGTTTGTGAAAGTATTTTAAGTAAAAATGCAAAAAAAATGTTTGTGAAGAAAAACTTGAAAGTTGCTGATCCTTCAAAAATTTGATATTTTTTTATCTTTATTGTGAGGTCCCCTTTCCTGTGGAGTCCTGAGGCAGTAGCCCCACCTGCCCTCCCCTAAATCCGGCCCTGACCATCATTAAACAAAAAATGGGGAATATTTGTATGAAATTGTGTAAATAATGCACAGAATTTCATTTCAGATTCGAAGAAACAAAAACAAGAACTGATGACTATTTCACGCAATATCCTTGAGTGAAGCAACGAAAATGGATGAGTATTCGTTCCTTTATAGAAATTTTCCACAAATGTGCCTGAGGAAGATAATATAAGTTATCGAAACCTTGGTACAAGATCCAGTCATCGCTCATTTTGGACAACCTATGTATTTTTATTACTCTTGAAAAATTGTGAATTACCCAAAAAGTGATTGAAATTCAATGTTAATTATGAGTCCTTTGACATACAGAGTGTGTACACAAAATCGTTCCACACTTGATGAGGTCTTGAAAATTGTAATTTATATAGTTGAATGCATTGATGTAGGAAATCCCACGGTAATCACATTATGAAAACAAACCTAAATCGAATAGTGATAACAAAATGTTACTTTTTTCATAGCAACATCACCGATATGAACAGGAGACTGTAAAAATACTTGGACTTTTCTTAGACAATGGACTATCTTGGAATTCACATGTTGATTTTTTTTAAATAAATTGTTGATGAATCTCAAAAAAGTTCTTGAGATTATAAAATTTATAATATTCTATCTGAGTATTTGAAAAACTGGGTATTGTAAAATTCAAGAAATTCCTTCTGAGTCACTGCTCCTACTCGGTCAATGATTACATTTAAAATCATGAACAAATCATGAACATGCTCACTCCGACACGTACCCATATCATTAGTCCGCCTATACTTGTTTTTTGTACATATTTTATATGTCTTTTATTTTTTCACTTCAACTATTTTCTCTGTATTTCAGAAATTTGTATTTACAATGACTTGCTACAAACATTCATTTGAAATGTAATGTAATCAAATAAATATATGTCTATGTTGAACCATCCACTTCTGTTGCTGATGGAAATATGAACTTGTCCACTGATCAGAAAAATCTTGAATCATTTTGGACTGTCAAGCAGTTTATTCTCAATTCTTTCGTTGTGTACTTTCATTCATACATAATTCACATTTTTTATTATTTGTTAAAAAACCTGATATGATTTTCGACCCGTATATATTTTCGCCGTTATGAATAGGCGTAATTTTGGCAACTCTTGTTGGACCATGGTTTGTTGTTATGACGTTGCCTGTTACAAAATGTGATATGTCGCTTTGTGCCTGATATAACTAACCTGAGTAACTTCAGAATCGTATTTACTTGAAGGTGATTGACAGTGTTCCATGATGAATGGCATGATATTATATAAAATGATTTAAAAACTCTGAAAGAACTAATAAAAAAGAAGAATTGAAAAAGAATGGCTGACAATAACAATTATATCAAGCAAAAAAACCTGAAATGAAACAGTGGAATAAAATACAGGTAAAAATAGAACAATTAAACGAAAATTATAAATGAAAATCAACATGAGTTTCCGCCGGCTCACAGGAATAGAGAAATCCTTGTTGAGGAAACGCCTAAATTTCGCCATTACGGCAACATATGTGCCCACATTGGAGATAATTACTGCAGTGGAATCCAACAGTTCCCTTATTGACCAGACCGAGGCAAAATAATTCTGATGGAAAATCAGAGAACAGCTGGATCGAGAACCAGTTCCAACATCTAACATTAGCAATGAAGAACGTAGGGCTCTGAACGGCCTACGTAGAGGCAACACCTTTAAGATCCTACCTGCAGGTGAAGAAAACGCCACTGTGGTGATGTATACTGTTCTCTACGAACAGAAGATCGAATAGGTTCTTCAGAAGGGACAATACATGAAGATCGTACGGGACCCTATGGTATCAATTGAAAGGAAATTGTACCAGATTTTGAAAAGATGAGGGACTGCAAATGGGATCGCCACTTTCAACAGTCATAGCCAACAGATATATGGAGGGGTTTGAAACTCTGGTCATTGAAGAAGCCACAAGAAACCTCGTGTCTAGTTGAAATACCTTGACGAATTGCCAATCTCAGACGGAAACATCTGTATACCGAAAACCCACTCACACGGGATAGTATCTCAGCCACGAATCAAACCACCATTAATTGACTAAAAGTGGAATCATCAAGACTCTATCAGACCGTGCTTTTGGCCTCTGTTATACGAAGGAAGGTCTCGAGAAGGAACTAGACATCATCAAAAATGATCTTCAACAGAATGGCTACTCCAAAGCGATGGTGAAACAGATTTTGGCCAAAAGACAGCAGGAGCCTCGCAAGGAAGAAAAGCCGTCACAACCAGTGCTTGCACTTCCCTACATCAGAGGATTATCAAAAAGGATAGAAAGAATTGGGTCTAAGTACAACATCAGAACCTACTTTAGATCCGGAAACACTATCCGTAGCAGGCCACCAGACGCGGACTGCGATTCCAAGAATTGCATTTACCGGATACCCTGTGAGTGCTGAAAATCTTATATCGATGAAACTTAGAGGCCATTGAATGTTCGCATTGCCGAGCACAAGAAACACACAGAGCGAAGGTAAACTAGCAAATCAGAAATAGCATAGCATGTTTGGACCCATCAACATATCATCGAGTGGTCTCAAGCTGAGATCATACACAGGGAGGAACATTGCTTTAGGAGGAAATTCAAAGAAGCCGCATACATGTTGTCCAACAATGTTTTTAGCCAAGCTAGCGTAGAGATACGCGACATATGGAAACCCATAATCAAGCTGAAAATGACTCCCGTCAAACGGTCATCTCCCACTAAACCACTAAACGGAAAAAGGAAAGCGGTGATAAGTGAAAGTACTCGAATGACCCATAAATAGTCATCTCTCGGAGATGACGTCACGGTAATCGACGAAAGCAGTAAGCAGTGAGCAGTGGGCTCTTCGATTGACGACTGGACTTTAGTTTCGATGTCATAACCATATACCCATGATTCGTCACCAGTTATGACCTTTTCCAGCAAATCTAGATAGCCGTTGACGTCATTTATTAATTCCTGTGAGATGGTCATCCGAGAGTTTTTTTAGTCAGAATTCAATAATTTTTAAACGAACTTCGCTGCCACACGCTTCATGCCCAAAATTTTCGAAAAAAGTGCAAGCAATGAGCCAACTGATATGCCGACATACTCAGCAACTACTCTAACAGTGACTCAACGTTACTCTATAGAAATTCCCTTCACTTTCTCAACATTTTCATCGGTTTTTGATGTGCTGGGGAGTCTAGGGCGAGCGTCGTCATTGACATTGACTTCTCGACCTTCTATAAAAAGCGTGTACCATTTGTAAACATATTGCTGACTCGGAGTGCAGTCACCGTATGCCATTGTCAATACTTCGAGTGTTTTTCAGCACTCATTTCCATTTTTTTCACAAAATTCAATACATACCATTCGCGAAACACTCTAACTGTCATGCCTCTCACCAACAAACTGAACAGCTGAAACTATGAACATATGTTCCAAACGAGTGTACCAACATGAAAAAGTGAAAGCCCGCGAAATTTGAACATTCACCTTATTCTTTGAACAGTCCTCGTATAATACAAACACGCAAAGACTCTTTTTCTGATAATATTCTTTAACAATAATTGTTTATTATTGTTATTATCACTCTGAACTGAAAACAATTCAATAGAGAAAACATTTTGATGCGTATACGAGTATTTATATATTCGTAATTGTCACTTATGACTGCACATATAGATTTTTACCTAGATTTATTGTTAATTCTAAATTCAAACCATATTCCGTTTCCACGTTTGATATAGATGTGCAGTTTTGCAATGTTAGAATAAAATACATAATAAGTCGCGTCATTACAAACCCATTAAATGAGACAAGGTCTAAGAGGTCATTGCTTGTGCAAGTATATGATGAACTTGAACTACAACATGAGTGAAAGTTAAGTGACTACGAGTTCATTCTGTTTTTTAGAGATACTGCATAACTGGTTCAAATGTTTGCATAAATAAATTTTTAAATCGATGAAATCCTATGAAGCAGCCTAATTGAGTCAAGGTTAGCGTGGAGATTCAAACTGTTTTTTTTTTCTTTAGAAACACAATCCCCAATAAAGTATGTTATGAAATCAAAATGCACACTTAATGACGAATCAGTTGAATTAATATTTCGAAATGAATATAAATAAAAGAAAATATATGCGTGAAACATTCATATAAATGAAGTTACCTACTGAAAAAATATAATCCAAAACAAAATCTCCTTTTATTTTCTTCAAACTGGAATGTTGTGTATAAGATTCCAATTGTTTTTCCAATCTTTCTGAAATTTGGACAACTCCTGTTGAGTATCATGTCGTTACTCGTTTTCGAACTTTCATTTTATGAACAGTTAGTACCCCCTCAACACTTTTCCACTTTTGCTTACTGCTTTTGAGTACTATTTTCGATTGATACTTTTGATATTTGGTGTGTCAACTTGACTAGCTGCATGCATTATGTACTGCTTGCAACTTCATGGGATTATTTGACATTTTGTCCAATAAATTTTCGTTTCAATAGAGTCAATTTAATGAAATATTTTTTGAGTCAATACAAAACATTTCGATCCTTCAAGCTGGACATTTCGGCAACATAAGGTTTGAAATACACATTTCTATTTTTCACTTTGGAAGTTTTTATCTTCTCAATCCAGTTTTGGCTCATTGATCTGTTAGAGGCTAATACTGAAGCGGCAGAAACCAACACAATATTAGTAACGATTGCTCAAATGAAAATGGGTTCCATGAACAACAGGCGGCATTATTGAATTTCGTTTTCGCTGATGATGAACAAGTTCTAATTGAAACTACCATAGGATGACATTTTGAAAATTATTACAAGAGCAAAGTTTGGTTGAAGGTGATTGACGTTTCATGATGAATTTCATTAGTTCGGACTTCCATTATCTAATATTATATAAAATGACTAGCTTTTGCCCGCGGCTTCGCTCGCGTTAAGAAGTATTATTATCAATTAGGTATATTTTTTACGGCTTAACTTTTGTTTAGCGCGTGTAAAAAATTAGGGCCTACAAAACTTCTTTGTAAACAATATTCTTAACTTATCTGTCATTAGGCGCCAAAACTATCCAGCTATTGGGTGAACTTACTCGTGAGCAAGCAACATAAAACTGGCCATGAGAGAAGCAATGTTCTCTCAAGTCAATATCCGCAAATTTGAGAGTTTGCCCCTGAGACTTGTTCATTGTCATGACAAAGCAGACTTTTAGGGGTAACTGTAATCGTTTGAATTCAAACGGGGTATCATAAGCTATTAATGGGATTCGTTGTATAAATACAGTTTCCCCTTTCACACACCCAGTTAATATAGTGGCTTCCACTATAGTGGAATATAGTGCAATATACATACAGTGTGTCCAAAAAAAGGATCCTAAGCATAGGAATCTCAGTACCTGTTGGAGATACAGCTTAGGTTAAATTAGGAAAAAGTTGTGTTCTTTAAAGCTCATTTACATGCCGTTTAGAAACTTGAAGAATTTTCATGGCCTGCTGAGATATTTGGGAAAAACGAGAATTTGACAATATCAATTTTATTTTTTTCTAACTTTATTTGAAAAGATATCAAAAAACGAATAACACTTTTTCATTGACACTTTCAAGGTACTACACGATGGTATTTTTAGTTTTTATATCCGACGTTTCGTTTTCAAAAAACCATCATCAACTTTATTTTTTTAAATAGCCCGAAAAAAAAGTACACCCTGTATCTGATTCCATTTTTTATTACGAATTCAACGATGTAACACATGCCATTGTTTTCTTTTTAATTTGAGGGAAAATTGCATTTTTTCTATTTTTAAAATGTATTTTTAAGTAGGTTAATAATGATTTTTTTAAAGTAATGAAAACAACAAAGAAATTAACGCATTTTTTATTTAATTCAAAGGAGGTGTTCAAACAGGTTTCCGTTATTTTCCAAACATAAGTATGATCTTCTAACTGTAGAACTTAAAACCCGGTGTTTAACAAAAGCCCATATGAAGAAGTCCAGAGGAGTTAAGTCAGGGGATCGCGCTGGCCAAGACACTTCACCAAAGGTTCCAATCCACCTTCCAGGAAATCGCTGCGGAAGATACTCTCGAACTTGTCTAGAATTATGTGCCAGAGGTAAATTATCTAAACAGTCTTCTACATAGTTTTGCAATAAATGATGGTATCGTTCGGCGGTCAAAGAATTATAGTAAAAAAACGGACCTAGTATTTTAGTTCCTAAAATTGCACACCACATATTAAACCCAAAACGTTCTTGATGTCTTGATATTTTCTTAACACGCGGATTTTGCTGAGCCCAGTAATGCGTATTGCGGCGGTTGAAGATACCATTATTAGTGACCATACTTTCGTCGGACCATATTATTTTTGAAGGGAAATTATAATCTTCTTCACATGCGCGTGTATACCATTCGCAAAAATTTCGGCGCCGTTCGAAATTCCCTGGTTTAAGTCCTTGGCAAATCCTAAATTTATAGGGGTGATATCTATTTTCACGCAAAATAAATTGAGCTGTGGATTTGGCTACTCCTACATTATTTTCGATTTGCCTAGTTGATATTTCAGGGTTCTCAACAACTGCTTGTGAAACGTTATTTTGGGCTTCTTCTGAAGATTCCTTTTATCGAGATAAAACAGGCTTTTTAAATGAACCATATTCTTTTAAATTTCGAGCCAGCTCTAAGAAAATGGACTTACATGGCTGCTTTCTTTCTGGATATGTATTAAGATACATTGCTGCTGTATTTACAGTATTTTTGTGGCACAAAATGTAGCACGTTAGCATGTCAAACTTTTCTTCATGGCTATAATGCTCACCCGGCATATTCGACGATAATAACAAAAATATTATCTATTCAACAATAAACAATAATAACGACAACAGTAACTCTAAAAACAACAACTCGACAAACAGGCTAACAACAACGACAATTACTATTTTATCGTGTAATTAAATAATATTTGACAGGCTCGGTGACAGGTATTTACATCAAAGCATTTGTTTGCAACGCCTACTTAAAGATTTTTTTAAAAATTGAAAAAATGTAATTTTCCTTTAAACTAAAAAGAAAACAATAGCATGTGATACATCGTTGAATTCGTAATAAAAAATGGAATCAGATACAGGGTTTACTTCTGTTTCGGGTCATATAAAAAAATAAAGTTGATGATGGTTTCTTGAAAACGAAACGTCGGATATAAAAACTAAAAATACCATCGTGTAGTACCTTAAAAGTGCCAATGAAAAAGTGTTATTCGTTTTTTGATATCTTTTCAAATAAAGTCAGAAAAAAATAAAATTGATATTGTCAAATTCTCGTTTTTTCCCAAATATCTCAGCAGGCTATGAAAATTCTGCAAGTTTCTAAACGGCATGTAAATAAGCTTTGAAGAACACAACTTTTTCCTAATTTAACCTAAGCTGTATCTCCAACAGGTACTGAGATTCCCATGCTTAGGATCCTTATCTTGGACACACTGTATATTGCGATGTTACGCTTTCACTTGCAGTCTCGTACCGTTACAAACTTTTGGTGGTTTTAAATTTCGCAACAACATAATTGGAAGGCCCACACGCAGAATAAGCTTATGACAAGGCAAACCTGGCGGTTTCAATGAATTTAAAAATTCTACAGGCTAATTAGTAGCGTCATCTGTATTAACCACAGTATCAATCGAAATATAGACCTTTTCTTTGCCCTCAAACGACATGAGCAGGATATCGCTGATAGCTACTGCTTGATCGTTCTTTGGAGTAAGTACGGCACGCTCACATAAACATTCAATATGATTGTCATGTATATGAATAATGTCTGGATGAACTTTAGACAGCAATTCTTTAACCGTAGTAACAACTGTGCACAATTCTTCCGGATGGTTATCATTTCATCAAACTATGAAAAATCACCATTACCGATTTTAAGAAGGAGATCTGAAAATCTACCAGCAGACTCATCCCGCCCAAATGTGCCTTCATATTTTTAGAGAGTTTAAGAATATTAACCTGGGGCCACAAATTAGATTTCTTGATGCACGACTTTACTTCGTCAGCTCTGGTTCCTTTTGGCACCACTGGTAGAGTCTGCCGAAAGTCTTCAGCCAGCAAAACTTTACGCCATCCATTGATTTTGTATTACCCTTTATATCCCTTAGTGATCTGTTCAAGGCTTCAATACCACCTTTATGAGCCATCATTATTTCGTCCCACACGATTATTCTTTTACTCTTTAAAACTTCGGAAAAATTACTTTGTTTGGAGATGTTGTAAATGAGAGTCTCGGCAGTGACTAATTTGAGTGGTAACTTAAAAGTAGCATGAGCAGTTCGACCACCTTCGAGTAATGAAGCAGCTATGCCGGACGACGCCACAGCCAGGGCAATGCCGTGAGTACCTCTTACTTTCGCCAAAAGTAAATTAATAAGGAAGGTTTTACCAGTTCCACCTGGGGCGTCTGAGAAGAATATTCGACCGTCATTTGCATCTACACTTGTGATAATTTCATTGTGAACTTCCTGTTGCTCGTCATTCAAGGATGCTTAATTTTTTCTTATTGCGTCTTCTAAGGCCACTGTATCGTAACTGGTCTCCTTCACATACTCTCTTTTTTAAAAATGTATTGATGTTATTGGCTGAGGTAATCCATAATGAAAGGACGGCCGCCTAATGATAATACGGCATCTCTACATCCACGTCACCTTGCCTTTTCAGTTGTTTTTTCAAGTCTTCAGAAAGGTATTCTTTGTATTTTTCCCAAAGACATAACGGGGTTCGGGGTTCCAGGCAGAACAATAAAATGATAACAGAAAGCTCTCGAAACATATGCGATATTTGACAAAGTGCTGCCTTTTCAAGAGCTGAATCCAAATGCCGATCATCTTCGAGTAGACCTAGAGTCTTGCACGCGGATTGGAAAGTGGGATGTAAGTGACCATCTACAGTTTTCAACGTTTCAAATGAAATTGGGCCTCTGCTCTCATGTAGAAGCATTAGAAGGCGGTAGCATTCTGTATTGTTTGGATGAACAGTATAAACCCTACCTAGAACGTGTCTTTTTGTCCCCTGACCAACCTTCAACATGCACTCCTCTCTTCCTTCTCTGAAACGATCGCTTGTTACAAACGTAATACGCAGGGACTTCCGAGTATAGCAATGTTTTTGCAAAGTCATCCACGTTACACAGATCGAAAAAGGAGGACTACTCAATTTGTCGCACAAGTTCTGCTCATTAAAATAAATTCTCTGTCCATTTTCTAAATGGACAGCAAGGTGCACTACAGGAGAAAAACCCTCATGTATTGGGAATTCGAAGATTCGCCAAACTGATTCAGCACCATTCCTGTCGTGGGTCATAATTGAAAACCTGCTCCAATCATTAACCACATATCTGACAATTTCTGAACGCACCTCCATCGCTCTATCTATCTTGTATTCCTTACATTAAATAAGAGAGAGCACAAAACAAACATGCACCGTCACCAACAATAGAGACGACAGTACATTCTTCAACTTCTCCATTAACGTTCAGATTTTCTTTAGCCATTTTGAAAAAGTCTAACCGACAAAATCTATACTTAAACCGAACGAAAACAAAACAAATGCCAAATACAAAGCAGAGTCTATAACCAAAACTACTAAACCGAAACAAAGCAAATGCAATCCAAAATATGTCAAGAAAAAAACAGCCAAAATCGTTAAATATAATCTGCTAGAAATATTCAGGTATAGTATGTACTATTAGATACGGCGGCCATTCATCACCGGTATATGTGACTCAGTGAAAACACACCGACAGCGCGTTTTTTAATACTACTAACGCCATATATTCAACATTTAGAACTGAAAATTATTTTGTTCGTCTTAATTTATTCGTTCCATTAGGTACTGATAGGTTGAAACTAATACAGTTACATCCTCCATCATCCCCTATTTTATCCCCTTGGAGGTAGAATTGATCAAAATCCTCTATTAGCGGATGCCTACATCATAACATGCCAAATTTCATCCCGATCCGTCCAGTGGTTTGGGCTGTGCGTTGATAGATCACTATGTCAGTAAGTCAGTCATCTTTGAATTATATATATTTGGAGATTTGAAATCCCTGAAAAAACCAATACAAACCAAACAAGAAAACCCCGAAATGAAATTACAGTAAAATAAAATGCGAGTAAAAAAAACAATTGAACAAAAAATGAAATATCAAGAGATTCCAAGCCAAATTACTTCACGACGTTTTAATTGTTAGTATCCACAATCGTTTTCGGGTGATGACTGTTTTTTGGGCTATTCTTTTTGATTTTTCATTTGTATTGGTCCTTTCAAGGATTTCAAATCATTTTATATAATATTAGACAATGTAAGTCCGAACTAATGATATAAGAGCACAGTTATTGAGCAGAATATATTTGGAGAATCAAATCAAGTGGCTGCCTCTAACGTCTCAGTTCACGAAAATTCGATTATCAAAATTCTATGATCATGTAACAAATTTCACCACTTATTCAAATATATATAATGCATTAGTGTATGATAATTACCGGCAAACCCTTTTAGAAGGTGTTTCATTAGGTGTATAGGTGAATGTATGCCTAAGACGAGTGCAAATTATGATAATGCACATACAAGCTTTCTGGAACTGCATCAAAAACTTCTAAAATTTGAAGTTGAATCGTATTCACAATTCAAAAACAAGCACTTTCTCCAATCATTAGAACTTCAACACACTTCTCGAAGTGCGTTTCACCAACCAAGTTGGCGTCTTCAGAAGATAAAGAAAAGATAGTCACAATGATGAATTCGCTGTTTCAACGACCAGTTTTTTATACAGGGTCTTGCAACTAAAATTTGAGCTTCCCTGTAAGTCAGAAGCGGACGTGTAATCGAAAATTTCAAAGACCACGTCAATTTTTATTTCTAGGGGAACGAATTCTGATATGGAAATCATACTCGAAACTTCACCCCCCTGAGGTCAGCAACTACACCCCCCTATTTTTTTCAATGGCATGGGGGTCGAGTGATAGATCATTTGAAAGTTCTTTTGTTCCTCTATTACTTCTATAATTGTTTTCGATATTGGTTCATTCGTTATTGAGAAATTAAATGTTGAACGTTTCATTTAAGAAAAAACAGAAAGTTAGCTATCACCCATTTTATTGAGGAAATCAACAGAAGTAATATCGATGGCAACACATTCATCGGATGAAATGTTCAAAATGACCTTCATATATTTTTGGGAAAGAAAGTTTTTGGCTTTCTACTACTCCATCTTGATACAAAAAAGAAGGATGAGGGAGTCTTCCAAAGAAAGGAAGGAAGTAACTCTATACATGGATGTGTAGATCATGCAAAGAAGTAACTTTCAGACACAAACTGAAAGAAAGTCCTCCTGAAACAGCTACTTTCATATAAACATTGAATTATACGAAAGAAAAAAATCTTTCGAAACAAATGCTTCTATATGAACACTGAATTATACAGAAGATACTTTTCTCTACTCAGTTTGTATTTCAAACATTCGTTGTGGGATAAATCGCAGGTCTTCTAGATTTGTAGAATTCATTTGATCAGTAGTAAACGTTCTAAAATGGACGACAATGTTAGTTTTTTCTGCACTGGTAGTTTTTGTTGAATCCAGTTGTCGCAGAACAAATAGTAGATAGTTGGCCACTGTCACTTCTTCACGAATCATTATTCAGTCACCCTTGTTCACTGTGTTCTAACATGGTGTATTCTACTGAAGAAAAGAAAGAACATATTATCCAAATGATGAATGTGCTAAAGCTGCTGCAAGAATTCATAATACGAATCATCGAGACCACAACGTGAGGCATCAATACGTCAAACAGTTAATCGATAAGTTTCGAACTTCAGGTTCTGTACACAACAGAAAACAAAGTATCCCGTCCTGTCAGAAATAACGGAGTGGAAGTTGCAGTTTTAGGACATTTTCAAATGGATAATCGACAATCTATCAGACAAGTCTGATAGATCGTCTAGTGTAATAGCTACCAGTGTTTTTCGCATTTTGAAAGCCTACCAATTCCATCCTTTCAAAATGAGGCTAGTTCAGGAATGAAACGAAGATGATCCTTATCGTCGACTTCAATTTTGTGAGGTGTTCAGCGAGAAATTGACCAATAACCAAAACCTATTACACAATACATGTTTTTCAGACGAAAGTTCTTTCATAATGAATGGTGAAGTGAATAGACATAATTGTTGTCACTGGAGCGATGTGAATCCCCAATTGGTGACAGAAACACATTCTCAAACTCCACAAAAATTGAATGTCTGGGCCGGCATTCTTGGCAATTATAGTGTTGGGCCATTCTTCACTGAAAGTAATCTCAATGGAGACACATACTTAAATCTATTACAAGACTGTGTAGATCATATGATTACACAAATTTTAGAAAATGATGACAATTTAGTAGAAAATGAAATAACATTCTAGCAGGATGGTGCACCCCCACATTTTGATGTTCGGGTGAGACAGTTTTTGGACGAACATTTTACAATGCGTTGGATCGATAGAAGGAGTCTAGTGGAGTGGCCAACTAGATCACCTGATCTCACACCGATGTACTTTTTCCGGTGGGGACACCTGAAGTCGAAAGTGTACTCTACCAAGCCTACAAATCTAGAAGACCTGCTACAGACAATTGTTCGGGAATGCCGATTGCTGACTCCGGACATCTTGAATAATGTACGGAACTTTATTATTGTATGACACTAGGTGGAGGTCATTTCGAACATATTATCCGTTGATTTTGTTTCGACTGATATTATTTGTTGTTGATTTCCTCATTGGAGCAAATTTTCTGTTTTTTCTTAAATAAAACGTTCAACATTTAATTTCTCAATAACAAATGAACCGATTTCGAAATAAATTAAAGAGGTAAAAGAGGGACAAAAAACCTTTCAAATGATGTATCACTCGACCTCCCATGCCTCTGTATAAAATAGAGGGGATAGTTGCTGACCACAGGGGGGTGAAGTTTCAGATATGTTCCCCTAGAAATAAAAATTGCCGTGTTCTTTAAAATTTTCGATTACACGTCCTTTTCTGACTTACAGGGGGGTGTCAGGTTTTCGTTGGAACGCCCTGTATAATATTTCTAGTCACGCTTTGCTTTTAACCATTGGATCAATGATTAGGGCTGATTTAGGGCTGTCAAGAACACAGGTTGCTTCTGATATTCAAGGAATCGGTGATACTGATACTCAATAGCGTTTAGAAGAGTTTCATTGAATTTCAGTATTTTTGGAAACTGCAAAGTGAACCTTATCGGTACAGGTATTATTTTTCCACAAACTTTTGCTGTCTTCCCACAAATGATTTACATAACGACATTCCGAATCATATTTAAAATTTAATTTTGGCTGGTCCCGATTTAAATGAAAACATATAACGAACAAATCTCTCATGTACCAATAGTCTAGCTAGAATATTGGTACATGAGTTGTTTCTTTCCCGCTTGGGACTTTGATCACGAGATGGCACTGTTACTAGTTAATAATCAATCTCACAACAATCTTTCAATTATGCAGCTGAGCTGTGTAAAAATTGATCAAGTCCCTGCTGTTTCAGTCAAATATTGCACTGATGAGAGGTTATACCTCGAAGCCGTTCTGTAGATGATCTTTCGAATAATTTCAGCATGGCCCTGTTGCTGGATAAACGAGAAACATTCGCGAGGTATCTGCATAAATGTCTGTGGGATATAATTCAATATTCAGCGTGGTTTCAGTAGGGAAAGTAGTTGCTTTTTGGCAGGCATTTACCAAAACCTATGGTGTATGTAGTTGGGAGAGATGAATATTTCGAGATTTCATTTCCAAATATTCATTTCCTAGTACGTATATATCTTTCCTTCAGTGAATAACAATGGGACAATAACAAAATACAAGGAATTAGTTAATTGGCCCTCATTAAACGATACAGATACGAATACAAATACAAATACAATTACAAATACAAATGCAAATGCAAATGCAAATGCAAATGCAAATGCAAATGCAAATGCAAATGCAAATGCAAATGCAAATGCAAATGCAAAGGCAAATGCAAATGCAAATGCAAATGCAAATGCAAATGCAAATGCAAATGCAAATGCAAATATAAATACAAATATAACGACAAATACAATACAAATATATGCATAAATAATGAGATGATATGTGCTAGTGGCTCTGCCTGAACCATAATGGCTTGTGCCGCAGTATTACCAACACTCCCATTCCATTCATAATAGTGTGAACATAGATATGCATTTTTTTGTTGTTGTTGAAAGAGTTGAGCAGGGAAGAAATAGAATCAAACACTGTTACTTTAAAAAAGTATTTTGAAGATGGCTATGTTGAAGAATATATGCTTCTGAGTCTGCGATTAATTTATGAAGATTTTTACATTCTTTCAGTTCGTTTGGGAGGCTGTTGTATATTTTTGAGCCAAAATAAATGATATTTCTTAGAGTGTGAGTTTTGCTGAATCTAGGAACTTTCAGTGTGAGGTCAGTGGTATATTTTGTGGCTCTAGATTGGTGAACATATTGTTCACTTCGAAGGTTCCAAATTCTTCTCATCAAGTCTGAAGGACGTCTGTTGTTGTCTCCTCTACACTTTCATAAAGCATCATGTGTAATTATTTTACACTAAGTAGGTTTTCATAAATTTCTTCTGTAATTTCTCCATTAAAAAAATGAGTATTAATTCTCAAATGTATGTTTTTGGATAGTAATTGCTTTGATATTAAATTCGCATATATTATTTACATGACAAATAACTTTTTCAAACACGAGTTACCAAACACTCTTTAGGTTCGAGTTCATCCACTTGAAATAAACTAATTATATTCAATTATACTATCCTTCGTTGAATAGGAGAACGTGATTTTCATAAATGGATGATAATATGCGAGCTCAAGTGCCTCACAATATATTTTTATCATTTAGTAACCAACGAAGTAATTACTGTATTAGAACGTTGAAAAACTGCCAACACTTTAATGTTTTGTTCTCAACATTCTCATTATCATTAACGCGTTCAATTGTTGATGATTTCAAACAATTATCGCTGAACATTTTCGAAAATGTGGCGAATTAAGGCAGTATTATTTAAAATTCCAAATGAGGGCAGAATATGTTCAGTAGATAACATACAGGTTGGAGTAAGAAGACATATAGGTATGTCAAAAATTTAATTTTAGGCCTTATTTGAATTATCTATAGCTTTTCCTTCATATATAAATATCAATTTATTCCATCGTCATTTTTATCAATTTAAATATTTTGAAGTCAATATCAAAATTCTTGAAAATGAGATTTCACAAATAGTGGCTAATAGAGCCCTCTTAATTCACAAATACAGTGCAGTTCTTCAAGGTTCTTCAAGGAAAAATCAGCGACTGCTGATTTTTCAGGTCTTCCAGTCGCCCATAATAATTTGCAACAAAACCATTCTATAGACTTCAGTTCATTAAGATTAGTTAGACAAGTTAACACCAACAAGCAACTAGATGCCTATGAGAGTGTAGACATAAGTAAACACAATAATCTTATCAATAACGATGACGGACTTATACCAAAGAGCATACAATATAGCTTGTTAATATAAAATAATGTTGGGTTTACTGATTACTACATAAGGACACATTGCAAAAATAAATTTGGATAGGCAATATTAATTTTTATATAGCTGAAAATTGTTTTATATAATCATATATTGTGAAATAATAGATAAGGCAAAATTGTAAAATTAATTTAGGATGGTATACCTGTATGGGTGGTACGCCTGGATGGTTTACCTGTATAGGATACCTATATAGCATATAGCTATATAGCTATACCTATATAGGCTAGCTCGCATTAGTTTACAGTTTTAATCTTCCTCTTTGAAGATGATCACTTGGTGATCGAAACACGTGTCGAGGTGTTGAAAATAACGATTTGGTGTTGGGAAAAAACTCCAGTAATATTCATTACTACACCAAAGGTTCCAAACAGTGCATCATAGTAGTGTTTGCTAAATAGTTGTCTACATTTACAATAATTCTTATGCGAGTTAACTTTATCAAAACATTCAATGTAATCAAGAAAATCTATACTTTTTTCATTTACTGGTAGCTGAACTACTGTGAATGTTCTTGGAGAAATAATTGAATAGTTTTATAATTTCAAATGATCAGTTGGATTTGTCAATTTTTTTTATCCATGTATAATTAGTATTTTCACAAAAGGTGTGATAATTAATTTTGTATGCAAGAGGCGGCGTAAGGCTGTTCAATTCCAACTGTTTTTTCATTTTATAAACTCTTCTTCTTGCACCATCATAGGGCCTCGCGAAATGTACCTTGCCCACATTAAATTTAGGTCTTGCGCCGCCACTGTTTGTATGCATATCAACTGAAACATGAGGTTGTTACTATCAAGTAACTATCAGTTCATTATATTTGTTGCTAAATTTGTGTACACCATAAAATGTATGTGCACCATTGACTTACAACATTGGGAACATTGAAACTTTAATCACTTCATTATGATAACTGATTTCATGGGCAGTTTGAATATTGAAATCTTCATGAAAATATCATTTATGAAATTATTATTTATTCAGAGTCCATAAGACTAGTGGTGCTGCATTTATTTCAGGAAAAAAGTTGTGTGGTGAATTTGCCTGAATTAAATTAAAATTTATCATTTGTTTTGCCGGAGGTATCTACTTTCTGAAAATTGACAATATCGTTACATTTTGCATTGATTTGAGCTGATAAATTATTTATGTTGTGTCGGAGAATTCATATTAACATCACTGATTATTTGTTTTATATTGATATGGAGGGTAATAGTCCTGATTGTTGTTGTAATTCAATTTAAGTTTATTTTGAGAATGATCAGAATAATAAAAATTATCTGGATATTCAACTTCGTCATCATACAGTGTGTAAAAGCCAAATGGAATAAATCCATTATTTCAGTTACTGTACATATTTAAAAAATCCCGAAACAAATGTAAATTATAATTTGACTTTCTTCAACGTAAAAATGCCACCCCCACCTTCAACCCCCTTCGAATGACAGGTACAACTCTCAATTTTTCAAATGGGAAGTATAGGTTTGTGATATATCGTTTGTAAAGTTTCTTCATTCTCTATTTAAAAATATTATCGCTTTCAAGTTTATTGCAACATGAAATAGGCGAGCTACTACCTATTGTGTTCCATAACCAATCATTCGTAAAACTGTTATTTCAATAGGCTTATCACATTTTCCCAGCGGATCACCAATATTCTTCTTTTTTATGGATGTGGACTATTAGTAGGGGATTTTGTTATTTTCCGTCAATTGAAGTTCTGTGGTTGTTTCTGTATCTCCGTTCCTGAGTCGGTCAAGGTATTTTTCCTCTCTTCTAAAACCAAACCTACACACAACTACAACTTGGCCAGTGTTATTGTATGCATCTTCTTTCATATTGAAACTTAATCCAATTTTGAAGCATCTCTTACCTTTGGCTTTCCCATGGGCCTTTATTTCTTTTATGTAGACTTGGGTATCACCATTTGTTTTTGAGGTAACTGAGTATCATTTCCTCGGTGTCATGAACTTTCACTCTGGAAATAAATAACCCTATTTTTTTCTCCTGGAGTTCTCTACCCGCAAAACCATTAATTTCATCCTCTTCGCTTATTTATGCTTACCCTAACTGCAATCTGCGTTTTTTCATGTGCCTTACAGTTTTAAATTCATTTTCATTGTTGTTTTGTAAGACATTTGTCCCCCTTGTTGGTGTTTCCGTATCATCTTTGTTTATATTGATCAGCTGAGTCATTAGACACGTTTGTTTACTTTGCAGTTTTTGATAATGGGATCCTGCTTTTTTGTTATCCATAGGTTTGGATTTTTTTGTTGCATTTTTTTCTCTCAATTCATTTTCACATTCCTTATCTTTTTTTGCTGATCTCTCATTCGAATGTTTTGTCCTAGTTGTTTGATTGTGACTTACGTTAGATTTCGACAAAATATCTTCCAGATGCGATGTTTTATCTTTCAGTAGTGCAATCACTATTTCTTTATCGCCAATTATAGTATATTTGTCCTTGCATCATAGGTTGCACATTTTACACCTTCCATAACATTTTTTTTGCAATATTTGCAGATTTTCTTATGATCATCTAAATTGTCAGCCATGTTGATTCAATATATTCCTGCTTCTTCTGTAGTAGATAATTATATGGAAGATACTGCTACCGTTGATTATATTTTAGAAAAATACACTTTTAGCAAAATCATACTTTGTGGCGACTACAATATTCCTGATGCATTTTGGTTCAATGAAGATTTGCTCTGAATTCAAAAATGAAAATTTTTATAAATATGAAGAATTTTGTTATCTAAGAAATAAATGCAAAGCTTTGAGAAACATTTGCCACCAAGAATATACATATAAATAACATAGAGAATAACATCAACAACAATCCCAGAAGTTGTCGGAATTATATAAATAACGAAAAAAATCACACTCCCTACCATCCAAAATGTATTATGGTGATTCTGTCCGCAAAAATAGCACTGATTTTGTGAATTTTTTTGCACACTATTGTTTGAAGATACTTTATATTTATGATAAGAACTTTATGGAGACTTTTTATAATTTTTATTTCTGGTAAAATATAACAACTGAACTTGACAATATATAACAACACACAACCATAGAAACATCGAATCAAAAACATATAAATATAATGTGGTTCAAATTCATTTTTGTTGTTAATCTCCAACACCCCTTCTCAACAATAATGAATTTTCTGTCTTCAATCCAATCAAACTTCTTAATGTTGACAACTTTTCAGGCCCAAGTGATTTTGTCAGAAAATCAGCCAACATCGAACTGGTCGGACAATATTGAAAATTACTTTTGTTTTTCTGCTTCAGATCTTTGATAAAGTTGTATTTCGTTTCTATATGTTTTGTCCTGTCACTCATTTTGCCACTGTCAATCATTTTAAGACATGATTGATTGTCTTCGAAAATAATCGTCTCTGAGATTTCGATTTGAAAATCTTGAAAAAGTCCTGTCAAATAAATGATCTGTTGACAAGCTTCTGACAGGGAGATGAATTCTGCCTCGGTAGATGAAAGTGCCACACAAGTTTGCTTTTCACATCGCCAATCGAACATCGCTCCCATGTATTTGAATAAATATCCACTATTTGACTTTCTGTCAGTTTTATCTCCAGCCCAGTCAGCGTCGCAAAAACCGTATAAAATATTATTTCCTTCTGAAATATTTCCCAACTGGATTTCTATATTCAGAGTTCCTTTAAGATATTTCATGATCCGTTTTACTTCTGTCCAGTCGTATTTATGAGGATTACTAACATTTCTTCCAAGAGTTGACGTAGCGATACATATATCTGGCCTCGTATTCACAGAAAGATACAATAGTGCTCCTATTGCGCTTCTATAAACATCTTCATCATGAAATTTTTCATCAGTGGAAAATCTATTTTTGTAGTATCCTGTATCCAAAGGAATGCTAGCTGGTTTGGCAGATTCCATATTGAAATTTTTTAATAGTTTTGAAATGTATTTCTGTTGATGAATATAATAAATTCCATCACTATTTCTTCTTACTTGTATTCCAAGATAATTTTCAATGTTTCCCAAACTTGTCATTTTGAAAGTTTTTTGTATCAATTTGGCTGTTTTCTCGATAATGGTGATGTTTTCACAAGCTATTAGAATATCATCCACATATATCAGTATGTATATGAAATTATCTTCCTCTTTTTTAGTATAGAGACATTGATCATAATCACCCCTTCTAAAACCGATATCAATGAGAACTTTGTTTATTGTTGAATTCCATATTCGAGCTGATTGTTTTAATCCATATATAGTTTTATTCAATTTGCAGACCAAATGTTCTTGTTCTTCTTCAATATAGCCTTTGGGTTGTTTCAGGTATATTACTTCATTCAAATCCGCATTTAGGAAAGCCGTTTTAAAGTCATAATGATGAACGTGCATTTTCTTCCTCCCAGCAATGGTTAATAGAAGACGAAATGTTGTTTGTTTGACAACTGGAGCAAAAACTTCGTCATAATCAAGACCATATTTTTGAGAAAAACCCTGAGCAACAATCCTTGCTTTATATCTGGATATATTGCCTTGATTATCGGTTTTTAATTTAAAAATCCATTTGCTTCCAATTGCCGTTTTATCTGGTGGTAATTCAGTCAATGTCCAAGTATTATTATCTTTCATGAAACGTATTTCTTCGTCCATAGCCTCGATCCATTTGTTCGCATGTCTCCTCTGTAGAGCTTCATTTCTACGCTTTGGCTCGGTTTGAATGTTTTCTACTGAAAATTCTTCAGAATATTTCTTGGCTGGAACACCTTTATTTATTCTTTTTGATCTTCTCAAACCGTGAACTTCATCTTGGATTTCCGCATTACTTTCTTTCGAGGTTACACTTTCCTCAACTTTCTGGATACCAGTCTCTTCATCAGTCATTTCTGCAGAGTATTCTTCAATATTTTCTGTTGGAAATTCGGCGTTTACATGAATATTTCCATCAGAAGTTGTAGATTTTTGACAAAATGATATCTCAACTTCACTGCTGTCATTTTGACATTCACAATCACTTCTATTTTTAGTGTTTTGAAACTCGTTCATTTGATGAAATCCGCTATGAGCTTTTTCCAAAATATGTACATCTCTGCTAATGGTGATTTTTCCAGTGGTTCTGTCAAGAAGTCTATATGCTTTGGAACCAGCTTCGTAACCAACTAATACGAATTTCTTTGCCTTTTCACTTAATTTATGGCGTTTTTCTTTAGGAATATGTGCATAAACAATACTGCCAAAGGTTTTGATGTGATTTACATTTGGTTTCTTCCCGTGCCATACTTCAAAGGGGATCCTATTGGTTGACCTTGTCAGAACCAAATTTTCAAGTAAATTTGCTGTCATGGTTGCTTCGCCCCAATAAGTATTTGGTAGATCAGCATCAATTAACATGCACCTGACCATCTCTGTTAAATATCTATTTTTCCGTTCAGCTACACCATTCTGCTGACTTGAATATGGCGCCGTGAGTTGCATTTCTATACCTTTATTTTTCAGGAAATTCCTAACTTCTGTGTTCATATACTCGCCTCCTCTGTCAGATCTGATGATTTTTGGTTTTCTGTCGAATTTATTTTCGACCATTCTGACGTAATCTTGAAGTTTCTCTGATACTTCGGATTTCTGACTGAGAAGATAAATAATGGAATATCTACTATAATCGTCTATGAAGGTGAGTATATACTTCTTTCCTCCAGGAGTTATAGTACGCGTGGTAGATCTACCTGTACAAATCATTTATCAACATTACATAATAAATGCCTTCGAAAAGAGGCACCAGGTTGATTCTATTCACACAGATTTTTCAAAAGAATTTGACCGAGTTGTTGTTGCATAAACTAAACCCTTTGGCTATTTAGGAAAATATTCTGAAATGGTATGGTATGGTATGGTAACTCAATATATTCCTCAAACACAGTTCCATCGGTTGTATTGTAGCGATCTTATTTAGGGCCATTACTCTTCAAACTATTTGTAAATGACTCGAATGATGTTACTCTCTATAGTGAATGTCTTCTATTTGCTCATGATCTGAAGATGTACAAAGTAATTCCTTACTCATCTGATACTGAATGATTACAGTGCGATTTATATAACTTTGTACGCTTATTGAAACTGAATATAGACAAATGTCATAAATTCAATGAAGAGAAGAGAATTGAAACATTTTATGTTTTTCAGCACTTTTATTTGTAACTAACGTTACTGCAGTTTCGTCCTATAAGGGAATTTTCAAAGTTATACATTAAACTAAAAATGATTTATTACATTAGCCCTTATATACCACCCCTATAGGTAATAATATAGGTACTTGGCTTGATTGAGTACCTGAATTTACAATGCGGATGTGCCAATTTGGAAACCGGTGAGTAAACTAAATCGATTTGATCATTTAACAGGTTGCACCCGTAATGTTTATGCTTGTGAATTTCCAAGGATTCTAAATAATTGAGTTTGTAACCCTTTCTTGCACAGTGCAAAATTTCCGTATCATTTTGATTCGGGAACTTGTAGTTGCATGCCAAGGAATGGTTTGAAAACGTCGAATCATTTTTTCCTAGTCTGAAGGACCTTTCATGTTCAGCATACCAATTTTGGAAATTTCGACCACATTGTCCCACATAAACACTATTACACTCCGGACACTTAAGCTTATGAACACCAGATTTTTCCAACTTTTTTTTTTTAATTACATTTATTTAATGTCGCATCAACGTCGAGGGTTATTAGCGATAATTCAAATTTCATAGTACATTGATTTCTTACAATAAATTTTCATATACGGTGCAGCAGCTTTACTCGTCTTAGAAAGGCAATTAGTTTTTCATAGTTACAATTTTGTCCTAACGCTGCTTCAATTGAAGGGGGGATGTCGTACTCGACTCTCTCGTTGGAGTAAGATGCGCACTCAGATAAAATATGTTTGACACTTATGGCACAGTCACAAACTTCACATGTAGGAGGGTTATTACCGTTGATGATGTATTCATAAGTGAAGCGAGTATGCCCTAGTCGAAGATTTTCATACGGTATCAAGAAAAGAGAACCGATTTCTCATACACTCAAAAAAGCTAGGTTGCTGAAAATGTACGATAGGCGGACTCTTCATTCTTCGACATTATTTCATGAAGTTATTGTCAATAGAACACCTTCCTACCTCTATAACAAAATAACTTATCGAACTGATGTTCATAATGTGAACATCAGGCACAAAATGATCCATGTTGTTAGACACTCCATAGAACTATTCAAAAGGTCATTTACATATACGATAGCTGAATTCTATAACAACCTACCACCTTCCTTTCGGTCGAAATCTGTTTCCAGTTTCAGGTACTGCCTGAAAAAAAATTTCTGAAAAATCAATAATACCCGAATTTATTCTATGACACATTGGCTCTTGTAGGCCATAGCTAAAATATTTGTAGTATCCTTATGTTTGTATCGATATCCGCCTCATGAATTAAATGTTGTACCCGCTATCACAATTCCAATTTTATTTTAGGTCTTTTGTAATTTTTTTTTTGTTTTTCATCATTTTCTTTTTTTTTGTAAGGTGCAAGAGGAAGAATGAACTCTGTTCAATCTTGTATCCTATTGACAAATTTGTATTTTGTTTTTCTCCATATTGTATCATGTTATTTCAGCTGTCAATAAATTCATTTATTATTTATTATTATTATTATTATTAAGACGTGATAGAATAACTTGCAATTTTCTCGTTTTTGGAAGTGATTTCCAGGATAAGACCAATGGTTTGATTGTTGATAACTTAGAGTTGGAGCCATTCCATTGCTGTTGCCACACGTTAGTAAGGATTTGTTTGTAAAACGGTTTCAGGTCTGGGTGGGCAATTCTTTTTTCAATATCTGTGAGTGGGTTAGTAATAGCATCCTTTGCCAGCTGGTCGGCCCTTTCGTTACCTGCTATACCAACATGTGATGGAACCCACATAAAGTGGATATGTTTACGTTTCTCAATGATTGAGTGGAGCTTATGTTTGATGTGAAGTATGATAGGGTGTTCTGGGTTTAGCTTATTTATTGCCTCCAGTGTACTCAGTGAGTCGGTAATTACCAAGAATTTTGAGTGATCGCTTTTCTCTACATATTCAAGTGCTTTCCATATGGCATAAAGTTCTCCTGAGAATACAGTGCTTTCTGCTGGTAGTTTGAAGGAGTGATTGGAGGCAGTACTGGTGAATGCTGCTTCCACTCCTTCTTCTGATTTGGATGCGTCGGTGTATATTTGGATACAGTCTTCGAATTGTTGCAATAGTTGTTGAAAAGTTGCATGAATTAAACTATGGATGGTGTTATTTTTCTCAAATTGTACGAGCCCTTTTTCAATTTTAATGCTTGGAAAGGTCCATGGGGGAGGATTACGAATGTTTGAGGTGTTGAAAATTTCAGGTCGATTGAGTAGTAAGTTGGAAAAGAATCGATTGAGTCTCTCGTAGAATGGAATTGCCACTCTCTTCCTATTTGCAAATGTATTTCTCAACCTTTGGGCTTGTCCATCTTATCTTTGTCATTGAAAAGGAAATCAGATAACCTGGCATGTGGTATGAATGCCACTTCCACATTGTTTTTTTCTGAAGAAACCCACAATTATCTCTGTTCTTTTTCAAAAATATGTTAGAGTTACCCATTTCTTAGTTTCTGGTTGGTTGATCTGAGAGTATTAATCTGTAAGTGAATTTACGGCTTTGTTTTTTGACCAACTTCTTGATAGTACCTGGGTTGAAACCATTATTATGGCCTATCTGTGTAATTATATCAAATTCCCTAGCTAGATTGTTAGTAGACAAAGACAGTGAGAATGCTCTGTGCAACATTTTAATTGAAGGATGCTAATTCATGACTGTCTGGATGGAAAGAATTGCTTGGAAATTCACAAGCATAAACATTGCATGTGCAACCTGTTGAATGATCAAATCGATTTAGTTTAGTCACCGGTTTTCAAATTGGCACATCCGCACTGTAATTTGTAAATTCAGGTACTCAATGAAGCCAAGTACCTGTATTATTACCTATAGTGGTGGTATATAAGGGCTAATGTAATAAATCATTGTTAGTTTGATCAATAAGTTTGAAAATGTCCTTATAGGGCGAAACTGCAGTAACGTTAGTTACAAATAAAAGTAGTAAAAAACATAGAAAGTTTCAATTCTCTTTTCTTCATTATGATTTCCTACCACGTAGTAACGGCTGCATCCATCAATTTATTGTCATAAATTAACTTTTTTCCGTAACAAATATCCTATATAAAATCCATATTGCAAATCAATATTCCATAAAAAATCAAGCAATGGGAACTGGAAACAACAAATACAATCGTAAATTTAGGAATCACCCTTGACTCAAAAATGTCATTCAAACCCCATATTGCAAATGTTACTTCTAGAGTACTAAAAATGTTAGGTTTCACTCTTAGATCTGCAGAGGAATTATCTCTCTCTTCCTTCAAAATCATATTTTGCCCAATTGTTAGATCGATAATCGAATAAAACTCCACAATTTGGTGCCCTTCATATAATGTGGATATTGATATGCTTGGAAGTGTTCAAAACAAGTTTTTAAGGTACTCTGGGATATTATATTGGTGAATATAAGTATGAAACTATATTGGACATCTTCTTCTTGAATACTTTGGCTCATAAAAGATTAGAATCAGATCTTAAGATAATTCACAAAATATTCAATGGTAGCAATTCTCCGGAACTCGTTGAACTCATTACTCGATATGTAAATTCAAAGAGAATAAAAAGTACAAAAATTTTCAAAGTACCCTTTTATTATATTAACTATAGCCAGACTAAGTCTATAGGTAGAATTTCGAGACTTACTGACACTTACAATATGGATCTAGAACTTTTCAATTCTTCTGTGGATTTATTTGAAAAGACTGTGAAAAGATTGTGATTGATTAGCTTGTTTTTGACTTTCTTATTTTTTTAATATATTTTTCTTGCATCTAGCTGATAGTTACAGTATATAAGTATGAATTTGTTAATTATTTTGTAAAAATATGCTTTGTTGTGGATAAATAAATGAAAATAATATCGATAGAAAAGTAGTCGACATGATGAACGAAATAAGGACCTTGAGATTACCTTAGATCAACAAGTGAACATCAAAAGACACTTCAATGATGTTTCTGCAGAGGAAAGCAAAATGATAGGATTCATAATGAGAAATGGTAACCGAGATGTCATGTAATATCCTCAAAACCCAATATTGTATTTTAGTTAGATCAGCACTGTAATATTACAGATGTGACAATGGAAAAATGGAAAATGTTGAAATTCGAAGTATATATCCTTCAAAATCATGACATATTCCAACTTTAATCGTCAAAATACTTTAAATAATCTTAAATGAACTTACCACACGGCGCTTTCATCATGATTAGACGTTCATTTACAAACATCAGGTAAAGTCGACTATCCTTATCTTTCATAAATTATTACTTCAATGTGAAATCTTACGATACAAGAAATCGTCCACTTTTTTGCATAAAAAATCATAGCACTAACTATGGTTACAACACACCGATGCCCAGATGCATGAGATGATTTAATAAGTATAATGTCGATTCTCTTGTGAACTCATTTAGTGAATTGAAAAAATTTCTTAGTGACATAAGGTTAGACTAATATTATTGTGGAAAATTATAGTAATTGAAAAGAACGCGAAGTCAGTCCTTTGAAATACTCTCGATATTTTTATTAATCCTATGACACTGATGAGTAAATAATTGACCTCATTTGATAAAAAACTGTTTTAGGTTTGATCGAGATTCCTTCAGTCATCCTTCATTTTTCTCAAAATACAATGAAACCAGTCGGTTTGCACAAATACAATTTGTTGATTATCATTTCGCAAACTTGTCAACAGACAACTTGATTGCAAGTATCAGTGTAAATTACTATATTATAATGAAAACAAGTTTGTCTCTTTATCCATATAAAAGACTGAGATTTATTTATGAACATTTGATTGTAATTGTAATTACATTCTCCAGTAGAAGTCTATTTTATGCAAGCGTTGAAACTTCTCCGAATGAAATTTGAAATCCTTGTAAGTTTTTGAAAAATGAAAAATGAATTCAAATCTTCAGGTAAGTTGATAATCACTAAATTATAATATGGTTTTCGTTTATCTGTTCTATTTGTAAAAGGGTTAATGTATAAGGATGGACTCATTGATTGATAAGTGATGAAGTTATCCTTTCAAATCATCCAGTTTATGTTTTTGTTAAAAAAGTCCTAATATTTATGATCTCATATTCGATCGATACGTATTTTCCTCTTTGTTATCAAATATTCCTCAGCTTTTTCGTCAGTACAGTCATAACTTATAAAAGTTGGAATTGTTAGAATTCAAAAATATTTTTCAAAATCTTCGATAGTCAATAAACCAATCGACCTATTCATAATTTTCTTCATTCCTCAATCTCATAGAGTTTTGAAAAATATTTGTGACAGTCGACATCTAACATTAAATGATGGAATTGGCCGATAATACTTGATGAAAATCCATAACGTGTTCAAAAAACAATTCATTGTGAGGTTTTCACTGAACAGTTTCACAAAAACGCCATACAATGGCTTCTTCGGGCGTATCTATGCACATAAAGTTACTGTAAATACTTTTCTTTCTCCAACTTCTTGCCTTTCGGACTGCCCAACACTTGTTGAAGTGTACGTACAGTTTTGAAAGCCACTCTTATATTCAATTTTGAAACTCACGTACACTTCAACAAGTGTTGAGGAGTCCGAAAGATAAGACTTTTGAAAAAGAGAAGTCTGGGATTCACGAAATAAGATGCGAGGATTGTGATAAGAAATATGTTGGTCAAACCAAACGAACTATATTAGCTCGCTACAAGGAACATGCTTCGCATGGAATAAGTGAGAAATGTTTGAAATTGTTGAGACCGATACATGACAACAAGTTTCTGGATGCCTTCAAAATATTGGAAATCGAAAACTGCGGAATGAGTTCTATGAATAGCGACAAAGCTCCTATTTGGAACAGTATTTGGAACGAAAAAAAACGTTGAATATTAGAAATGATCACTAACATAGAGGTAGGTGCTGGTCCCACCCGGCATCGCCCGGTCAGATACCATCGCAACGGCTTAGGCAGCGTAAAGTTGCTTTCGGATTAACGTTCCATTGCTGTGCTGCTGTTTCCGGTTTCAAGGGTGAGAATATGAGAAATAATGCATGATAGCGCTCCTAGGGTCAAAGTACTCCTAAGGTAAAGTAACTCCTCAATGGGATCTCAATGGGACTTGATTCAAGGGCATCATCCTGCAGAAGTTATTCCAAACCCACAATTTATGACAGTCAGCAGGATCTTCCTAACATCAGGCCACAGGGGAAATTTTCACAGCTAAAAGGTCCACTAGCAACATCAAAATCGATTTCGACAACATCAGAGGACTCAACGCAAATATAAACTCAGTTCACCAACATCTGCAATCAAATAATCCTCATATTCTTGCACTCACAGAAACCAGATTCGGCTATAATCTTCACTCCCGATTCAGAAGTAACTTTGGAATATAACTTTTTATCAGAAGTGATCTCTGCTGTCAATAAGAGGAAATGCTGGATCCCCACCGTAGACTTTCTGCATATCAGGCTAGTCTTCTGGATCTATATCTGGATACCAATCCAGAAATTTACACAGTCACCGTAAGCTCTCCATTGGGATCTTCTCACCACAAACTTATTTCAGTGTTGAGTAATTTACCGATAAATGTCGGAGATCAATATAAGCTGCACGAAGTTTGGCATTATAGAGTAGCTGAATGGAAAGATCTTCAAGACCATTTCCGAAATTTCCCCTGGCTAGATATTCGTTCCAGTTCTAGAGATCTATCAACTTGTGCTTCTGAAGTCACGAAAGCCATTTCATCATCCATGGATGTATATCTTTCTTTTTCAATGAAAAGAACCTCTAACGGCAAACCTTGGTTCAACAAAAATTGCGAGTAAGCTGTAGCCTCCAAAAATCTCGCCTAACAGTAGTGGTGCAAAAATCCCAGTGCCAAAAACCAAACTAGGTTTGTTAATGCTCACAACAGCTGCAAATAAATGAAAGCAAAAAACTTTACAATCAGAGAATTAGGGATAAACTGCTTGCCAATCACAAGGGTCTAGTTCCTTCTGGTCGGTAGTTGAAGCTGAAGCAACAACAGTCACATAAAAAGCGAATCTTCTAGCCGAACAATTTGCGTCCTACTCCACAGTAGATTTTCTGGAAAAGACACCACACACTATTCCCATACTAGAATCCACAATGTCTGAAATTACTTTTCGACAGCGTCTAGTCAGGTGAATTTTGAAACAGCTCAATATCAACAAAGCATCTGGTTCTGATGAAGTGCCCTTCATCGTACATAAAAAGTGTGCAAATGAACTCGCACCAGTGTTTTGCAGATTTTTCAATCTATCTTACACAAAAATGAATATTACTGGAGTTTTTTTCCAACACCAAATCGTTATTTTTAACACCTCGACACGTGTTTCGATCACCAAGTGATCATCTTCAAGAGGAAGATTGAAAGTTTAATCTTCCTTAAAAATAACGATTTGGTGTTGGGAAAAAATCCAGTAATATTCATTACTACACCAGAGGTTCCAAACAATGCATCATAAGTTTACAGAAAAATGTTTTTCTTCTTGTTGGAAGATTGCTCGCGTTCAGCCTATTCCCAAAAAGAGCAAGAAAAATCTTTCAAATAAATACATGGTGTAACTAAATAAGTGTAAAACATTTAAGGAGGTGATTTCTCATCGAAAAAAAGATAGGATTTTTCATATAAAGAAATTTCATTAGAGTATCCCTTGTTAATATACAGCCCCTTAAAGGGGGTACATAAAATTTGTATAACAATTTTTTTCACAAGCACTAAAAAAGTTACAATATTGAAATTAACCTGACGATTTGTACTACCAAAAAGACACTTAGCCAGAAATTTATTTGGTTTACCCCATTTATTTATTTCCAATGTAACTTTTTGTCTTATCATTTGTTTACCATTTAAAAATTTATTTCCGATAGCATGTTTCATTCTAAACAAAAAATGTTTCTTAGGTTTTTTGCCCAAAATAAACCAATTCGCAGCAAAAAATTATTTTAGGAACAACTACAGAGATACATCGTCATAAATGCGAAAATACGAAACTAATCTATCTAGTAGGTTGCTATTAGCGATAGTGACAATTAAATTGGTATGACGCTGTTAGTTTGTGAATTTTCGAAATTGAATTAATACTAATTGTGTGTTGTTGTTCTGTTCTTAATTTGTTACTTTAATAATTCACTTGTTATTAAAATGGCATACACAAATGAGGAAATGGTTGATATGCATTACGTTTACGGTCTGTCGCAGGGGAATGGGTTAGAAGCTTCTAGAAGATATGCTGAAATGTATCCTCAACGGCAGTATCCTTCACATAGAATATTTGCTCGACTCCATCAACGATTACGAGAATATGGTTCATTCGACAAAAGAACGCAGGATTGTGGTCGCCATCGAGAAGTACGAACACCACAGTTCGAGGAAGGAGTACTCAATTTGATTGAAGAACAACCTACTACCAGTACTAGAAAAATTGCTTTCCAGGTAGATGCTGATCATATGACGGTATTTCGAATTTTAAAGGAACAACTCTCATACCCTTACCATCTGCAACGAATACAGGCACTGTTACCGCGAGACGTTCCGAACCGTCTTGAATTTTGCAATTGGATGCTGGAAATGATTAGAAGAAATTGTGACTTTCTGAAGACGATAGAATTCACAGACGAATGTAGTTTTTCTCGGTACAAGATTATTAAATTTCATAATTACCTCATATGGGCTGATGAAAACCCTCAGGCTATTGTCGAAATTAACCATCAAGAACAGTTTTCTCTTAACGTGTGGCTCGGAGTCATTGGGGATGATTTAATTGGGCCTCATTTCTACCTCCTTGATTAAATGGTGAGGCATATGTTCAATTTTCAAGAGGAGTGCATCCAGTACTGCGGGAGAAATTTCCTTTGGGCGTTCTATCCCCGGATCTCAATACTCTCGATTTCTCTATTTGGGGCCATTTACAGCATTTGGTTAATCGTACTCCTGTTCGCAATGTAAAGGACTTAAGAAACCGCATCATTGATGCGTGCAGGGTAGTCAGAGAGACTCCAGGAATATTTAGGCGACTACGTGGCTCAATGCGCCGACGTCTAGACGCATACGTAATATCTGAAGGTAGACATATTGAACATTTACTATGATTTCTACATGTTGTGTGTTTTGTTATTAATAAATCAGTTTTGTTTAATACCCTCTAATCGTTTAATGCAGGTACTAACTACAAAATAACAATAAATCCAGTTCGCATTTATGACGATGTATCTCTGTAGTTGTTCGTAAAATAATTTTTTGCTGCGAACTGGTTTATTTTGGGCAAAAAAACCAGAGAAACATTTTTTGTTAAGAATAGAACAGGCTATCGGAAATGAATTTTTAAATGGTAAACAAATAATAAGACAAAAAGTTACATTGGAAATAAATTTTAGGGGTTGCGTTTTCCACCCCTTACAACCATGGGATAAACCAAATAAATTTTTGGCCAAGTGTCTTTTTGTTAGTACAAAACTTTAGATTAATTTCCATACTGTAACTTTTTCAGTGCTTGTGAAAAAAATTTTATGTACCCCCTTTGAGGGGCTGTATCTTAACAAGGGATGCTCCAATGAAGTTTCTTTATATGAAAGATCCTATCTTTTTTTCGATGAGGAATCACCTCCTTGAATGTTTTATACTCATTCAGTTACACTCTTTATAGACCAGTCGTTTTGCTATCAGTGATATAAAAAATCATGGAGAAAGCCATAAACCAACATATCCTCAAATATTTGGTAGGCTTCAACAGAAACAGAGATCAACAGGTGACCTTTCATCGTATGTCACCTATATTTGAAATAACGCAATCGAGAAACATGGAGAATCAGGAGCTGTTGCGCTTGATATTTCTAAGGCTTTTGATCGTGTATGACATGAGAGTTTGCTGGCCCAACTTTGATGATATGGCTTGTCGGATCATTTTTATGCAAGACTATTCAGCTTCCTGAAAGAACGTTCCTTGAAAGTAGCCGTCGATGAGTATCTCTCGAATACTTCCACCATAAACGCTGGTGTTTCCCAGGGATCCATATTATCCCCCCTCTTTTGATTGTATATCAATGACTTATTGAAAAAAAACAGGAATCCAATATATTGCTTTATTGACGACAGCACACTCGTCATTCCAGTTGTATTCCAGGATATCGGCTACAGAGGCACATCTTCACCGGCAGCAGGAGGTTGCATATCTTAATGAGGATCTAGAAGCGATTCAGAATTGGAGTAATAGTAACCCGGTTCAATTCAATTCTACTAAAATCAGGCATCGGTTATTTTCAAGATAAATGTCTCGAAATCGGATATAATAATGTCGGGTCAGACAATTCCGCTTTCAGCTTCGATGGGTTTGTTGGGGAACAACATGGACACCAATATGTCTTGGCAAACGCTGATTCCCGAAAGCTTAGAACACGGTCACAAACCAGAAAACTGTACACATCTCAGCAACTTTTAATGCTTTAGAAGCTCAGATTAGACCTTCTTTGCAGTATTGTTCTGATGTATGGAGCTGTGCCCCCAAACATACCCTGAAGATGCTGGATTCCGTCCAGAAAAGAGCCATCCGCCTGATTGGAGACGAGAACATACCGTGCAACTTTGATAGCCTGGAACATCGAAGAAAGGTTGCAGATTTGTCTCTTCTATAGAGATACTTTCACGGGAAGGGTTCAAGTGACTTGGCACATTTGATTCCACCAAGAGCGTCACATATCAGAAATACGCGACGGACGGTGGCCGCTCATCGTTATTTTGAGGTTCATTTCAGTACACCTTGAAATTCACTGTTTAAGAATTCTTCCATCTGAAGAACTGCATTTATGTGGAATAAACTTCCTAAGAACGATTTTCCAATTAAATTTAATTTCCAGCGATTCAAATCCGATGTGAATCGCTACTTTCACGTACGAGAAAAAATACACCAAGAATTGATTAAAAAATCCAAACAAGAATACTATCAACACAAAATAGAGACGGCACCTAACAAAAATAAGGCAACATGGCATGCTGTGTCTGAAATAACACAAAAAAATATTCCAATCTGTTTAGTAAGAAGGATACTGAAAATAATTGCGAAACCATTAGTATATGTGATAAATCTTTCATTCTGTTATGGATTATTTCCATCAATGTTAAAAAAAAGAAAGGTGATTCCAATTCACAAAAAAGGTAGTCCGTTGCAGATGGAAAATTATCCGCCAGTTACAGTTCCGTCATCATTTTCAAAAGTCATAGGGTATTGTTTTCTGGACAGGTTTCTTCAGTTTGTAAATGAGAATAATATATTAACAAATAGACAGTATGGTTTTGTTGCAAGCAAATCTACATCAACAGCCATGCATAACTTGTGTAACGAGTTAATTTCATCTATCAAAGCCTTCGAGTGCCCTGTGGGGATTTTCTGTGATCTCAGCAGGGCATTCGACTGCGTTGATCACGACCTTCTCATAAAATTATCTAAATTTGGAGTTCGGGATACTCCTTTGAGGTGGTTACAATCATTTTTGAGAAATAGGATGCAATATGTCAGTCTACGATATCAAGATGGAAATTCCATTGAACACTTCAATTCTGTTGAAAACCAAATCAATATAGGTGTTCCTCAAGGTTCCATCTTGGGGCCCATATTATTTCTTTGCTACATAAACTTTCTTCCAAATAGTTATGATGGAGCCTCGTACACTTTTTATGCAGATGATACATCTATAGTTGTGCAATATTCTTATGAATAACATAAATGAATGGTTCGTTGATAATTACTTGCAGCTTAACGTGAAAAAGACCAATTTCATCGTTTTCATGACTGACAAAAAAAATGTAATCTAGATTTATCACTGCGCTCAAATGATACAAATGTATCGAGAAAACAAGACACAACATTCTTAGGCCATTATGTGGATGAACATTTGAATCTCAATAAGCATTGTGAACATATTGTCTCTCACCTGAATTCAGAAAGTTACAAACTGAAAAACTCTAAAACTGTAATGAATGAACACCAACTAATACAATTATATCACGCTTAGCTGAATCAAAACTGAGATACGGTCTTTGTTTCTGGGGAACATCTGCGCTAGCTGACAAAGTGTTTAAAGCGCAGAAAAAAATTATCAATGTATAGCAGGAGTCTCTTCAAGACAAAATTGTAAAGAACTCTTCATAAAATACAAAATTTTAACCTTACCCTCACTGTTCATCTTTGAGTTGTATATATATATATATATATATATATATATATATATATATATATATATATATATATATATATATATATATATAAAAAATAAATAGATAAGTACTCTTTGATCATTCCCATATTGATTTCAATTTAAGAGCCACCGGTATACAGCTGTTTCAGCCTATTGGGCATCGTCAGTACCGGGCAGGCGGTCTTCGATTGAAGACAAAATGAGAAAAAACCAAGAAAGTACTTGATAAAAATAGCTGCGTAAACGCAAGCGAAACATAAGTGGAACCACCTATTGGTGTGACACCCAAGTCAACTTGCCAAGTTTTTATGTCAGTGTTGGTGTTTTGACCAATCAACCGACAACTGCGGTAGCAGAAATTTGGGAAGCTGACAAAAACTTGGCAAGTTGACTTGGGTGTCACACCAATAGGTGGTTCCACTTATGTTTCGCTTGCGTTTACGCAGCTATTTTTATCAAGTACTTTCTTGGTTTTTTCTCATTTTGTCTTCAATCGAAGACCGCCTGCCCGGTACTGACGATGCCCAATAGGCTGAAACAGCTGTATACCGGTGGCTCTTAAATTGAAATCAATATGGGAATGATCAAAGAGTACTTATCTATTTATTTTTTGATTTTCATGGAATTATTTTCCAGCAGCTTGACTGCATTAACCTTTCTAGATTTCATATCATTTCTAGAAACATGTGGATTCGTTTTCCGATGGCATTTCAGGTTAGCTTCCCAAATTTCTGCTACCGCAGTTGTCGGTTGATTGGTCAAAACACCAACACTGACATAAAAACTTGGCAAGTTGACTTGGGTGTCACACCAATAGGTGGTTCCACTTATGTTTCGCTTGCGTTTACGCAGCTATTTTTATCAAGTACTTTCTTGGTTTTTTCTCATTTTGTCTTCAATCGAAGACCGCCTGCCCGGTACTGACGATGCCCAATAGGCTGAAACAGCTGTATACCGGTGGCTCTTAAATTGAAATCAATATGGGAATGATCAAAGAGTACTTATCTATTTATTTTTTGATTTTCATGGAATTATTTTCCAGCAGCTTGACTGCATTAACCTTTCTAGATTTTTTATATATATATATATATATATATATATATATATATATATATATTTGAAAACAAAAATAACTTTACTTATGAATTTTAATTATCACTCTAGGACAACAAGACAATGTTCCTTGTTTCATATTCCATTTGCCAAATATGAGGTTGGAAAGAATTCCCCAAGTATACTTGGTTTAAAAATGTTTAACAACTTACCAGATGACATAAAAAATTGCGAAAGAATAAAAATATTCAAGACGAATTTGAAACGTTTTTTGATAAATAATTGCTTTTACAGCCTTTCAGAAATTTTCGAATAGTTTTCACCGCTTTAACTGGTACTATGTTCTTCATGGCTTCTAATTTTATTAATATTTTTATTATGTTGATGTTCTGTTGTTTTTACTTGTTTGTTGTTGTTTAACTTTGATAATAGAACTACCTCGAAAGACAGCATGCATTTCCGTTGCCTTTCTGTATTTTATTTATCTTATTTTAATATCTGAATGTTGGCATGTAACACAGTACCATGTGCTAAATGTAGTTATATAAGCTTGACGATTACTATACAATGTAATTTTTGTCTAAAAGGTAATGAAGTATTATTATTCATAGGTATCCATCTGAAAGCGCCATAATGATATTTCTGTAGTGCTTGTGTTTTGTCCTTGAAAAAGAAAGAGGAAATACATAACAAATTAGTGGTATTAAAAACAGATAGTTTAGCATAGGATCAATAACAGGTAATAGTTATATAATACTAAGCGGTGTAGTTAGGTAATAGTGTCTGGTAGTTAGGCCACTAAGATATAAAAACACCAACACAGTAGTAAATTTCAGTCAAAATATCCCCTGAAAACGCTAATTTGGTTGACAAAACGCGCGTCGAGGGACCGTAATTTTTTGTTCTTGTGTTGGGAAAGTGTTTTCAATAGACGAAAATCACTTTTTCCCATTCAGTTTGTACTCCAATCATTGGTTATGGAACTGATTCAGGTTCCTCCGAGTGGAAAATTTAAACACTACTTTAAACACTAACTTGAGTGTTTTCTTTCATCAAGCGTTTTATGATATTTAATTATATTTTTTCAACGCAATTGTAACAAAGATACAGATGATTAGTAAATGATAGTGATGACTGAGCAAAGTGTGAAATCTGCAATTTGTGAAGGACAGAAAATGGAATTATGTGGTTGATATTATTCATTCAATAATTATTGAATTAATATTGACACTACGCAATAAACTAATTTCCTTGATACGTTATTGAAATAATTGTAACACTATTCAAAAGAGATTGTATCAGATTAGAAAGAAGTTACTGGTAACAGAATATGATATTTAGTATATAAAAGAATTATTTTTGCACTTTTTCAACTTATTTGACTTCAACATTTCGATAGCTTCCATTTTATCAGATTATATTGCTTTACATCCTCACTTCAATGATTTTTTTAGGTGGAAAAATATGGTGATATTTCGTGCATTTACACATAACGTATTCATAAGAGTCATGATTACATGAAATAAATTCTGAAAAGACAGGTTTATTTTCATTTACTTCGAGCTATTGCTATAATTAACGGTTTTTTCTTTTTCTAAGAGGAGTCTTTGGATTATGCTGAAAAACACCCAAAGTAATAAAATTCATTATTCAAAAGAGAATGTGAATCTAAAATCAATTCAGTGTGATGACTGTGCCGAGAAAAGATAAATGTACCAAGAAAATGAATATTTGTATCAGAAATTCAAAACATTCACCTCTGTCAACGTTTTTACAGGTCTGCCAAATAGTTGCTATAAAATCAACGCTGCCCTAACCACGATGGAGGAAATTCTTGCAGATGTTCTTCGTTAATCCAGCAAATGATCACGCTGGAATAAATCGGGTAGATCACCAACAGACCGGTTTCAGAGTATCACTCTCCATCAGTGCAAGACAGATTTGACCAAAGTAGTAGTGTCTGTCGTCTGGAACTCGACTAATTTTATCGATTTGCGTATATGAAACCGTCTGAGATTGTAACTGTTTTATGAAATATTAGCACCTACCGCTGGTCGCACACCAAAATAACTTACATTTTTGGTATATTAGTACTATATAGCTCTATCCCTTTTTTTTACAAATAAAATAGAATCCATGATACACACTGATAATGTAGTGCTTCAAAATTAATTAAATCGTTTTTAAGGAGAGTCGTTTTTGGTAATTTGCTTCCAATTGAGACGTTACTCGGTAGGAGTCAAGAGTCTCCAACGCCGCTTGACTGTCCGAGAATATTTTTATTGACTTGTGAATGAGGTTGGATTCTTCTAATCTCTCCGCACACAATTCGATAGCTTAAATTTCCGCTTGAAATACAGTCGCATGGGTTCCTAGGCAGGTTGATATCTCTGTTCTTGGTCTGCGACTGAAAACACCTGCACCAGAACCGAAAGGTGTTTTTAATCCATCTGTGAACCAACAACTATCTGCTCTTAATATTTCCTTCTCCCTGATATCCAGTCTTCTCTACTCGGGAACACTACTTTATACGGCAGTTCGTAGTTGACAGTTGGAGGCATAACGTCAGACGTCATTTCCAGAATGCTGTGGCTTCCAGTGTCAACCAACAGTCTGTTGCACTCTGCATTGAATTGATTTGTCGAATTGGAAATGTGCACAAGTCTATATGCAGTCCTTCTAGCCTTTCTCTTAAGAAAAATGTGGAGAGGAGGTAGATCTAGAGGGATATCCATGGCCGCTGCCGGTGTGGAACTGATGGCACCACTGATGACCAGACAAGCCATAGAGCTTCGCTTGGGACGTTTTCTGTAAAGCATTCGGCTACCAGGCAATCGCACCATAAGTGATATAAGAGACATGTCTACATGTAAAACTTATTTCAAGTGCACGTTCCAGGTGAGTTTTTTTTATCAAGGACAATGCCAAGATATTTCACCTCCGTTCCAAATGGAATGACCTCACCATTGAGGGAAAGTGGCGTTAGATCTTCCAATTTTTCCCTCCTGGTGAAGGGGATTATCACAGTTTTGCTGGGTATTTCTAAAAAAAAATATTCATTCGTCAATTTATACAGAGTATTCCCACTTATGTCAGATTTTTTTCCATTCCTCGAATCAGTTCTGATATGCACCTTTTGGCATGTCCTTGAGCTCTCTCAGTGAGTCGGTTTTCATGTCCTCAATCGTCACAAAATGCCATCCTTTCATGGGTCTCTTCGATTTTCAAAACAAAAAAGTCGCAGAGGGCCAAATCTGGTCAAGACGGGGGGGCTGAGACATGATTAAGGTGTTGTTTATGGGCAAAAAAATTACGAGTCAGCAGGTACATATGATGCAAAAGGGTGAATTTTTTTTAGACGCTTTTTCCACTGTACCGTATACTGTGGCGCATAAATTCAGGATAATACTCCACGGATACCCTACTCCACAGTAATCTTAGAAAACAGTGAGCATTACCTAAACATTTGATCGAACTTGGTTTGCTCTCTTGGTCTTGGCCCCCCTGGGAGGATAGGACTTCGGTTTCAATGTCATATAGATATACCCATACTTCGTCACCTGTTATGACCTTTTTGAACAAACCTGGATCACAGTTGATTTCATTCAACGATTACTGAGCGATTCTCATGCGACGTTTTTTTTTTGGTAAAAATTCAGCAATTTTGGAACGAACTTTGCTGCCACACGTTCCAAAATTTCCGAAAAAATGCATGGTATGAGCCAATCGATAAGCCCACATTATCAGAGTCTTCTCCAATAGTGATTTGATGATTCTCCATAAGAATTTTTTCCACTTTCTCAACATTTTCATCGATTGTTGATGTGATGGGGCGTCCAGGGCGCGTCATCATTCACATCTTCTCGACCTTCTATGATAAGCTTGTAGCGCTCATACACTTTTTCCTGATTCAGTGTACAATCATCGTATGTCACTCTCAACGTGATTTTTGAGCACTTATTTTCATTTGTTACACAATTTTTTTCCCAAATCCTTTGATCCATTTTTTTAGATAGCAGAAAATCGCCAAACACGCAAAACACTTTCAGCTTTTGTGCATCTCACCAACAAATCATACATGCTAAACAGTTTTAGAGACCTATTCAATGAAGTAAAGAAATCGAATATAGCTCTTTTGGTTCTGGAGATATACAGGGAAAACCAAAAAATCCCAAATTATTTTTTTTCTATATCTTCTTTATTCGCAGACAAATTAAAAATCTGTCCACATTTTGCTATTGGCAGTTGATGTGAGCTCTCAGAATATATCCATAAATCTTTTATACAGGGTGTCATCTGACTTGGGCCACCCCCATCTTTGAATTTTTAGATATCGACCTGTATTTTTTGTTGTTGTTTTTGGATCGTAGACGTTCACTTCAAACTGAGAAATTAAATACTATTTTATATTTCGGGTTGTTTCAGTAATATTCGATTATAATTGTGTGAATTATTCCCTTTTAAATTACGGCCCTGGAAATTGGTTGACTGAGTTGAATGAAAAGATAATAGCAACTTTCACGTCTTCCTATGTATCGTAGAGTTTTTCGAGAGTTTTTTTCATGTTTAGGTACCTATTCATATTTTTTCCATTGTTCTGACCGTTTTCTGCAATGAACTTCGAATAAGAAAACCTTTTATGATTTTTTTAAGCATATTGATATCGAAAATATATTATATGTGTTTCAATAAGCAGAAAAAGAAATGATAGCAATAATATCATCGGAAACGAACACCATAATTGTAATTAAAATTTAAATGAAGTAATTTATATAGGTACCCAAAAAAATTATTGGTGCAATAAATGTTTGAATTAGAGTCTTCCACATTTTCTATCTCTCTGCCAGCGTAAATCCTATTTTTCAATGTCCCCGATAGAAAATATTCCAGAATAGTAATATCTGGTGATCTTGCAGACCATCTTATTGTCCCATTATTTGTCTCGAAATGGAAGGACTTCAATACGAACATTTATAGCACAATTAATTTTTTGTGTGTATAAATTACTTACTCCATTTCAATTTTCATTATAATTAAAGTGTTCGTTTAGGATGTTATTATTGCTACCATTTTTTTTCTGCTCATCAAAACACATATAATATATTTTTGTTGTAGATATGTTTCAGATAATCATAAAAGGTTTTCTTATGCGAAGTTCATTGTAGAAAACGTTCAGAGCAATGGAAAAAATATGAATAGGTTCCTAAAAATTAAAAAAAAAACTCTCGAAAAACTCTACGGTACATAGAGAGACGTGAAAGTTGCTATTGTGTTTTTATTCAACTCAGTCAACCAATTTCCAGGGCCGTAATTTAAAAGGGAATAATTCACACAATTATAATCGAATATTACCGAAACAACCCGAAATATAAAATTAAATTTAATGTCTCGGTATAAAGTGAATGTCTACGATCCAAAAACTACAACAAAAAATACAGGTCCGTATTTAAAAATTCAAAGATGGGGGTTGCCCAAGTCAGATGACACCCTGTATAAAAGATTCATAGACATATTCTGATAGCATACATCAAGTGCCAATGACAAAATGTGGCCAGTAATTTAAAAGGGAATAATTCACACAATTATAATCGAATATTACCGAAACAACCCGAAATATAAAATCAAATTTAATGTCTCAGTATGAAGTGAATGTCTACGATCCAAAAACTACAACAAAAAATACAGGTCCGTATTTAAAAATTCAAAGATGGGGGTTGCCCAAGTCAGATGACACCCTGTATAAAAGATTCATAGACATATTCTGATAGCACACATCAAGTGCCAATGACAAAATGTGGATAGATTTTCAATATGAATTTGGGATTTTTTGGTTTTTCCTGTATATCTCCAGAATCACAAGAGCTATATTCGATTTCTTCACAACATTAAATAGGTCTCTAAAATACGCAACTTTTGCCATAATTCAACCGACACTCTATTTTTCATCGTTTACGAGATCCCCATGTACAGAAACGAATTTGAATAGCCCTGTATGAAAATTAAGAAATTACTAATCGAGTATATATAGCCTGCAAAATTTGAATATTCACCCTATTTTTTGAATAGTCCACGTTTGGTTAAGTAACGTACAAAAAATAGATGTAGAGATCATCCTGAAAATGTTTCTGCTAGCTCAGTAGAGACTCAACTTACTTTGATTCACTACAAATTGAGTGGATTCAAATTATTTCATTTCATTTTTTGTTTCAGGGCACAACATCTTCCTGTTGTCTGCGGTTTTTTTTCTTTTTTTCGCGACAGCTATTATTATTTATCCACCATACGATTTTCTGATGAGTCTAAGGATTCGAATGACACCTGGTAAGTGAAACAATTTTAAGAGATCCGGAATATGAAATGAAAATGATAGAATTCAAATAATTAATGATTAGACGTAGAATAATTTGATAGATATACAAATATGAGGACGATTCCTGAGAAATTTTTTGATACTACCAGGTAGAAAGTTTGAAAGTAATCTCATATTTGAAGAGATTCAAAGAACTCTGATGCAGCCTCAAACCGCTTCCAATATTATCGTATTTATGATATATTGAATCCTCTGAGGAATAAAATGATTTGAGTCGTTGAACAGAACTGACCGATACTTGATGAAAATCCATATCAAAACTCTTAATACAGCTTATTATATGATTTCCACTATAAAGGGTTTTGAAAAAACCGGGAACACGTGCCGCCTGCCCCCCGGCCGGTATCGCTGCAACTGCTATGTCCCTGGATTTTCTGTAATATCTGTAAAATATTCTTTTGAATCACATGCTGTGAAAGCCCATATTGATCTACAAGAAATGCACAATGTATTTAAGGTACTTTATTGGATTAATGATATATTGCTTAAAATTTCTTCGTAAATAAGCCATTATTTTTCGAGGATAAAAAATGGTTAGAGATAGACATACACCATTGCGGATTTTTTTGTAGACCTTTTCAAGATGTACTATATTATAGGTTGTACATTTTTTGATCTATCACGTAGGGTTCAGCCAGGTTATGCAATGTAAACGCAAAAAATGTGTTTATTTCTGACCGGGATATTATAAGCTTATATCGTCATAGTTACGCTATCAATAAAGAGGGTCATAACTCTCTTGGGACATTATAGATTTTATAATTCCCTCTACCTTTCACAAGTAAAAATAAATAGAAATGAAAACTGAACCATATTTTATTTATTCACGTCATTACAAATAATAAATGTACAATTTTGAAATGTTCCCTGAAAATTACTTCCGCCACTGGAAACAATTTCTTCTTTTGTATGGCTGGAGCTTCTGTTCACTACAGTCGAGGTACCTGCCTCTTCTGATGACAAAGTAGACAACATACGCGCCGTTTTATTTCTCAATTCGATGCTATCCTCCAAATACCCCTCCGCCACCGTGGAACTTTTCCAACCTCCGTGTCTTTTTAAGTTAGTCATAGTTGCTCCTGCATTGGCTAGAGCAGTAGCAGAAGTGCGACGAAGGCAATGTCGCGTATAGGAAGATGAGTTTGGCAATCCTAAATACATTGCGATTTTGCTGGGGATTTTCCCAAACATGTTTTTTCCAATTGGCTGAGATGTACATTTATTTTGTCGGAAGCTCAAAAAAAATCGTTCAATACCTTTAGGACGCAAAGACATATAAAGTCTTAATAAAGGCAAAGCGGAGAACTCTTTTTCATCCACAACTGTAAATTTCTTCGATACACCAGTTTTACTTTCCGGTACGTTCACTACCATAACGGAATCCCGGTCCTCTATATCCGATATCTTCATATTCAAAAGTTCCTGACTTCTGCATCCTCCAAAATAACCCATAATCAAAACAACCTATAACAAAAAAAAGAAAATAAATACACACAAAATAGAAAATAAGAAAAAAATTACCTTATGCAATAAATGAATATCATTAGGAGCGTCCTTTAGGAATCTGATAACATCTTTAGGAGATAAAACAGCAGACTTTTTCGGCTTATAACTCTTACTCTTCCGTTTCAAAAAAGCCTGTAGTTCATTGAACTTACTGATATCTCGTTTCTCATGTATAGTCACCATCGATTTTAGCATTGACCATTTAGTCCATAAAGAATTCGGACTATACGTTTCTGACTGAAACGAATAAACACAATTACTACCAAATCTACCGAAAAACATTGAAAATTCCTTACCAGTTCTTGAAAATATGCCAGAAATACAGTTTCAGTGACATCTTTTGGCATAACATTTTTCCGTGTCAGCCAGTCCAGATATATCTTGTATTCTTTTTGGTATACGGCTTCACTTTTCGATGGAATTAATGATTCTCTTGCTTGTTCAGCTTTTTTCAAAATATCCTCCATTATATTTGGGGAAGAAAACACGTTTTCACCGCAAACACAGCTTGATAACAAAGTTCTGTTTATAAACAAGTAACATAGCAACAACCTAGCAACAAGAAAACTCTACTATAATCAACGGTACCTGATTCAAATATACCGGAAAGGTAATGAATTGGTACATTTTTCCGTTTCAAAAATGAACAAAATTTTATTGAAATCGGTCAGAAATAAAATTATCTATGTACCACGGGAATTAATGAGCCTTAATAACCTCAGGCAATTGCTGTCCTCCTAATTCCCTTGATACATAAATAACTATTATTTACGAAATCAATTTAGAAACCTTTAAAATTATCAGTATTTCCCTACTATATTGTGCATGTTATACAGGGCTATTCAAATTCGTGTCTGTACATGGGGATTTCGTAAACGATAAGAGATAGAGTGTCGGTAAAACCGTGGCAAAGTTGCGTATTCCAAAGACCTATTCAATGATATGAAAAAATCGAATTTAGCTCTTCTGGTTCTGGAGATATACAGGAAAAACCAAAAAATCCCAAATTCATATTGAAAATCTGTCCACATTTTGTCATTGGCACTTAATGTGTGCTATCAGAATATGTCCATTTATTATTATTATTTATACAGGGTGTCATCTGACTTGGGCCACCCCCATCTTTGAATTTTTGAAGGACTTGCATTTTATGTTGTAATTTTTGTATCGACAACGTTCACTCCATACTGAAAAATTGAATAAAATTTTATATTTTGTGACGTTTCGGTAATATTTGATTATAATTGCGTGAATTATCCCCTTTTGAATTACGGCCCTGGAAATTGGTTGACTAGAGTTGAATAGCAACTTTCAGGTCTATGTACCGTAAAGTTTTTCAGAGTTTTTTTTTTTCATTTTTAGGTACCTATTCATATTTTTTCCATTGCTCTGAGCGTTTTCTACAACAAATTTCGAATAAGAAAATTTTTTATGATTATCTGAAACATATCTACAACAAAAATATATTATATGTGTTTTTATAATAATTTTAATGATAATTGAAATGAAGTGATTTATATATACAAAAAAAATTAATGGCGCAATAAATGTTCGAATTGGAGTCCATCCTTTTCGAAATATTTTTGAACTCGGTTTTTCATATTATTTATTGCCCTCGATACACTCATTTGCTGCAGTGTTGCGAAATCATTCAAAATCCTCAATCTGGAGTCTTCCACATTTTCTATCTCTCTGCCAGCGTAAATCCTATTTTTCAATGTCCCCCATAGAAAATAGTCCAAAATAGTAAGATCTGGAGATCTTGCAGGCCATTTTATTGGCCCATTATTTGTCTCAGAATGGAAGGACATTTATTGCGCCATTAATTTTTTTGTGTATATAAATTACTTCATTTCAATTTTCATTACAATTATAGTGTTCGTTTCGGATATTATTATTTCTATAATTTTTTTTTGCTCATAAAAACACATTTGATATATTTTTGCTGTAGATATGTTTCAGATATTCATAAAAGATTTTCTTATTCTAAATTAATTGTAGAAAACGCTCAGAGCAATGGAAATATGAAAAAATATGAATAGGTACCTGAAAATGAAAAAAAAAAAAAACTCTAAAAACTCTACGGTGCATAGGGAGACATGAAAGTTGCTATTGTGTTTTCATTTAACTCAATCAACCAATTTCCAGGGTCGTAATTCAAAAGGGAATAATTCACCCCATTATAATCAAATATTACCGAAACATCCGGAAATATAAAATAAAATTTAATTTCTCGGTATAAAGTGAACGTCTACGATCCAAAAACTACAACAAAAAAATACAGGTCCGGATTCAAAAATTCAAAGATGGGGGGTGGCCCAAGTCAGATGACACCCTATATAAAGGATTTATGAACATATTCTGATAGCTCACATCAAGTGCAAATAGCAAAATGTGGACAAATTTTCAATATGTCTGCGAATGAAGAAGATATAGGAAAAAAATAATATTTGGGATTTTTTGGTTTTTCCTGTATATCTCCAGAACCAAAAAACCAAAAGAGCTTTATTCGATTCATTCACATCATTGAATAGGTCTCTAAAATACGCAACTTTGCCACAATTCAACTGACCCTTTATCTGTTATCGTTTACTAGATCCCCATGTACAGATACGAATTTGAATAGCCTGTATATGTACTTTACCTTCCACTTGAATCAATCTATCTATTGAAAACCCGCATCAAAATCCGTTGGATATTTTAAAAACCTAAGCATATCTACATAGGAACAGACAGCGAGATGCGACTTTGCTTTTTACTATGTAATGATTCCAGTGTCGAACAGAATGATTTGAACTATTCTTGAACGGTTTTATATGTTTGTTTGTACATTCATTTATTTCGGTCAAATTAAGTAATTGAATTTTGACCCCTTCCTGTTGACATAATAATCTGATATTTGGTATACGCATTCAGTTTTGACGACAATACAATTTAATGAATTCGATATCATTGTAAGTCCAAGAATGACACAACTACAAAATGGCGGATTACATCTTTTTTCACAATTACCTCAATATGAGTATCAAATAGCAGGGCTTGACTAGTAGAATAGTTGTACACTTTGAAAAAAATGCAAATTTAAGATGGCCGAAGCTACAAAATGGCAGATCACATATTTATTCACAACCACCTCAGTATGAGTATCAAATGACAAGGTTTGACTAGTAGGATAGTAGTACACTTTTAAAAAGATGCAAATTCAAGACGGCCGCAGCTACAAAATAGCGACAACTACCTCAATATGGGTATCGAATGACAAGGCTTGACTGGTAGGCATATTTGAAAAAGATGCAAATTCAAGATGACAGATGGCGGATTATCTATTTAACTACCCAGCGATTGAGTTATTAAATCTGTATACCCAGGAAGTACCATCAGGAAAGACGTTTACAGACTTCCCCCAAACTTCCTTTTCCCGATGCAACTGATAGAATCATTGAAATTTTGATGTTAATTTCGTTTATTTTTGCGTTCAACTGATTCCAACAATATTTTTTTCCTATGATCGTAACTGTTTTGAATGAGTTGTGACAGATATTCATCTTTGCAATGACTATTATGTATTGAGAAGAGATCACTCTTAAATCAGAGAAGCCTCATATCGTCAAAAAATCTTCAAAAATCTCAGAAACTAATCGAGGATTAACTTTTCCCTGCGCATTCGCCACATTAGTGAAAAATAGAATCCAACAAATCTTTTCAATAACAATCGCGTCAGTATAATATAAGTCGAAAAAAATCTCGAATACAAAAAATGACAGTGTTGCGCTCTAAATATTTTAATAAGGGTAATTTTGATCAGAAAGCAGTAATCCTTTGATTGTGAATACACTGACCCGACACTTGAAAATTAATAAAACTATTCGTAATAACAATTTAACAATTTTCCCACTATGAATTTCACTCAATTTTACTCGACGTCATAAAGTGGAAATTGTTTAATCATTACCATGATTATCCATGATTCATATCGTTTTCCTTTTTGTTGTATAACTTGATTTATTTGAGTGCAGTCACTAATGTTTAGCGGAATTTTTATTATTTCCTAAAATACGGTTTTTGTTGTAGGTCTGCCCCCATATGAATGGTGGTTAAACCCTCCTGATGAAGTTATTTTCAAACTATATATTTTTAATGTCACCAATTCTGAAGAATTCATGAATGGTACTGACAGTAAAATTAAAGTCAAGGAAATAGGACCCATCACGTACAGGTAATACAATGATACTCTCTATTATTATTGTTAGTGCATACCGCTTGAAATTTATAATACGTGACAAGGATATGTGAAAAATTTGAATGATTATGAATAATTCACATGCTACAGTTTCGTAAGCAGATGTTTTCGCAAAATATGTCCCTGAATTTCTAAAACGTTAATTTTCAATTGGCTTTTATTATTCCTTCCTTTGGTAGTTCCTCATACATTGAAGTGAAGAAATTTCAACACGGAAGTCTTTCAGATTCCTTAAAAACGGCATTGTATGCTTTTCGAATCTACTGACATAAATTGGGTATGTAATCCATAGGCACTGATGATATTGTTTCCCTTAAAAAGTTTTTCAACCAGTGATTCATATGTTATTTGAGAAATATCATTTGCTGGGCTTGATTGCCGTCGTTTTCTCCTGATGTTTCACTAGCAAAATTGATTGGCTTCATATTCAAAATAGATTCGTAATACGTACTAATACCGATAAACTGTCAGTTCCTAATTGAATAGTTTGTTCACAAATGGAAAAAACAATTTGAATAACTCTTCATGACTCACATTTTGTTTACTTTGATGTTTATTCTTTTCAACATTCGAATAAAGTGTAATGTTTGATGGAAAACTATTATATTTGCCTGAAAAAATAATCTTGTGTTCTGTTAATTGGTTTATTTCTGGTGAATTCAGAACAATAATGGAGTTTTCAAATGTGTTAATATGGAGAGTTTGAGTATTGGAAAAATCAATTTTACTATCTTTCTTATTAGTCAGTGGGCTATGCTTGAACACTGGCAGTAAACAAATCTAACTTTGAACGTTCAAGCCAGTTTTGGATATACCTACACAGTAGGCTGAATGGACTGACGCCTATCAGAAAACAGCTACTCCCCTGGCTAATACCACGAAAGGTGTTTTAAAAAATATTGAATTTCTCTATTTGTTCAAAACAATTTAATAGACAAATTACGTGAAAAAATCATATCCTATGTTAATAACTGCCATTGTTTAATGTGAAAACAGACATAGCTAAATATCAATTGAAAAAAAAAATATCAACAATTTTTAGACATTTCATTTTGCAATAGTTATATAAAATAATAATTAATGAATTAATGAATTATTATGAACTTTCTTCGCAGGGTCGTATGAAGTATATATATCAAAAGTGCTCCACGAAATTTATAGGCCAATTATTCATACCTTTCATTCCATTATTTATGCCAACGGAGATTGGGAATAAATTTGTTAGTTAACAATTGAATAACTTTTTGAAAAATCGCGATAAAACTTTTTTTTCTACGGGACTCGATTCATTCAAATGTTAAGAAGATACTGAAATCTTTTCAAATTTTCAAAATGACATTTTATGTTATAAAAAAATTATTTCTTTTGATAAACTCTCTTTAGCGGCAGCGCGCGCATGCCGTAAAAGCCGCGCGAAATCCTGTTTTCAACGTCAAATCAAAATTATAAATAATGGAGATAGAGTTTCGGAGTCGGGACTTTTTTATCGAAAATTTCCTTCTCTTTAACGAGCTTTTACAAAATTGCTTAAATATTAATATTTTTCGAGTTATTAACGAAAAACTAAATATCATTTTTTTTAAATCTTATTTTTTAATCTTAAGTTTTAATCTTCCTCTTTGAAAATGATCACTTGGTGATCGAAACACGTGTCGAGGTGTTGAAAATAACGATTTGGTGTTGGGAAGAAACTCCAGTAATATTGTTAAAAACAATTGTAATTTTTCACCTGCACCAAAATCCTTCAAAACATTTTTCTAGAGGTGATTTCGAATCGGATGAGCTATCGCTCATATTTTTAGGACCTTCATCTCTATTTTTCATGTTTTTAAACTTGTTGATTAGAGTACCATGTCAAGTCTTCAGGAATATGCATTGCTGAACATTTCGAGTGGAAAGTACATTGTTCAAGTCTTAAATCAGCGCTTCATTCGCAGTGCTATCTTCTGAAAAATTTGAGAACGGTACACATTCTCAATTGCTGATGGTTTACTACGGGCAAATGTAGAGTCTACGCATTATGGTTGTTAAATGACGTCAATGGCGATCAAGATTTGTTTAAAAGGGTCATTACTGCTGACGAATCATATGTACCAATATAGTTGTGACATTGAAACCAATGTCCAATGGAAAAGCCCAATGTCCATCGAGAAGCAATACGATGAAACTATCTGGTATTGTAAAATAATGATACATGCATCTGCTCACTCATCAGAGTGCTTTTTCATGATTTCTTGGCCAAAAACAACACCGTAATCATGCTTCAACCACCGTGTTCACCTGATTTTGCCACCTGCGACTTTTTTCTGTTTCCAAAACTCATGAAAGAACGACTTTTTGCGACGATTAAATAGATAAAAACCAAATCGGTGAGAAGCTCAAGGAGATACCAAAAAATGCATATCAGAACTCCTTCGAGGTTTGGAAAAAAACACAAGCACAAGTGCCTTATATCTGAGGAGGCAAAATATAAATTGGTCAATTAATATTTGTTTTGACAAAAATAAAAATTCACTTCATTTTTTGAAGAGACAGCGCGTGTGTCTGGTCGGTACTGCTTTATTTTCACTGAATTCACAAAAACCACTGGATTCACATGAAATCACCTACAGTCCCTCACCAACATATTCACATGCTAGTGAATCTGAAGATCGACATCTAAGGAAAACCTGCCATAAGAGAAGTGTAATTTGATTGCCGATCATATCAAACTTGAAATTCCAAATGTTGCCGCAACAACTGAATGGTCTCAAGAGAAATGCTTTGTCTGATTTTGCTAGATTATTGAATGAAAGTGACTTCAGCAAGTCACCATTTTTCATATATGGATCCCAAAACCGAGCTTACTTTTTAAATAACACTTTTTGAAATAAAGATCTAGTTTTTCTTGCTTCTTCCTCTGAATTGTTTCTTTGAAATCATCAGTTGCATCATAGGATCATATATTTTATTCATTATTGACTCAGATTCTCTTATCACTATAAGAAAGAAAATATATATCATCACATCTTCTACCATGTTTATTTGCAGAGAAAAACTGATTCACACATTTCCTGTTTTCAACGATAATGGTACCTTTACCTATACGGCTAACCGAACTCCTATATACTTACCAGAGATGAATCCTATTGACTTTCGGAACGAAACAATAATTATGCCAAATATGGCCGTTTTGGTGAGACTGAAAGAAATGTAATATAAATATTCAAAATATTTTTCTTTATTTGCTTTTCAGTTCATTCCGTCATATTTTTATGACGCTCCTTTCCTAGTGAAATTTGGCATCAACTTGATGATGAGAAAGTTGCAGTCTAATCCATTTGTGAAAACCACAATACAAGATTTTTTGTGGAACTCCAGTGACCCAATTTTGGACTTATCCCAAAATTTAGCACCACGGCTAGTCCCTACCAAAAATGTTGGAATATTAGCCAGGGTAAGTGAAAATAAACTAATAATTATTAGACAGGTCCATTACGATTGGACTTCACTAGATTTATTCAGGATAACCTTCAATGGTTCTTGGGTTAGCCAGTTCAAATATCACCCCTCTCAGTTATATGGGGTTGTTAGGGGACTGATGGTCTTCCATTGATATGAATATAAAGTTCCCTACCACACTGAAAGTGAAGTAGAAATATAGTATCGTCACTCTCGTAGTTGCGTCATCTCAATATATGACGGTATTTTAATGGTACGGATGGAACACACTCACACACTACAACGGGCAGCTACAAGGTATTTCAAAGGACTATCTGATTTAGACGAAATTGGTACCAGCTCAAAAGATGTTTCACTATGTTATTTACTATATATTTCATTTTGCTACCAATGTGCAATCAATTATTCACAGAGTTGAAAGACAATGAAGTTGATGTAGCAAATGGTATGGAGTCTAATTGAGTCAAACGGTGCTAACGGCAGTTAGCAAAGCTAATTCAAGCACCATTGATAGAGAAGGCGAAAGTTTTGAAAGCTCTACGCAATTCACTCCGATATAATCTATGTCTTTCACCAAACTGGGTTAATTGGTTTCGAACGAAATGGTATATGGATGAAAGCTTCGACAGTAATAGACAGGCTGTATGAATGTGAGTCAGAGAGTGAGAGAGAGAAGAGCCAAATGGTCTAACAAGACGAAGTGGAATCCCCGAAGAAGGTCCCGTAAAAGTGGTAGTAGAAGATTGGAGTGGGATCAAGTGACGAAGATCCTGAAGAAGAATTAATAGAAGAGTTGAGTAGGACCTAGTAAAATCTGTGTAGAAAGTCCTGAAGGAGAAGTTGTAGAAAAAATGAGTAGGACCCCGTGGAAGCCCAGAAAAATATCTTGGAGAGGAAGTCAAGTGGATTCCCCAACGAAGTCCCTAAAGAACAAGAAGCAGTAAAGCCACCGTACTGATCAATAATAAATATGCCGGAAGACAGACTTGCTCGGTTCCTCCCTTCTGTATCTCAGACACTGAATCTGGCTTTGGCTTCACCCCTGGTATTCTAGCTTGCATTGTGACACATCGAATCGGATCTCACTCTATATATATTTCACTCGCAGCTCTGTCTGTGCTGCGTACGTCATCTATACATTATCGAGTGGGCTATGAATATCCAGAGAGTTGTTAAATGGCGCATAATGGACTCTCTGGAATATTTTCCAGCAAGATCGGACTTGTGGAAGAAAATCAAATGAACTACTTATTATATACATTCCAAACTCCTCTCATCTGCAAAACACTGAGTTTATGCCTTTTTGATTAAGGACCAACTGTTAAACTCTATCCTAATTTCCACTAGAAACTTGGCTCCACCACTTAACTTTGACTGAATCACTTTCACAAAATATATTTTGAAAATAGGGTCTGTAGTAGTTGACTCAGTTGAATCTACAGTAGTCTTTTTCAAAGTGGGCAGTAACGCCCCCTTGTGGGCGCCGGAGGCCTATAGAGGGTCAGTAAAGGGCACAGAGAAGATTGGGAAGCGTTGGAGCAGTTCAGAGGGGCGATGGCTGATCCAAAAATGTTTTTTTGCTTTCAACAATAACTTTACCGCGCCTTTAAGCTTAACGCGCGTTTCCTCATGTATCGCCATCTAGGGGACAGTAACTATTTCCTGTCCGATAGTTGTCAAACTGTACAATAGATGACGGTGAGCTTCAATGCGAAGATTGCGAAGCGAGAAGTTTCTAGTCTCCATTCTCCAAAGTATCAGGCCCGTCCGCGCGCGTCATCCAGCCAGTAATGTCATTCGACTATATCCGATCTGAGGTTTACAAAGCATCAAAAGTTGCTGAGTTGTGTATAGTTTTGTGGTTACGAACAGTGTTTCAAGCTTTTGAGAAGCAGCCTTTGCAATTACAGCGACATGATTGTGGCAAGACATATTGGTGTCCATTTCAACCCCCAACAAACTTATCGAAGCAAAAAGCGGAAAGCGGAATCTTTTTGAAGAAAACCGATGCCTGAGTTTTTTTTGCATTGAATTGAACCCCAATTCGAAATCATTTCTACATCCTCGATAAGGTATGCAACCTCCTGCTGCCGGTGAAGATGTGCCTTCGTAGCTGATGTCCTGGAATCTAAATGAAATAAGGAGACAAGTGTGCTGTCTTCAGCAAAGCAATATATTGGATTCTTGTTTTTTTTTTCAATAAGTCGTTGATATACAATTAAAACAGGGTTGGAACACCAGCATTGATGGTGAAAGTATTCAATAGATATCCATCGACAGCCACTTGCAGGAAAACTTCTTTCAGGAAGCTGAAGAGCCATGCACAAAAATGATCCGAAAAGCCATAGCATCGAAATTTGGCAAACAAACCCTCATGCTACACACTGTCAAAGGCCTTAGAAATATCAAGCGCAAAAGCTCTTGATTCTCCATGTTTCTCCATTACGTTATTCCAAATGTGGGTTACATGCGATAGAAGGTCCCTGTTGATCTTTGTTTCCCAAAGTCATATTGATGATCGATGAAAATGTTGAAGCCTTCCAAATATTTGAGGATATGGTGGTTTACGACTTTACCCATGATTTTTATATCACTGATAGCAAAGCGATTGGTCTATAGTTATTTGGAAGATTTTTCTTGCCCTTTTTGGGAATAGGCTGAACGCGAGCAATTTACCAGACAGAAAAAAAAAACCTTTCTTTTAAGACAGGTTGAAAAGTCTGCAAAATACTGGTGCCAGTTCATTTGCGTACTTTTTGAGTACGATGACGGGCACTTCATCAGGACCAGACGCCTTGTTGATATTGAGCTGTTTCAGGATTCGCCTGACTAGACGTTGTCGAAAAATAATTTCCGGCATTATAGATTTTGGGTTGGTAATAGTAGGAATAGGGCGGGCACACGTCTGCTCACGATGACGACGGTCAGTAGTAGGGTTGTTGAAGTAAATTGGTATTCGAATTTTGGATGAAAAATTCGCGAATCAAAGAGCTTCATATATCAAGTTTATAACGAGATTATTTGGATTGGATTATAAGGTTTTGAGACTATATTTGAAAATAATATGATTCTAAAAACGAAGAGATGAAATTTGCACACCATTCATTCTTCAAATTTTAGATCTATGCCGACTACACAGATAATGTTACTGTCAACATAGGCCCAACGTTCGAAGAGAGAAATTTTTTTCTAATAGACAACTACGACGGTTCAAAATTTTTGCCATTCAGAGCCGGAAAATGTGAAGACACAGTTCAAGGATCTTCCGAGGGTGTAAGTTATCCTCAGAATTTGAGGAAAAACGATACAATCAGATACTTTAGGAAAACTCTTTGTAAAGTGGCCGAATTGAATTTTCGAGGTAAGTCATTTCGCACTTCTTATTCTTTCACACGACATTGTGAAATTTTATAATTATTTTATCATGAGTAGAACATTTGCAATGGAATGAATTCGAAAAAATCTACAACTTTCTGTTTGATATTCTTGATCAATCATTGGTGCGACCTTTGATTCTCTAAAAATTTGATCAAGTTCCAAACTCTCTTCAAAGTATACAATGAACTACATTACATTTCAAAATTAAATTAAAATTGGAAGGTTATTAAAGTTTGTTTGAAGGTGATTGACAATGTTTCATTATGAATTTCACTAGTTCGGACTTCCATTGTCTACTATATAAAATGATTTGAAATCCCTGAAACAACTAAAAAAGAAGAATTGAAAATGAATAGCTGAAAATAACAATTATATTAACCAAAATAAACCTGAAATGAAATAATAGTGAAATAAAATACAAGTGAAAATAGAACAATTGAATAAATAAAAATGAAGAAAGAAAATAAAAATAAAAAGTGGAGAGATTTCAAGTCAAGTTAGTTCACGACGTTTCGATTGTTAGTATCTACAATCGTCTTCGGGTGATGACTGGACTGATTCCTCCGAGAGATGACTATTTATAGGTCGTTCGAGTACTTTCACCTATCCCCGCTTTCGATTTTCCGCTTCACTGGTTCCCTGGGAGATGACCGTTTTGGCGGGAGTTGGCCATTTTTCGCTTGATGATGGGTTTCCATATGTTGCGTATTTCTACGCTGGCTTGGCTGAATACGTTGTTGGACAACATGTATGCGGCTTCCTTGAATGTTCTCCTGAACCAATGCTCCTCTCTGTGCAAGATCTCAGTTTGGGAACACTCGATGTTATGTTGATGGGTCCAAACATGGTCTGCTATTTGCTGGTTTCCCCTCGCTGTGTGTGTTTCTTGTGCTCGGCAATGCGAACATTCAATGGCCTCTTAGTTTCACCAATATAGAATTTTCCGCACTCACAGGGTATCCGGTAAATGCAATTCTTGGAATCGCAGTCCGCGTTTGGTAGCCTGGTTTTCGTGAGGCTGCTACGGATAGTGTTACCGGATCTGAAGCAGGTTCTGATGTTGTACTTGGAATCAATTCTGCTTATCCTCTCCGATAATCCTCTGATGTAGGGAAGTGCAAGCACTGGTTGTGACAGCTTCTCTTCCTTGCGAGGCTCCTGCTGTCTTCTAGCCAAAGTCTTTTCTACCATCGCTTTGGAGTAGCCATTCCGTTGAAGATCATTTTTGATGATGTCTAGTTCCTTCTCGAGACCTTCCTTCGTATTAATGAGCCCAAAAGCACGGTCAAATAGAGTCTTGATGATTCCTCTTTTAGTCGATTGCATTTACCGGATACCCTGTGAGTGCGGAAAATTCTATATTGGTGAAACTAAGAGGCCATTGAATGTTCGCATTGCCGAGCACAAGAAACACACACAGCGAGGGGAAACCAGCAAATAGCAGACCATGTTTGGACCCATCAACATAACATCGAGTGTTCCCAAACTGAGATCTTGCACAGAGAGGAGCATTGGTTCAGGAGAACATTCAAGGAAGCCGCATACATGTTGTCCAACAACGTATTCAGCCAAGCCAGCGTAGAAATACGCAACATATGGAAACCCATTATCAAGCGAAAAATGGCCAACTCCCGCCAAAACGGTCATCTCCCACGGAACCAGTGAAGCGGAAAATGGAAAGCGGGGTTAAGTGAAAGTACTCGAACGACCTATGAATAGTCATTTCTCGGAGGAATCAGTCCAGTCATCACCCGAAACGTCGTGAACTAACGTGACTTGGAATCTCTCCACCTTTTATTTTTATTTTCTTTTTTCCTTTCTTAATTTTTATTCATTCAATTGTTTCATTTTCACTTGTATTTTATTTCACTATTATTTCATTTCAGGTTTATTTTGCTTAATATAATTGTTATTTTCAGCTATTCATTTTCAATTCTTCTTTTTCAGTTGTGTCAGGGATTTCAAATCATTTTACATAGTAGACAATGGAAGTCCGAACTAGTTAAGTTATTAAAGTTGATACGGAAATTCGTGTTTTATGTGGAAATTAGTGATAGAACAAATAAGTTCACTGAAAATCAAAACTTGTATTTCTTTTAATAACAACAATTCAATACAATGATATAATCTTTTCAGAGGAAGTAAACAAATATGGAGTCACAGCTTATAAGTACGTAATGGATCCATTGTCATACAGTAGAACTTCACCAAAATATAAGGATTGCTACAAGGGTCAACCTACATTACCCAATGGCTTGATAGATGTGTCACCGTGTTATTATGGCAAGAATACCATTATTTTGGGAACTGTAATTTTACTGAATCTTTTTTTAGATACTGCAATCGGAGCTAGTTTTCCTCACTTTCTGTACGGGGATGAAGAACTATCACATCACGTAGACGGATTGGAACCGGATAAAGAAAAGCATGAGTCATATGTTATAATAGAACCAGTAAGTTCAACCTACCCTATGCTATTTCCAACTTTTGTAGTGCTCCGACTCAATCACATAATTTTGCACATACCATTTTTGTGGCACCATCCTCGTGTTATGTCTGTGTAGTAGTATGATATTTATTTACTTAGAACTTCCATGTCACTATGATGAAGTGAAAGCATTGCCTACAGTGCCCCCTCAATGGATGAAACAACATTTTATGAAATTTTTCGAACGAATCAATTCTTACTCTTATAATCCAGTTTTCATGTGATGAAACCGCCAGAAATTTATCTTCATTTCGAAACCTGAAATGATTTTCACTTGCGAATACTCGTTAGTTCTGTTGAAAAACAACTACTTCCCCGGCTAATACCACGCTAGATATTGTATTATATTCGACAGATATGTATGCAAGATACCTCGTTCATCCAGCTATCTACCAGAACCTACGGTGTAGGTAGTTGGAAGAGATAAATATTTATTTTCTTATACGTATGTATCGCCAACAGCATATGCGGAAATAACTTCAGTGAAGAATCCTGCACTGACCCCTGTCGGATAAAATCCAACGCCCTTCATGGTATTAGTCAGGGGAGTAGTTGTTTTCTGAAAAACTGAAAAACTTCTTCCGTATTGATTTCAGAAACACTATGGTTGCATTTCTCTTTTTTTACAATTTCAAGCTACTTTTTTATAGGGTCCACCTCCTCCTTCAATTCCTTAATTTGGTGAAAAACGACAAGCACATTTTTGAAAGCTTCCCTACAGTTTTGCAAAAATAAATCATGGTACGTTTTTGCATAACAACAGTTTTCAGTTCAGTTGCATTTAATCATGTACGTACAGGGTTCAAGCGCGTGCGAAATAGTGTGACAACTGCTCGCAGCAAGCTATTTTAGCCTCATCAGCATTACATGAGCATTACATATTTCAATACTCATCATTCTATTCTCGGCGAAGACAAATCCAAAAATCATAAAGATTGGACCAGCCGTTCTTGACTTCTTTTATAATTATTATCATTATTTTTATCGATGAAATATTATATTTTCATACCTATTATCCTATTCCCGAAGAAGATAAATCCAAAAACAAAAAAATCATAATCATTGGTCCAATCGTTCTTGAGTTCTATCATTCTTATTATTATTGATAAAATATCATATTTTGATACTTTTATCCTATTTCCGAGAAAACAAATCCTAAAACACAAAAGTCATGAAATTGGTCCAGCTTTTTTGAGTTCTTTTTTTTATAGTAGTATGCGCTGGTCAAGCCCTATACCTCGAAGACCCGATACATTCGGGAAGGCGCGCCAGCATTATCAACCAACGACTACTCCCCACACCGTGGGGTGAGTGATCATTGGATCCGATAATCATGTGCCCTGAGCAAGCGCAGTGAGCCAAAAATGACAGCCTTCTGCATCTGTCCGGCTAAGATTTTTGCCTTAGTGCGGCAAGGTGCTATGATTTCAAGATTCGAGAGTAGGGAGGGCATCATTCCACCAAGGACTCCAATAATCAGAACAACCATATTGACAGAGTGGTCTGGATAGAGTCTGCAGAGTCTATATTTTATCTGACAGTTCCGATGACCAGATCTGTCAAAGTTTGTGCTCATTCTTGTCGCGGAGAGAGTTCTTCGCTGCTGTTACCTATTTTGAGTGGCGTTGTTCCACCCCGAGGTAAGTATACGTCTTTCCGGAATACAGATGGTGTACTCTCCGCATCGTTTTCTTTTGAGATGGACCATTCCACATCTGTCTATCCTGAATAGCATGCACCCGCATGCTATCGGTATAAAATGGGGATCTCCAGATCATGCATATAAAACAAATGGGTGACCTTGTGCCTCCTATTTCCAGGGGTGCCACAGTTATACCCTCGAATATTTCTGAGCTTAACGGATGATGGCGATAGTTATATGCAAAAGAGAAGGAGGCTGACGGAATCGCCCTGAAATACACCCCTTCTGAAAATGACCCACCCTGCTAGGACTCTAGCTTAACCAGATGTCATGGTGAAACGAGTTCGCCAGAGTGGTATCAGTTATTCAATACATCTCACTATTTTCTCAGGTACCGCAAGGCATCTGAATAAATGCAAGATGAGCTCATGCGATGTTGCATCAAATGCCTTGCGGTGATCGATCCAGGCCATAGAGAGGTTACGCTTATATTGTATCGAGTCCTGCGTTACACATCTATCGATGAGCAGGTTCTTTCTACATCCAGAAGCTCATCTCTTCGACCCTCTCTGCTTATATATCCGTTCGAACACTCTGTCAACTACGGTGAGTATTTATATGTATAAGATGCGTGTAAACAACTTATAAAACGAATTCAAGCATGTTATGGGACTGTAATTCCTAGAAATCGACAAATCTCCGCTTTTGTGGAACCCACATGGGCTCTTCGAACGTCATCCAGGGTTATCGAGTTGCGCAATTCAATGAGCTCAGACTGTTGAATCTCTCTGTTGAAAGCTTCGAATTGCGTTAGGGCTGGAGTGTCTAAGTTGAGTGGCTGTAGGTGTTCATAGATACCCTTCCAGAAGGATTTCACCTGATCAGCGGATTATTCACAACACGTGGAGGCTCTTGGAATAAGCGAGAAGGTTTTCTCGTGGAACCTGAGGTTTTCAGCGATACTTTTCGCTTGCCTCACTAGTGACTTCTTAGCAGCCACTAGCATTCGTATCCTATCAAGTCAGTGGTGTTTGGTAGTCAGCAGCACGCCTTGACTCAAAGTGTGATGGATACGTCGCAGTTTGGCGGCTATTCTCCACACTGCGGGCGTGAAAGGCTTGTTGGCCGCCCTGTAATCCTTCACACATTGGATGCGAGACGCGTGTTGTCTCGCCAACGTGATCTTAACCTCCATCTTATGTACACGCCGTTCAATCTTCCAAATCGCAAGGCCGGGATTTCGAACTTCCGATTCGGAAAGCGATTGGACGACACTATACACGGCGGTGTTGATTTACCAGATGTCAGCCTCTTTTGTTAGAACACTATGAACCTCTGCATCCAAACAAGCCAGTTCTTGTGACTTCAGAGGCCTAATTCTGTGGAGCGCCCTGCGTGTTCTGATTGACACCATTGGTGACATGATGCGAGCCTCCTTTTCAGCCGTGCCAACGGGTGGTAGAACTGTCAGTTTCACCACTTCGTTAGCAGGCCGAGAAGGAGCTATATAGCCCTGCCGCCGAAGATTGGAAACGTGATTCCTAAGATTTTGTGTGGAATGCTCCTGATGTGTTTCACACCACAGAGCATGCAATCTCGCCGTGTACCCTCTTCGCGCGGGCTCTACTCTTATGCATTGCTACGAGGGTAGCATCTTTCAGCTCATGCGTCCACTCAAAGCGTCCGTTGCCATTGCCAGGATTGTCATTGATAGAAAAATCATCGTTATGGGCCCCACCACCTTGCCTCTGACCCCTCCTAGCGGGACGATTGTGGGGGACCTTTTCTCAATTCTCAGGAACCAAGTTTTGTGTTTACCGGATGGTTAGCCCTGTAGACCCATGGTCGGTGCCGGAGAAAAAACAGTGTTCTTTCTCCGGGTGCGCCTGGGCTACCGGTCCGGTTTTGCACCAGTTGTTCGAGTAAGTGATGGCGCAACTCACCAAAGGCCTCAGGTGTTAGTGGCCATCTCTGCTCATTATTATCATTATCATTATCATTATTATTATTGATACGTCATCATATATCAATACATATTTATTCTATTTCAGATTAAAATCAATCCAAAATCACAAAAATTATAAAAATTGGTCCAACCGTTCTTGAGTTCTTTTATAAACACTTTTTTTTATATTTACTCACCTTTTAAACCTTCCCTGAACTTCCACAAATAATTCAAAACCGAAATGAGACAAATTGGTCCAGCCGTTCTCGAGTTTTAGCGAGATCCACGAACAGCAATTCATTTTATATATTGGATGAAGATATGTAGCTACAAACTGTATTCAAAGTTCAAATAAAAATATTTGAAAGTAAGGTAGAAATATATGTTGCTCTTCAGATACAGAAAAAAACAAATTGACCAAAGAAAATTTGATCATCATACTATTTTGAGTTGAGAGTCAGTTTCACTATGTTTAGTGCAGTCTGTAAAGTTTTGACATTTTGTCTTATACGTTTCTGATATATAAACCAAATCATAATTTTTCAGAGAACTGGAGTTCCTTTGAATGGGGCGGCGAGGTCTCAAATCAACTTAGTTGTGAAAAACATGAACGGATTCAACGACAAAGTCAAAAAGTTCAGTAACCTCTCAATTCCACTTGTATGGATCGAATATGTGAGTTTTTTCTAGTTTTCATCTCACTTATTGGTACTTACTGTATTTATATTTTCAGATTCAAATGGGGATACCTTGGTATATCCAGGCGCTTGTGTACTCCCAAGTTATCATAATGCCAGTGCTGCAAATTATTTTTTCTATAGTTTTGTTCATTGGGGGTATAATTTTAATATTTTTATTTTTCCGCAAGAGACGAACTTCTAAAAGTAATTTGATAGCAAATAGGGCGATTAAGTTTGAGGCTGAAAAGTTTCTGAAGCCATGAAGTAACATTGTTTTCACATAATATGGAAAGTATTCAAAATGATTGTTGAATTCCGCTACTATTTTTGAAGTTATATTTACATGGTTTTGAACTGAAAAGTCTATAAACTTTATATCTGTGATATCGTTGGAATGAGAGGGAAGGATATTTTATACCAAAATACAAATGATTACATTAATAAACAATGTGTAATGATTTCTTTGTGTTTTTTTCTGAACTTATAAGCGGAGAAAACGTCTCTATGTCTATCAAAATATATAGTGAAGTGTACATGATATAAATAACACTGTAGGTATACTGTGTGGGTCAATGAAAACTCCAAAAGGTCAATTTTTTTAACACGCTTTTATTAGCTTCACTTGTATGCTTGTTTGTAACTTTGGACATATTTTTTTAAACTTTGTACACTCATCAAGAGTGTACAAAGTAATGTACAAAGTAAGTAATGTACAAAGTAAGTTTATCTCTCATCCTTATCTGGATCGCCAGGATTGAATAATTTCGATTGGTCCATTGTCCGAGTGGGTTTATTATTTTATTATTATTTATTATTCTTTATTCAAATCGGAATGGAAAACGTTTCTGCTTTCTTCCTCTAATTGAAATTCTGATCTCCATATTACATTTTTTTGTTTTTAATTACCATTATAATTCAAAAATGAATATATTTATATATGTATATGTATGTGTGTGTGTATATGTAAATATGTATGTATATATGTATATTTGTGTTTGTATTCATGTATTTATTTGCTGTAGAAACTGATATTTAATATTGAAATAATTTATTTAATCATTATTTTAAATTTTATCCCTGCTATAAACATTCTTGTTTCTTGGGGTTAATAAAGATTACTATTATTATTATTATTATGCGCAAGTCGTAATCGGTTCAAATTGAAAACAAATATTGAAAACAAATATTGGTACCTTCCTTGGAAGGTACCAATTCCGGAAATTGCTGGAATACCTCTCCGGAATCAAACTTTTATTCTTTCTTACCCGTTACAACCACAAAATCTACCATCGGCATTTGATAAGGCATACATTTGAATTACCTCAATACTTCAGAATTACCACAATTTTTCTAACGTCAATACACAAGCACTTCAGGAAAATCCTAAAGGCGCTCTAAGAGCGGTGCCTGTGCGAAAGTAGTGATTCATATTAGATCTGAATCGCTGAAGATTAAATTCACTTGAAAAAACATTCTTAGGGAAATTATTCGACATAAACGTAGTTCTACAAAAGAGTGGGTTCTTGAACAGTGAAGTTCCCGATATGTATTCCCGATATGTACCGCTCTTGGTGGAATCAAATGTGCCAGGTCAATTGAACACTTCATGTGAAAGCATCTAAAGAAGAGAGACAAATCTCCAACCTTTCTTCGATGTTTTAGATTATCAAGATTGCAAGTTATTTTAACATCTCGACACGTGTTTCGATCACCAAGAGATCATCTTCAAAACGAAGATCTTGATCTCGATATTCCTCTTGAAGACTGGGCCTGGATTTGCGGGCGTAAAAAAGCACTTTAGCGCCCGCGGACTACTATATCGCCTGGCGGGAGTGAAAAATCGTTGATCAGCCGCTAAAGTAAATTTCAATCTCATTCCAATAGTTTCAATAAATGCAAAATTATTGAAACATATATCTGAATTATACAGGAGTGCACATTCGAGTCGAGAATCCATCAACCACCATCATCAGACTATCAATATCACTATTGTACTTATAGGTAACTCATAAAAAATTATCAATCTTGCGCATCAAGTGATATCTCTATTATCATGGACACTTAAAGTAGCTTTCAGCTACCACATTGAAGAGGCTTACGATATTTAGATTTCTTCAGAAAATAGGCAAGAAGCACACCCTCTGTGTAGTTCTTATTTTTTACATAATTTCCGTTGCACCACCTCACGAATTATTCATCCACTTTGTCGTATATTTTCTTGGATTAACTTGGCAATAAAGTCAATTTCGCATCCTCAGCTGCTTTACTCATTTCTGCTGGAGTATAATTCACACTTTCTTCGTCGTTCGAATCAATTTCAAAATCACTAATGAATTATCTATGAAAGAATTATATTTTTAGGAGTGATTAATTTTTGGGAAAGAAAGTTTTTGGCTTTCTACTACTCCATGTTGATACAAAAAAAGTTGGAATCTTGATACAAAGGAAAAAGTGGGAATCTTCCAAAGAAAGGAAGAAAGCAATCAATTTTGAAAAAAGTAACGATATACATAGATGTGTAGATCATGCCCTAAGGTAAGTGTCTTATGGCGAAACGTCGATGTCTATCAGAGAGGATGACAGTATTCCATGTAAATGATATTTTACCATTCATTTAGTGAATAGTATTGTATATTGTTTTTTGTATAATTCAGTGTTCATATCAAAGTATTTGTTCTGAAAGAATTTGTCTTTCGTGTGATTCAATGTTTATATGAAAGTGGCTGTTTCAGTAAGGCTTTTTCTTCCAGTTTGTGTCTGTGTCTTTGCATGATCTACACATCTATGTATAGAGTTACTACTTTCAAAATTGTTTGATTCCTTCCTTTCAATGGAAGATTCCCACTTTTTCCTTCGTATCAAGGTGGAGTAATAGAATGCCAAAAACTTTCTTTCCCAAAAATAATCACTCCTAAAAATATAATCCTTTCAATATATGTAATCTTATTTCGAAAATTGACTGATATGATATGAATATACAACCTCATGGCAGCTTTGATATATTTATTCAGTGTTCTAGATATGAAAAGGTATTTAACTACATAATATCAAATATACTGGTCGTGCATAAATTGTTGTAGGTATGTTTTTCGGACGTAATTTGCTTTTATGGAACTATGCATATTAATTACTTACACGCTGTGGTCCATAAAAGCGTATTTTACGCCCTTGATACATAAATAACTATTAAGAAGCTCTGTCCCATTAAATAGACTCAACCCATCTTCCCACGAAATTTGAGAAATTGTGCTTCATCATTTAAACTCTTTCTGATTTCATTAATTATGAAAGATTTTCATAAAGTAATAATATTCCACAAATCCCTCACACTGAAAATCAAAGAAGGCTCAGGATGTGGAGTGTACTCCAGATCACTAAGCCTAAGGAATGGGAAAAAATAGGAGCGAAAAAATACTGGCTGGTATCTCAATCGCTACAGAAGAAATAACCAGGAAAGGACTTTCTGGAAAAAACATAGCAATCTGCACTAACAGCAGACAAGCCCTATTAGCCTTGAGCAGACAACGTGTAACCTCAGGGCTAGTACTGAAGTGTCACCAAGACTTAGCCAAAGCCTCGGTAGGTAATAACATTTTCCTGAGGTAGGTTGAAAGGCGTGAAAGGAGTAGAGGTAATCGCATTGCCGACTCTTTAGCCAAGAAAGCGGATGGACTAAGAATTTTAGGACCCAGTGGCACCTACGACCTAACGACTTCGGCAATTGTGGAACTAGCCAAATGTTACATCCATGCTCAATCCCTGAAGAGATGGGATGGATTCAAAGGATGCAATATTGCCAGGATCACCTTGGGCGACCCTGGGAAGCTGGCACCGAAGAAATATCTGGCGATGACCAGGAAAATCTACGCTTACCAGTAGGATTTCTGGCTGGCCACTGTCAACTAAGGAAACACCTCCATAATATGGGGCTAGTGGACACATATTGATGCAGGATGTGTGAACAGAAAGATGAGACTGTTAGGCATGTCCTATGCGAGTGCCCGGAGTTATCGTCAATTAGAGAGTGTGTGTTCGGCGAGTCTTGGCCTACACCTGCCGATATAAAGGAGATGTCTCCCAGTGACCTGTCCACCTTCCTGTGAAGGACAGGATAGGATAGACGATGACCTAGGACCCTAGAACAATTCCTCGGGAGGATGTACAATGGGTCACATGTAGTCTAAGTGCTGTGGGCTTACACTCACCCTCCCTACTCTACAGATACAGAGATCCCTCACACTATCGTGTGGGAGTAGTATGCCAAGCTCTTCGATTTTTTCAATGAGTATACAGCGTGACTCACGGTCGATGGTAGGTTAGACGTTTCTGGAAAACGCAAAGCATGACTTTTCTGAAAATTTCACCTCTCACATTTCCTTTCCTGTTCTATCGATCTAAAATATTTTCAGCATTGCGGCGTTCCCACTTCCATCAAAAAGTCCTAGCAACTTTATTTTCTTAAATAAAACACCCCGTATATTAATAAAGTATATCTGAAAACTACATGTATGATAGAACCTCGTTTTTATATTTTTCACAATTTTTGTTAGTAATTTTTTTACACTCTTGGAAAAATATTGATCGTTGCGTCACTAACATTTGATATGAACTTGGCATCACCGTCAAACTCAATCATTTTGCAAAATTCATTTTTCTTCTGACTGTTTTCATATTCTGACTGTGTCAGAATATTCTGTGTTGATGCCAACTTGTTTCTTAGGTCGATTTGAAAATTAATTCCAAAATTAAAATGCAGTTCATATTACGGAACAAAAATTTTATACTTGAAATTTTTTCAGAGATATTTGATCGAGTGGTATTACTTGAATAGTCATGTCATATATTTATTCATGTGATTGTTTATCCTTTACAAAAATCATATAAATTTTGGAACGTGATTTGGAAGGGGGTAAGTCTCGATGATGAAACTTCGATTTCTCTTCGAAATGAAGAAGTTTGCTTTACTTCCTGATGAATGAACAATTTTATTATTCATCGTATTTATTCATCTTTGAACACACATGTAAAGAGATAACAATAACAGTTATTCAATAAAGATAAAGTGGCGAAGTGTCACTTTACAATTCTGTTAATTATCTTAGCTATAATATCTACGATGAGTATAATTCTATTAGTACATTGAATTTATAAAGTGATTGACTGGTCATTATCCGTTCTGTAGATGCAGAGTTCGGCATCTGTTGATCATATTGAGTTGATAGGGATTTCAACTTTTTTTTGAAGTTCATCAGAGTATATGTACTATAATCACGCGGAAGTTGATTATAGAACTTACAGGCATTGTACGTGAAGGATCGCTGAAAAATGGAGGTTTCATGTTTGTACATTGCCAGTAACCTCGAGTTACGAGTGTTATGATCACTCAGATTCCCTATTTTGATTAGTTTGTCATATAAATATGTTGATGTCCTATATTTCAGTACTTTATGAGTCATATTTAATAGATGTAATTTTTTCATATCTAGCAATTTCAGTTTTCGCATTTCCGATATTTATGACTTACGTGCTCATATTTGCGTATTCCGAAGGAGTCTAATAAAAGAGTTCTGTATTTTTTTGAAGTCGACTACTGTCCACACTTGGAAGCGCTGGTCCATAAATGTAGTCACAGTACTTAAGCCAGTTTCAATAATATGAGGAATTCACAAACACGAATTTTCAGAGCGGAACTCATGAATTGTCTACTTGGATAAAGTTTTTTGAGGGTTGATTGACATGTTTTGTGAACCTCAATTCATTGTCTAACCAGAGTCCGAGGTTTTTTGTTTAATTTTTTATGGAATGTTTCCCCACCCAAAATAATGTCGATTAGGGAACTGGCTAGATTACGTTTGAGCTTCGGTCCGAAAAACAATGCACTGGACTCGCGTTCAACTCCACATTATGTGCTTCAGATACATTTATCAAGGAATCCAAATCCGGATTTGAAGCAGCGGTAACATCAGGTTTCACTTCATTGGAAGATAAGTACAGCGTAGTGGTGTATGCGGCAGTATTTGACGAATGAATGAAAATCTGAGATGTACAAAGAGAATAACAGTGGGCCCAATATTGATCCTTACGGTGTTGAAAAACCATCATTTTCATAATTTGATAATTTGTTTTCGTTCACATTGTATATGTTTTTAGGCAGTTGAGAGATTAATTTTGACATAAAAGTGTGAGTTGAGTTGTCTAAAATAAATTCATTCATTCAAGAGTTTACTTGAGATATTTCCTCTACTTGAACATGGTAGCAGAGCGTGGTTGGTTAGCCTGAGGTTCCGGAGTGTAAGAAATATTTCCAAATTATAAGAAACTGCTTAAATTTTCTTGCTGAAAATTTTTTGACAAGTGTTCTGAAACAATCATTTTATTCAGCTGAATCCAAGCTCTGCCAAAAGCAAAATGGATGCAACTAAAATACAAATAGGATTACTTGAGGGCAAGTCAAACTGGTCATCATGGAAATACAAGAGCAGCTCACTACTACGAAGTATTCAAAGCGGTACTGAGGTAGTTGAAGGAAAATTAACTTAACCCGAACCTCACCTTCACATTTTGTATGTTTATAGGTAGTTGAGAGATTAATTTTGACATAATAAAAGGTTGAGTTAAGTTGTCTAAAATAAATACATTCATTCAAGAGTTTACTTGAGATATTTACTCTACTTCAACATGCGGAACGCCCTGGCTCAAAGCAAGGGTCTCTGAGGATTCAAGGTCATTCTCTGCGTTCTTCCCTTCAGGTAACATTCCAATAGTCTCAGTGAATTAGGGTGGAATCCAAATAATTTTCATTTACTAATGAAAACTTCATGATTCATATTATCAAATGCCCTGCTGTAATCCAGCAGGATCAGACAAGTAACATTTCCTTCATCAATTGCCCTAAAAATATAATCAACAATATTTGTTAGACCTGTGGTGGTGCTAAATCCTCCCCTGAAGCCGAACTGAATCGGTGGTATAATTTTGTGTCTCATTACGTATTCATTGATTTGATTGTATAATTTTTTTTCAAATGCTTTAACTAGAACTGGCAGAAAACTGATTGGTCTTGAATGGTTGATATTGGTAGGATTCGTTATTTTTGCTAAGGGGATCACAAGCGACAATTTCCAAGCCGTAGGGAACGTTGAGTTATTTATGCAATAATTGTATATGTATGTTATATAATCGATAAGAAAATTAGAGATCAAATTGGGCATTCTCAAGGTCACTGAATCGGAGCCCACTGCGTTACTTTTTATTGAGTTTATACATTTAAGCACTTCCACGTTTTCCACAGTACTAAACACGAAAGTGTCTTTCTGATTATATGAATCTTGCTTATATTTATCGAGTAAGTCTGTTTGACCTTAGGTTTTAACAACGTAAGGAATAGTTGTGAAGTGTTTATTTATTGCATTGACATCTATCAAATCTGTTTGAAAAAAATGTGTTTAAAATCTGTTTTTCCGTTAATCAGCTGTCACCCCTATACAAACGACAACTCTCAGAAGTTGAGAAACTTGTGCGAGCTAAGGACTAACGAGGTCTTACCTTTTAACGTGTGATTCCTAACACATCTGGTAATGTTATGTCACGTTTTTGATAAGTAGTCAATTGCCGTAGGGTCTTCTACAGGGTCTTTGGATTGTTTTGATGTGACACATAGTCAAGGTATGCTTTTTTCTCACGTATTATTGACTGTTTTGTGAAATTTCTCAATGTCTTATGATAGTTCCAATCGGCTGGTGATTTGAATTTTTTGTATTTGCTATATGCTTTGTCCCTTTCTCTCATCATGATCTTGATAACATCAGTCCGCCAAGGTGTGGGTGGTTTAGTTACGCTAATAGTTTGTACTGAAGCACATTAGTCAAAAATACTTAGCAGTGAGTTATTGGGAAAATTCACCATTTCATCAACTTTATTGCATCCGTAAATAATGTTCCAATCAACTAAGTGCAAGAAAGTTGAGGTGGTATCCATATTGAAATTGGAGAAATCTCTGTAATTAATTCACTTAGCGAAGCTTTTTTTCAAGTTATTCCACATATAGTTACACAACATATAGTTGCTGAATGATCATTATCAGACACCCCTTCAACATGATATACGGATACATTGGTTAACGACTCTACATCAGATACGAGTATTACATCTATTGGGGAACAGCTTCCAAACAAGGATTTCCACTCTGGAAAATGGTTGTTTAGAAAATGCTTACTGCAAGTAATACCAAAAAGTTTAAATTTTATGTTATTATTCAGAAAAGTCAAATTTCTAGGTAGAATTGATGTTTTATGTCAAATATTTATCAATTGGTTTTTTGTCGACTGAGAATGGAGACGATGTGGAGTTTTAAATTTATCGAAATGACTACAACTTGTCTTATATACAATTTTATTGAAATTATATATAAAATACAATAAATTATTTACAGTTCAGATCTTCAATATCAATTAATCAATCAAATGAGTCCCATTCAAATTTTTTCTTCTGAAATCGTCACCAAATAAAATAACTACAATAACTTTATTTAACGAACTGTTAATTATTTATATTTAATATATTTAATCCATCGTTCTACTTTCAACTTCAACTTACATTAACACCTACTGGATACTGTTTATAGCAAAGTAGTTATTTTTTCAATTGAATATTATCAATTTTTCTCATGAGTAGAAGTGAATTTATGCACCATTTTCAATCGAAAGTAATGATGAAAATTGCTGATACGCACCAGTTATGTGAAGAGATTTTGCAGACTATCCAAGGAAATGCAGTGCTTGCAGATTCCCACCCCGGATCCAGAAACGATTATCATCGTAACTTTTTACTCATTCATTTTGCAGATCTCGATGTGAGAAGTTCTCTAGAAATTTATATTGTAATTTTGAATAAAATAAATTGTTTTTAAAAACGGTTTTCGACTTCAAAGTTACTTAACTGGCGCAGTCGCTGTAGGATTATTTCGCAGTTCGTTTTCGCGAAGTTCACGGCATCGGGTCCGATTCCGAAAATTGAACGTGAGTTTCAACTCTTTGGCGTTTACTACCTACCTCTGGAGTTCACACGAGGAAGCAGAAGAATCACATCAAAAAAGCAGCTCTGAAGTACAAGTAAGTACCGAGTTCCTTTTTTACCCATTTCCCTGAATAGGAAAACATTAGATTTAGGCAAACATATATAAGTATTTTTTCTTGATTCTCAAATCCAATCCTGAATAGGATATTACATTGAATAATAACGTAAAATTTTGATGAATCTTGATTCAGAAATTGAAAATTTAATAAATAACTTTAATACTACTGTGGTTTTAGAAGAAACAATGCCTAACGGAAACACAGAACAAATTAACGTTAGTATGCTTAGATTATATGTAGATATGATTACGCCATACGATGGCAATCAAAACGGATTAAGTCAGTTCATTTCAAATTGTGATTTTCTAAATTCTACTTATTCAAATTCAACAGATCCTATTTTCAAGCAATATTTACTGAAGGTCATTCAATCAAAATTAATTGGTAGAGCCAATCTCTTAGTAGGAAGTAGAATAGAGTTAAATAACTGGGCCTTAATTAAAGAGGCGCTCATTCAATGTTTTGGAGATAAGAGAAGTTTGGAGTGTTTAGAACAAGACCTTCTTGTAGCCAGACCTTTCAAAAACGAACAACCATTAGATTTTGCAAAAAGACTACAAGTTCTTCGTAGTCATTTGATTCAAAGAATAAATTCTTATAGTATTCAAGAAATGGATGAAGCAACAAAAATTATTTAAGGCGACAATATCAAGTTATGTCATTGAGAACTCTTATAAGAAATCTCCCGGCTCCCTTACAACAAACAGTTAGATTTAAAAATCCGGACAGTATTGAAACTGCTATTAGTTATATGATAGAAGAAGAAAACTTTTTCTATGCACAAAATAATTTTAGACAACTCAGTAACCAAAACAATTTAACTAAAAATACCCCAGATCGTCCTAGACAGCAAACAACCTATTTGCAAAACCCCATTTCCAATACACAGCAATATTCTCGAACATTCCAATCGAATCAATCAAACCCCCCAATACAGCGATACACGCAGACAGTCCCTAACCGCCAAATTCCACCTAGTTTTCAGAATTTTCAAAATAACCCAAACAGATTTCCTAGTAAACCCATACCGATCCAACCTAGACCCACTGTCACAAAGTATCCGACAAACAGACAAGTATTCGGTCCCCCCAGAAATGTATTTAAGCCCACCGGACACGTTCCGAATTATAATCCAGAACCAATGTCAACAACTTCAAGGAATACATATAAAACTTCCAATATTCCCAAATTTAATCAATTTAGACCCACGGGTCCTCAAAATTTCCAATCTGAGGAACTTTACCAAATTGACAGTAAAGAAACCTCACCCGAAAATGATGACTATCTTGACGAAACTAATCAAATTGCCCAAAACGAAAATATATACTTCGGTAATACCGAATGCTATGATTACGAATACCCAACACACTACGATAATATCGAAGAAAAAGATACTGAATCCTCTCAACCGAACCCGGATGAAAATTTTTGGTCAACATCTCAAACCGATCCCCCTGTATAAACGAGATTTTCTCGGATTCCCACTCAACCGACCTACCGTTCATTGAAATTAAAAATCCACCTATCAAATTACTAATAGACACCGGTAGTATGAACTCCATATTAAATCCAGCCATTGCAGAAAAATATTTTCCAGAATTTATATACCAAAATCCAACGAAAATCAAAACAGCTATCGGCGAGAAAGAATCCTTATTTAGAGCCGAAATACCGGCCTTTCCTGAATTTAAATCTTCCGATAAAATAAATTTCATATTATTTCAATTTCATAATCAATTTGATGGGTTACTTGGCCTTAACGATATTCGAAATTTAAAATTTTCTATTGACTTTAAAAGAAACCAACTTATTAATGAAAATCTATGCATTCCAATTTTTTATAAGTTGAATAGACAACATTTCACAATCTCAGTGGATTCACATGAAATCGCGGCTATTAAAATTCCTGTTAATTTCTATGAGGGCGATGTCATTATACCCGAGATGAAACTTGACACTCTTTATTTACCGGAAACCTTATCTACAGCGAAAGACGGATTTGCAAAGACAGAAATTATAAACAACACTGATACACGAGTTACCGTAGTAATAAAAACACCTATTGAAGTAATTCCTTTAACAGGGTGTCTCAAAGAAAAATTTGAATTTTTCCACGTTGAAAATTTTTTGCCTGAAAATTCAAAAATCACTTTAAAACATAATATAGAACATCTAATTAGGGTCGATCACTTGAATTTAGAAGAAAAACAAGCAATTATTAGGCTATGTAAAGAATACACTGATATTTTTCATAAAAGCAATGAGAAACTTTCCTTTACAAATCAAGTCAAACATGAAATTAAAACAACGGACGAAGTCCCGGTCCATTCGAAATCATATCGGTACCCCTTTATTCATAAAGAAGAGGTGCAGAAGCAAATTTCAAGAATGCTAGAAGACGGAATAATACGACCCAGTCAGAGCCCATGGAGTAGTCCAATTTGGGTAGTCCCGAAGAAGACAGACGCAAGTGGTAAACAAAAGTGGCGAATTGTGGTAGACTACAGGAAAGTGAATGAAAAAACTATTGAAGACCGGTATCCCTTACCTAACATTAACGACATTCTGGACAAACTTGGACGTTGCCAATATTTTTCCACACTAGATTTGGCATCTGGCTTCCACCAGATTGAAATGGACCCCAACTCAGTTTCGAAAACTGCTTTCAGCGTTGAGCAAGGTCACTACGAGTATCTGCGCATGCCTTTTGGTTTGAGGAACGCCCCATCTACATTTCAACGTGTGATGGATGACGTCCTAAGAAATCTTCAAGGAAAAGTCTGCTTAGTTTACATGGACGACATTATTATTTTCAGTTCCAGCCTCGAAGAACATATCGCAAACCTCAAACTAGTATTCCAACGTCTCAGAGAAACCAAACTGAAGATTCAGCTCGATAAATCTGAATTTCTCCGCAAGGATGTGGAATTCCTTGGACATGTAATCACTCCAAATGGAATAAAACCGAATCCGAAGAAAATACAAGCCATAAAAAAATTCCCCTTGCCAAAAACTGCAAAAAGAAATTAAATCCTTTCTCGGACTTTTAGGCTACTACAGGAGATTTATCAAAAACTTTGCCAAAATCACTAAACCATTCACAAAATGTTTGAAAAAAGGTGAAAAAATCGAACACAATCCTGAATTTTTGGAAACTTTCGAACTTTGCAAAAATATCTTGACTAATGACCCAATACTTCAATACCCAGATTTTTCCAAACCATTTAATCTTACGACCGACGCATCAAACTTCGCAATTGGAGCAGTCTTAAGCCAAGGAAAAATCGGAAACGACCTACCAATAGCTTACGCCTCAAGAACACTCAACCCATCTGAGATAAATTACAGCACAATTGAAAAGGAACTTTTAGCTATTGTTTGGGCTGCCAAATACTTCCGCCCATACCTATTTGGAAGGAAATTCAACATTATAAGCGACCATAAACCACTCAAATGGTTGTTTAGTCTTAAAGATCCTAATTCAAAACTTATTCGCTGGAGGCTCAAGTTGGAAGAGTACGATTATGACATCCATTATAAAAGTGGCAAGCAAAATACAAATGCTGATGCTCTTTCACGTGTTGAAATAAATGCTATTGAGAACGAATCCATTATTTGCAATCCAGGTGACATCGATGAAGAAATTGAAAATTATATACGGGATGCTTTATTAGGAATAGACCCAAATGAAATTCCACCACCAATCGAGAACAATACTAATAGTCAACCCTCAGACGAGAGACCCAACAACGAAGAAATACAAGAAATCCCCGAAAACCCCGTTGAGCAGGAGGTTACCACTGACGAAACAGTCCATTCAAATGCAGAGAATCCTGTTCTTGAAATACCGTATACAGAAAGTGTCACAAATTCATACAATAATCAAATAATAATAAGAAAGATCGATTCTAAAGCCTTCTACATGATAAAAAGCAAACCTTTCATTTCAAAATCTCGATTGACATTAAACTTCACCAAAAACCTCGAGAAAGAAATTATTGACACCTTCAAAAATTATATTGACCCGAAAAAATTATTTTGTATTTATGTCAAAGAATCAATCGAACATTTTATTCCAACGCTTGTAAGAACACTTCAAAATACATTTAAAAATCATTCCTATCATTTGGTTATTTCAAAGAAATTCGTCAAAGATCTAACAAACTCAGATGAGATAAAAAGAAATTTGAAATACCACCATGAGAGTAAATCTTGTCACCGCGGCATTAACGAAACATTCCAAGCATTAAGAAATAAATATTATTGGCCGAATATGAAAACGGATATCATCCGGTATATAAATGCTTGTGATATCTGCCAACAAGCCAAATATGATAGACACCCTCCGAAAATAAAATACTCCATCACTCTCACACCCACTAAACCTTTCGAAATGATACATATTGATGTATTTCAGATTCTACAGACGAAATTTCTAACAATCTTCGATTCCTTCTCTAAGTACGGACAAGCATACATCTTAAATAGCGTCAACACCGTGAACGTAATAGAAGAACTATACCTTTTCATCACTCATTTTGGCGTACCATGTTCCATTACTTGTGATAGTGGAACCGAATTCAAATCAGAACTCTTTATGGAATTTTGCAAACTTCACAAAATTCAACTTCATGTTACTACCCCACGCAATTCGAACAGTAATAGCCCCGTTGAAAGATTTCACCTATCTCTTCTTGAAAATACTCGCGTCCTGAAACTACAACATCCCAACACACCCATAAAACAACTAGTCCAACTAGCGATTATAGGGTACAATTCGTCAATCCATTCCGTGACAAAATACTCCCCTTACGATGTAGTCTTGGGTAATACAAAATCACTAGACCCTTTTGACTTAACGGACGAACACATAATCAATAACTTCATAAATGACAGGAAAAGTAGGTTGGTTACCCTTTACGAGAACATCCAGAAACGTTGTCAAAATAATAAAGAACGTGTCATCAATAAAAGAAACGAGACTCGCGAAGACCCTGTAGAGTTCACAGAAAATCAAGATGTATTTGTGCAAAATCGCGAAGCTGCTCGTAACAAAGCCAAACCTAGACACATTAAAAAACGAGTTTCTAAAGACTTAGGACTCAAAATTAAAACAACAACAGGAGCAATAATTCATAAATCGAAGATAAGAAAACCACCTATTCACTCTCGATGTTCTTTACAGGATGACAGAACGGACCACACCGATCCTAATAGTATCCCTTCGACTTCTCATGATGACCCAGGTAATAACCAGCCAAGAAATTGAAATTCAACAACTCGACACTCCACTCTTACCATTAGAACTCGGAAAATCAAGAATCATTCAAACAAAACATACATTTTTACATTATATTGAAACCCCTCTCTTAAAAATGCAACTCAGAAATATTGAATTTTTCTACGAGAGACTAATAATATCGATCAATAATAAAACAGAATTGGAAAGGGACCAGATCATTCTGAATGATTCGTTTAATCAAGCTAAATATTTCCTAACCACTACAAAAACTAAATTGAGTAATATAATTTCAAGTAATCGCAAAAAACGCGGACTAATTAATGGTCTAGGCATAGCAAGTAAATGGCTTTTTGGAACGTTAGATCATGATGACGAAATTAAATACGATTCACAAATTGAAACACTATTTGAAAATCAAAATTCTCTCAATCATCAAATTAAACTACAGACTTCTCTTAATCAAAAACTGATCAAAAACTACAATGAAACCATAACCGAACTTCACGATAATCAAATCTTATTGAGAAATGAACTCAACCAACTGAGAGAAGAGCTCAATAACCGAACTAATAATCTATATTCTTATTTTGCATCCTTGGGGGCCTTTAGCCAAATAATAGAAAATTGCCAAAGTTTGATGACATTTCTTGACAATTTAGAAAATGCAATCATGTTTGCCAACTTAGGTTATCTCCATCCTTCAGTAATTCCACTTAACGATTTAGTAAGTGCTATCGAACACATGGCCAATATCTATGGTCATAAAAAAATCCTGAAAACTCAAAATGCATACCTTTATTACCAGCTGGCAGGAACTCAAGTAAAAATTGAGAAATACAAAATTATTTTTGCAATACATATACCAATTTGCCTAGAAGACGACTTCCGAACCTATAATCTTATTAGTTTACCATACCAAAATACAATCATCACCCCCTATAAACCTTTCCTCATACTCGGTACCGAATATCACCAGTTTGAAGATAAACCATGCCCTCAAATAGATGGTGTGTTCCTGTGCCAACATCATGACGAAACTATAATCGACACCTGTATTATTGCCCTGATGAAGGACAAAAAACCCAATTGCCTGACGAATGAAGCCATTCTGAATCACCCCATAATAGAAGAAATCAATGACCGATTTCTCCTAATCCTGCCATCCAGTGAATCCGTTATAGCCCAAGCAGATTGCGAGAAAAGAAGTGTACACAGAATCGAAACAAATACTCTTCTGAAAATTCCAGAAGGTTGCAGTGTCGTTGTGAAAAACTTCACCTATAGAAACGAAGAAGAAACTATTTTGGGAAACCCACTTATTCTTCCCAAACTGAGATGGAATATGGCTTCCAAATCTAATGGTGACCAACACGAAAATAAGCCATTGATACTGAAGTCAATCAATTTCCAATCCATAAGAGAACTTCAAACAGAAGCCAAGCTACTCCAAACGCCATACCTTAACCAATTAATACACCCAGCAATTTGGAATATACCCGGTGTAACTATATGCGTTCTACTCCTTACCGGATTCGCCATACTTTGGTTTTGGATGAAAAAGAAAAATGGCCATCGCAATACCAACCGACAGAAGGACCCTAAAGAAAACAACCCTTTATCCGTATTGTTTTCTCCTGAGGAGGGAGGAGTTATGTGAAGAGATTTTGCAGACTATCCAAGGAAATGCAGTGCTTGCAGATTCCCACCCCGGATCCAGAAACGATTATCATCGTAACTTTTTACTCATTCATTTTGCAGATCTCGATGTGAGAAGTTCTCTAGAAATTTATATTGTAATTTTGAATAAAATAAATTGTTTTTAAAAACGGTTTTCGACTTCAAAGTTACTTAACTCACCTGAATGGAAGCAAAAGTCAACAACAAGAGAAAGAGAAATTGCTGATATTCAACAAAAACATTCAGGTACGTGTTGAAAGTATTAGTTTTAACGAATATCTGCACACTTCTTACGAATTTGAATTAGCGAGATATGACTTAGGTTTTGAGAGAACCTGCCGATTAAAAAATGAACCTTGTACCTACGAGTAGTTGAGTTTTTTTGGGGACTTCCAAAAAACGAAAATATTTACATGAATGTCGAAATAACAAAAAATTACGTGGTTTTCTTCGGTCCAGAACGCAAACCCACACTTCCAGTGATAGGTTGACTCAAAATGATCATTATTTTGATGGCCTAAACATAGCCAGAATAATTTCCTACATGTCCTTAACGAAAGGGACATTTTTCATAAAACTCATAGGCTGAAAATCCCCTGAGAATAATTTTTTCTTCGTAGAAATTCAACACACACACATTCGATTTTCACAATGGTGTTAATCTATTTTCTCTCAGAATCATATTGTTCTTTAACTTTTCGTGAAGTGCAAACAGGATCTCAAGTTCAATACCTTTTCAAAAATGATCAATTCAATTCTGAGGGCCTTGAGCTACAATTTTTTCAATACTACAATATGAGTATCATTTTTCCTAATGTGTTCATTTGTACCCTTGTACTCATCCAACTGGATGACATGATGCTGTTTTACAAAAACTTTCCTAGATAAAGATTGTTCAAATATTGAGCATAGGTTAATGAATCAATCTAGATCAATTTTCTTCTATGAGAGCACCAGGTCGTCTAGTTTGTCGACAACTACCAGATTTGGTAGATAACCGTTTCATCACCAACACCAAGGAAATAAATGTCATCAAAGAAGTGAGCAGACAACCAAACTTGAGAGCGGTTTTCAGTGTTCCAACTGTAAAGGTTACGAAGTTGATCAATTCTATGAAGTCCTGTGGTAAGCTTTCGTCCTTCAGTTCCTGGAAAAAATATAACTCGTTATCAACAGATTACTTTTTTGAATTGCTTTTAAATCCATTTAAATAATAATTAGATAATGTTTCTGATTGATTCGGCTGTTACTTGATGAAGATCCATAGTAATTTCATAAACTACACCTCCACAAACTTTATTTGAGATATAAAGTTTATACAGATCAAATCGTGAGGTGTAGTTTATGAAATTGGATAATGCAAAGAAGTAATTCTTAGTACTAGTTATTCTGTCAAGTTATTCAGCTCACCCACTGAACCCTTATCTGCTTTCTCAACTGATATTCTTACAAAAGCAATCACATTTTCAAAGAAGGTCATATCAAGGACTATAATTCAACCAAAATCTTAGCAATATAAAATTATTACAATGTGTTACAACAACGATAAAAATAAAATAGCAATTGAAAGAAATACTTCTAAAATATTGTTTTTGGAAATGTCATGTATATTACAAATAATTGCCTCAACAAAAGATCAGACATTGATCACCTCAGCGACATTAATGCCTTTCTATTTAATATTGATAAAAATTTACATGATTTTCAAATCAGCAACAATGCTGAATTCTCATTAAATAACTCATAACAAATTTAAAAAATATGTATCAAATCTCCAACCTCCCTAGAGTAGGGCTTTACTTCATTTCAATAACATTTTTCATGTATTCGACATTGGGTTTTCTCATTGATAATCTCACAAAATAGCATGTGACTCTAATCACACTTGCACCATAATTGTTCTCTTTTGTTCCATAGCTTCACATACATATACAAATAAACGATTTTTCAAACTGAATCACATAACACCACATCAATTTGATGACTTGTTTCATTTTTTGACATGTTTCAACTGCCAGCTACTAATGAAGATAATGAATTGCAAGTTCTTCTTGCTGTTGAAGAAGATCCTATTAGGAGTCAACGACAAATTGGTGAAATAGTGGATATAAAGAAAAGATCAATGCAACGAGTTTTGAAGAAACATCGCTTTCATTCATCTCATACACTGTGTGCCGATTTTGAGAAAAGAGTGATATTTTCCAATTGGGTCACGGGAAAAATTCGTCGGAACAAAGATTTTTTTCAATAACATTTCATGGTCGGATGAATCGACATAATTATCATTATTATTCGACAGAAAAACCCCACTTATTGAGACAGGTGGACTATCAACATAGGTGGTCGATAAATGTCTGGGGAGGCATCATTAGATAATATGTAATTGGTCCATACTTTTTTGAGGGACATATGAATGGAACAATGTATGTGCACCTGCTCACTATTCGGCAGAAGTGAGAGATCATCTAAACGAAGTATTTCCCAATGAATGTATAGTACGGAATGGGCCTGTACGGTGGCCCGCTAGATCACCAGATTTAACAAAACTGGAGTTTTTCCAATGGGAATACATAAAAAATATGGTTTACGTTGAGCCACCGAGCCACCAGCTTCTTCCGAAAATATGCGACTTAGAATAACGAATGCTTTTGGCAGCATTACACCAGCTGTCTTGCGCAGGATGAAACAATCTTTCAAACATAGACTTCAGCTCTGCATTCAAGAAAATGGAAGACATGTCGAACATATTTTATAAAAGTTTCATTATCAACCTTCACTAAACATTTCCTTTTGTAGTTTTATGGTTTGTCACTTGACAAATTCAAATATCTAGAACTCAAGCCCTAAATTCATGAATGTACACCATAACATGAAAAAAAAATCAGTAATAGTCATAAAAATTTGCAGAATCTTCCTTATTTTAAATGGAACAACCTTCGTATTATTGATCCGTAAGGAGAGACGGGAAAAGTCACCACGTCTTCTCTCTTCCAACACGTACTTCAAACAGGACATAACATCAATTTCGATAACACAAAAATGCTAGCAAGCAACGAAAACTTTTACTCACGAACAATCAGAGAGGCTATCGAAATTGAAAAACGACCTAAAATATGAACAAGAGGGATGATGCGCAAAGATTACCATCAATACGGAGATCCGTTTTATCGCTTCGCACAAGCAATCAGACTGCTCAACTCCAGAGGCAAAACTTGGTACATGACAATACAGGTACAATAACAGAGACAGGAGAGGCAGCTCAGGTAATAAGACCAAAACAGGTAGTCGAGCAAACACAGGTAGTGGCAGCAACGCAGGTAAAGGGAAACATATATCCCTATAAATTGAGACACAGAGTTCGAATTAATCAGTCTAGTTGAAAAAAACCAGACATCACCAGAAGATGGCAAACGAGACTTTGCCGAAACGTTGTGAAAATAATCCTTATAGGGAGAAAATACACAGAACACGGAGCGAAACCCGAGAAATGTATATAATAATATATATATATATATATATATATATATATATATATATATATATATATATATATATATATATATATATATATATATATATTATTATATTACATATTAATATACATAAAATTCAAGTGATAACCTAAGCTTCTATCGAGTTAAACAATTTCAATATTGAATAGTATAACAGTATAGAGTTACTTATTTTCAAATTAATTCCTTCCTTCCTTTTTTTGGAAGATTCTGTCATCCTTTTTTTGTATCAAGATGGAGTAGTAGAAAGCCAAAAACTTTCTTCCCCATAAATAGTACAACTTACATAAGTTTACGTTTTCACTTCTGTCGGGCGTCCCGAGACGCAAACTTTGTTTTTATTCGGAATGTGATTTGTAATACGTCTACTTTTAAATATATTCCCTCAGAAAATTTACATACGAAAAAACATGAACGAATTCATTATGAAAGTGGATATTCTATTAAAATAGTTCATACATACCACTTCGAACCATGCAATAGGTAGCATCATTTCATCTTCAAACATATCCATTTCAGATACTCCATAAGCTTTCTGAACCTGAATATTCAACTGTAGATAGCTTCTTGCAGTCATGGCGAAACCCATGACCGGATGGATATTCATGAAGCTCTTAGGGTTTACCTTTTCGGGGTTCAATCCGCTGACTCCTTCCAAAAGTTTGGGGTCGGCTCTGTGGAAATGGGGATGGGAAGCGAACATTGGCGAATCTACAACATAAATTTCACATTACGTTCATTAAAAAATATTTGGAAATAATTATGATTAGTATGAGATGCAAACGTGTAATTTGTGGGAAAGTTACGTTCAAAAGGAACTCTGCAAACACGAAACAAAAAGTGCTTTCAAAACAATTACTCTCATATGAGCATTTGAATGATATAAAAATCACTTTATATGATTCCATTTATACTTCAAAAATTCTTGACATTAAATCAGATATCATTCGTATGAACGCTAAACGATATAAAATTTCACCTACACGCAACACTATCATTCTCTATGGGGGACTTCGAAGAAGTTTCGGGATAAGACACTCGTTTTATCACCTTATAAACACTAATTTGGATAATAAATCCCAATAAATGTCGATAGGCGCTTTATCTCATCAACTTTGCTGATGACACAACATTTGGTATAGCTGAATCATCTATGGAGAATATGATTATATCGCTTGAACTCTATATTAGTGAAATGACAAAATATTGTCATTCCACTAAGATGATGCTGAATGCACAGAAAACAAAAATTATATATTTCAATAAGAACAATGTGATCGATAGTGAAGTCGTTCAGAAACATAACTCCACTGAGTTTTTGAGTGTAATGATTGATAAATCACTATCATCAAATCTGCATCAACAGTTCAAATTGTACATTATCTTTTGTTTTTTGTTTTTTTTTATTGTGTCCACTTTGAATAATCATTTCATAAGTATAAATTGACGTTCGATAACATGTAGTTAGTCCATGAATGAATACATTTCTTTCTTTCTTTCTTTCAATCATAAGATGAAGCACCCATTTCATCCATAACATCACGGTATTAAGTCACAGATGATAGAAGGACTCGAAAGAAATTTGGAAAACCCTTAAGGCATTAGTCAAACAAAAAAAAAATCACTTCCACATACAATATTATTTCCAACAGACCAAGGAGTCTGTCAAGTTACCCATGATATAGATAGTATAGTATAGAGATAGTATAGTAGATATTGAGAACACCATTCCCCATTCTCCCTTCTGGACTAACGATAATCTCCCAGCTACTAATTGTGAGATAACTTAATTCAGATTATTATCAATGTCAGAACTTAGGACTATTATTAGAAGCTTTGATAATAAATGTAACTCCAATTATATTAACAACAAAGTACTTAAAAGTGTGTTGGAGGTAATCGGTGTAGTATTAATAAATGTGGTTAATACCTTACTCAGAACTGGTAAAATACCGCAAAAACTAAAAAATAGTACAGTGATTCCTGCACCAAAAATTAATAATACTAATTAAGCCATCAACTTTTCTCCGATAAATACTTTATCTCCCCTTGAAAAATGATTGAGACGGTAGTATATGAACAATTGATTGATTACATCGAAAGTAATAAACTGATTAACATAAACCAATCCGGATTTCGATCTGAACACTCATGTGAAACAACAATAGATGTTTCCATATCCAAATGGAAACTTGCAGTTGATGATAATAAATATATAGTGGCAGTATTTCTAGACTTCAAAAGGGCATTTGAAACAATTGGTGTTACTATCCTACCAAAAAAACCCAAATATTATGAAATTTCTGGTTCACTACTTGAATGGTTTGAAAGCTATCTCTCTGGTCGAACTCAACAAACTAAAATTAACGGGGCATACTAAAACCAAAAAGGAAATGTATTGGGCCCGTTTCTATTCGGTTTTTACGTTGATGACAACCACTTCATTAATGGATGTGAATTCATCAACCTATTTGAAGATGATACTGTGATTGCAGTGAGTGAACCTGAATTACAAACAGTTATCAACAAAATCATTGATATTTTGATCAGAATATGTGAATTTCTCAACATTAATAAGTTTAAGCTCAATGACAATGAAACGAAAGCAATGATAATTACCCCAAAACATAAATACAAGTCGACTGGGAAAACATCTATAAGTATAAATATATACAATCAAAAAATTGAATATGTCAAAGAATTCAAATATTTGGGGTTCATCGTGGATCAAACAATGAATATGAAAAAACATTACAATTATATTCGCAATGAAATTGCTGAAAAATTATTTTTCTTTTTTTCTTATCGTTTCTGACTTCCATTACAGTTTTCAAATCAATCATTCAACCCCATTTCGATTACTGTGCAGTGTACTACTTTACTATCACAACTTGATGCGAATTGTTTGTCTGCATTGCAAAAAGTACAGAAGTGAGGCTTGTGCCTTATTTTAAGATGTAATAGATATACGCCAACTACAAGTGTTGGAAGTTCTGGATTGGCTCTCTGTGAAAGACCGTGTGTTCTATCTTACCATAGTATTCATCTTAAAATTACTGTACTGTAATGCACCCTCTTATTTTGACCAATCTATTGTTTTCCATCACTAATTTCGTAATAACCCCAGTAGGGGGAGTCCTAATTTATATGTACCACGTTTGAACTATACACCATAGTCCATAAAGGACTATTGGACTACAATAACCTCTTGCTTGAGATAAAACAAAGTGAATCTATTATGACATTCAAAAAAGGACTTACTAGTCATTTAAAGATACAACATCCACGCTAGCATTGATATTATAATAACATATATATATATATATATATATATATATATATATATATATATATATATATATATATATATATATAATATATATATATATATATATATATATATATATATATATATATATATATATATATAAACAGAAGTTAATATCGGACATAGCACTCATGAAAGTGGCAAACCATAGACACGTGTTTCGGGCTTTTGGCCCATCATCAGTATGGTGCTGCCTCCGTGGTGATTTTGATAGTTTTCTTGTGAACACGAGATCTATCAACTGAAACCACAAATCTGCGGTTGGCTCCTGTTGGTGGCTCCGTGCATTTGTATTTCTATCTTTTGGTAACCAAGTGTTGCCCATCCTTACACTTGGCTGCACCATACTGATGATGGGCCAAAAGCCCGAAACACGTGTCTATGGTTTGCCACTTTCATGAGTGCTATGTCCGATATTAACTTCTGTTTCTATATCAAGACACTCAGTAACTTTCATATTTGTATATATATATATATATATATATATATATATATATATATATCTAGTATTTGTGATTAATATTGTTACTTTTTCTATTCATTGAATGCTTGGATGATTCCGAGCATACATATTTCTTTGTTATGAAGTTGGACTGTGACTTTGTACATCGAATTTTAAAAATGTTTTTGTATACTAATATGCCTAGTTGAAATGAAGATTATTATAGAAATCTGATCATGTCACAATGATAACACGTAAAGCCTGAACTGAACTAAACCTAGCCACAGGAATCTTGTCCAACTTGAAAAAGGGATACTTTTGGGGTAGATGGATTTTTGGGATAAAAGCTTTCTGGGTTTCACTTTTTCATCTTTATGAAAAAAATGCGAGGACTTTTCGAAGGAAAGAAGAAAATAATAGAGTTCCAAATGAACTCTTTATAAAGACGTAGAGATAGATCATGCATGGAAAATACTATCAGATACAAATTGGAGAAAATGAGAGTTGCTTTTTGTAATATTATCCAGATATTATCCAGATTTGTGCTGATAAGGTGATGATATGAATATCTTTTTATGAAACTCCAAAGTCCGTAATTGAGGATGATAGTGTTTCTTCTAAGTGACATTTCATATCGTAACTATTTCTTTTATTATAATGTGTAGCGTTCCTGTGGATGGAGTCTGATCAAATTCCATAACGAACGTTTTGAGAACAAACTGAATAGGAAAACATGATTTCCGTATAATTCAATGTTCATATGAAGAGTTATTCAGGAAGTATTTTTTGTTTCGTGTTATTCAATATTTATGTGAAAGTAGGTTTTTGGAGGGTTTTTTCTTCCAGTTTGTATCTGATAGTTTCTTCGTATAATCAACACATCTTCGTAACGAGTTCATTTTAAACTTCATTGCTTTTTTGTTTCCTTTTTTGTTTCACACTTTTTCAATTTTTTTTTTTTTTTGTACAGAAACGGAGAAGTGAAAGCCAAAAAGCTTTTATCCCAAAAATGAATATTTTTTAAATGTATCAATTGACATATTTACACTGATCTCTGAATAAAAAAGAATTATTGTGATCTGAGTGAGTTACGAATATAGGTTAGGAAAAGTTTTCAACAAAAATTCATAAAAATCAAAAGTAAATATAGGTAAGTAAGGGTGAAAAAAAGGACGTTTTCATTAATGAACAATAGTCTTCAGCAAATACTATTTTCTTCCTGATGCTGTAAAACTATTCAGATCTTTAATTAGGAACATTTTCTCCTCTCTTCTCGTATCTAGCGATTTCTTGGTTCGGTGCAGTGCAAACCGTTTCACCGCTTGAGAGAAAATGTTCCTACGTTTGCCACGTGGCAGTGGCGATTCTAAAACTTAAGGGGGGGGGGAGAACACTATAACTAGGCGCCAAGATTAGGAAAAGAAATAATATCACAAAACTCTAATGAAACAAATATTTCAATAATAAACAATGAGCACCATCAAAAAGCCAGCATACAAAACAAAACATTTTATTACCTCTTGGAGAGTAAACTAACCATTCACATACGCTGCGTTATCCAGGAGGTCGTTTTTTTAAGATTGTACCGAGAAAATTCAAATTTTCTCTAATTGTAAACTGGAAAGTCTTGGAAATCATCTGATAACCCAGGTTGCCAAGTCCTTTCAGAATTAGTTGATGCACTATTTCAGAGACCAAACTAGTATTTTTGAATAAAAATGGGTTGACGACAAAATTGAAATATCAATTATAAAGTGATCCATGTAAAAACAAAATGTTTTTTCCACCCTCAGCAGGCTCCTAATCAGAATCGTGTTGTCCTTGAGTACTATCACTATCCAAATCCGAATTAAAATCAACTTCCGTAAATGTTAAATCAGTAAAATGAAAAATCGGATTTTATTCTTATTTAGGTTGATGTAGATGGAACATCAAGAAATGTTGACTCCGTACTGACCGTACTGACCGATTCCTCTACACAACTTTGAGTTTGAATTAATTGTTCTTTTGTTTCTCTCTAAAATGTATAAGTTTCCATAATGAATACAATTTCGGTTCTTCAACTGAAAACTGAGAACTTACGAATTGAAAGTTTTACAGAAATTTTATTTTGTTTGAGAATGTGATGAAGCAGCATTATTTAACTTCTTCTTTTCGCGTAACTTTCGATAATCTGCTCGACAAACTGTTTATTCGGCAAAGTAACAATAACAAACCAGACTACTACTACTGCTACGAGTGCCACGCCGAGATACAATCAGTTTCCTATCTCTTAGGTCTCAGAAAATGATCACATTCGCATTGCGAGCAATATGGGATTCACAACTGATCGAGGTCGGGGTATTAAAAGCGAATGTTGCCACGTTAATTGGTTTTCCGTGTTATGTACCTAACAATAGATTTGTGAAATATTTAAAATCGGAAGGGCGCTAACAATAAAATTTTGCAAAGGGCGGGTGGGGCATACTGCCCCCCGTGTCCCCCGTGACGCCACCACTGCAACGTGGCCTGCATTGTGGAAATCAGTGATTCTATCGATTAGTAATCGTGGCTTTGCGGCACTTGATGTTATATTGTGAGTAAAAACCAAATATGCTCAACTCCTTCCGATTTGCTAGTGTTATTGTGCTCAGCAGTACGGTGTTCAACGATATTATTGTTTTACCAATGTAGGATTGGTCACATCGTATCCGAACATGTAGTTCCTGGAGTTATCCACCGTGTTTGTTGATAGTGATCGTGTTACCAGATCAGAAAGAGTTCATGCTTTACTTAGGCTAAATTCTTCTTATATTTTTCAGTAGTTCTTTGATGTAAGGCAGAAAGCGCACTGTTTGCAACTGGCACTCTCTATTCTCCCAGCTTTTTGAAGTATCGCTCCGTGTTGCAGACTTAATGTGCGGTCTCGCGTGCAAAAGTTCTGATAAAAAGTTTTTCTGTTGTTTGACCTCTGTATCGTTATGTCTAGAGAAGGCATTCATTGTGTTTATGTAAGAATGCAAGTAGTTCAATGTCTCTCTGATAACATACTGAGACGGTGCGACAAGTGCTTCAATCAGTCTTGGAGCTTTTTGTCATCTTTTCCAGAAGCCACAATGAAAAATCATTTCACACAAATGTTTTGTATGACCGGTGAAAGTGGCGATCCAATTTTTATTTTACTTTACTTTTCGTTCTTCGACTTATTCTTTCGAACACTGGCGGGTTTAGGCTTGATGCCATCCTAGCCCTTGTTTATCGCGTCACCTTTAATGTAAGAATAAATTTTATTAATTTTAATTCGATATCATCATTTCAAATTCGAGAAAACTTCATTTCGTTAGAATATAAATTTCAATTATAACTAATAAACATTACAGATACATAAAGATTAGACACATAAATAAATATATTTTTATATTATTCAATTCAAAAATTAATTTTTTCCTGGCTGTGGTTCGCGCAAAAATATCAATTACGTCATAATGATCAATTTCTTGAACTTGTTGAGCTTCAATCGATAGTAATGCCAGAGCATTAAGTCTATCTTGACCCATACCTGCGAACGTTAATAGGTTTTTACTCTTTTCAAAGTAGGGAAAGATCTTTCTTTGGAACAATTTGTAGCCAAAACACTCCACATTTGGGTAAACATCTCGAGGACTCCTTGAATTTTACAGATTGCATATATTTCGTACAGAAAGTACATCTTCCGTATTTGCTGAAGAATGTTTGAGTTGACAATGTAAATCAATACATTCGTTCCCTAAAATGTCTCCTCTAAATCGTCAGGATACTTATTGACAAATTTATTGGCCAGATTTTCCAATTCGTTTGTATCTATTTCAGATAAATTTTCGAAGAAATTGAAATTGTCGTAATGCTTTCCATCAATCAATTTGAACTCATTTTCAAAGGAGACTATCTTTATTATTTTCATCTCCAAAATGTTGGTATTTCAAAATTTTTGTCGCCTCTCAAATTATGCTGCACTAGGCCCGGGCCTCACGGGCCTTGGCGTAAACCCATCACTGCTTTCGAATATTGCAGCCTTAGTATTTCTTGCCACTCCTTCCATTTATCTTTCTTCAGATACCAGCCCGGATTTGGATCTTTCCAACTAATACAGTTAACGTCTATATATAAACATTTATGAGTTTGATGTTTTCTGGATGGAAGTAGAGGACAAATACCTGCATTAATGCTTCTAACCGTATAAAAGAACAAACAAGAAAATAAAACGGTCAGTTTAAATAGAGCCATGAAGATGATAGCAAAGTCTGCTATCGAAAGCACTCGTATATGATAATTTGAAGTTATTAAACTTTCAAATCCTTTTTGTGAACAAACGTTAATATTGAAACTCTGAAAATAAAGGAAAACTATAGATAGATGTTATCGAGTGTGTGTGATATAAATCAAAAAGGGGGAATTCGTGGACAGAACATTCCAAAAAAGGGGGCAATCCGTGGACACGTGTTTCTGGCTATTGGCCTTATCAGCGTGGTGCAGCCAATTGCAAAGGTGGACAACAACTGGTTACCAAAAATAAAAAATATCACATATGCAAAGTGTCACCAACAGGAGCCAATCGCACATTTAAATTCAATGTTTATATGAAAGTAGTTGTTTTGAGAAAAGCTTTTTCTTTCAGTTCACTTCTAGAATTAAATTCTATGCACGATCCACACATTTTCGTGAAGAGTTCATTCTGAAATTAATTGCTTTCCTCTTTCCTTTGGAAGATTCCCATATTTTTTTATATAAAGATGGAAAAGTAGAAAGCGGAAACCTTCCTTTCTCAAAAGTGGAAGCATTAAAAATGTTTCAATTCATGTTTCATAACGGTGTGATTGGCAAAGTTTTCAACTTTGTGTACTACTTTAAAGATGCATCATGCGCTGCATGTCTATTTCAGTGTGTCAGAGATTTCACGAATATTATGAGTGTTGAAAAGTAAAAGTGATATGGCAAAAGTTACATTTTTGTTAATGTTTGATAGTTACATTATATCAATATATGGGATATTCTTCTGTTTCTTGTAATAAATAATCTAAATGTTTTCGAAAGAAAAATTTTATGAACAACTTAATGGTACTCACTAAAATTGCAAGCGGTCGTGTTGAAAATTCCCTTTAAACATTTCTTGTTTGAGTTACAATAGCACTGATTCTCGGGTTTTTCTTCTGGTGAATCGAAGATATCTTCTGGTAAGACATAACGATACGCTGGTACTTTTCCGTTAAAAATGGTGGTTTCATTTTCAAAAACTAAAGGCATTCTTCGGCATAGTTCGGGAAACATGAAGTAAATGTTTTTCTTCTGTTGAACTTGAGGCGGCGGGTACATGGCTCCATCCCCACTTTGCAAGCTGGTAAGGAAATGCTTCTTGAATACAGAGATGTTTGGATAGTACAAGATATTGAAATATAATTACTAGAAACAATACCGATCACAAATAAGGTAAGAGATGTGTTTCACAAATAAAATAATAATACCCGTCTTCATTATTTCCACATTGGAATATACCGGGTGATTCTCTAAGGTGGCTCACCCCTATAACTTTTTTTATTATTGGAGATCGAAAAACGAAATTTTGGGGTTGTGTATTATAGTTCCATTTTCATTTTTTGACATATTTACTTGCTTTGCCTTACTTCCGGTTTGACCGGAAATGACCCAACTTTCGATTTTTAAATAGGACATTCTATATTGATCGAGAATGACTTCTAAATCCAACAACACAAATGAAATCATTTATTGATCTAGAATTTAATGGATCGTGTAAATCGCTTCATTCTTGATAAATTAACATGGGAAACCTACGACTTTGAGGCTTATGACTTCACAGTCGTTTCAAAAATTATTTCACAATCGCATACATGAATTTTTCAGTTGATTTGATTTTTTCAAATGTAAAGGGGGTGGCTCGTCGGCTTTTTGTGAAAGATAATTTTCTTAAGAATAATTTGATGCTACACACTTTCACTTCATTTTCTTCATTTTTCTGAATAATTGCAAGAAACGACAATATCTAATAACACGTATTCAGTATACTTATGCAATAAATTATATGTTGTGTAGTTCATAATTAGATATGAAAAATAATACTAGAAACGATAAAATTGACATGTTGCTAATTTACGGAGAAACAAAAAAAAAAGTGCAATTGATACAGCTCGAATTTATGCTCAGAGGTTCCCTAGTCGTCGCCATCCTACTCGGCATTATTTTCCAAAACTGGAAAGAAAAATGTGAGATGAAACAGAAGAAAATGCCAATAACTTCATCGTCAATGAAGAAAAAGAAGTAGACGTGTTGGCCTATGTTGAAGTAAATTGTACGGCGTCAATTCGCCAAATTGTTTCTGAGTGTGATATAAGTTATTCGTCCGTTTGGAGAATTCTTCACAAATACAATTATTGATCATTCAAGTACTAACTACACCAACATCTTTACGATAACGATCACAACCAAAGATTGACTTCTTGCAACTGGTTTTTGAATCACTACAGAGAAGATGTACGTTTTCCATTTACAATTATTTATTCAGATAAAACCCGATTCACCAACTTGGGTATGTTCAATAGGAATAATAAAAGGTACTGGTCTCAAACAAATTTACATCTGATGCAAGAAGGAAATATTTAAGAGGGATTTGGTTTCAAGTGCTGGATGGGTATAATCGGAGAGAAACATTCGGAATAATTTTCGACGGACAACTGACTGTGGAAAGATATCTACAGTTCCCTAGAAATCAAATTAATGATTTCATTGAAGATTTCCCATTGGCTAACTAAGTTGATATCTATTTTCTCAAGTCGTAAGAGGACATCTGAATAACACCTTCCCAGAAAAGTGGATTGACACTTATGGACCTATTCAGTGGTCTGCGAGGTATATTCTTGAGTTGTCATATTTTTACATAAATATATTATTTCTACTCGTGAGGAACTAGAGCATAAGGTAAGGGTGGCGTTCCAGAACGTCACTGAGGAACAGCTAATCAAAGTGATGCGCGCAACAATTTGAAAAGTTGAACTTTGCCGTGATCAAGGAGGAGACCACTTTGGAAATGTATAACCTTAATGGAGTAATTTGCGACTTTCTTGCAAATATTCAGAAAAATGGAGGGAATAAAGTGACAGTGACAGCATCAAATTATTCGTAAGAAAATGATCTTTCACAAAAAGCCGACGAGCCACCCCCTTTTCATTTGAAAAAATTAAGTTATCATGAAACAGTCATATTTGCGACTGTGAAATAATGTTTAAAGCGAATGTGAAGTCATAAGCCTCAAAGTCGTAGTTTTCCCATGTTACTTGATCAAGAATGAAGCGATTTATATGATCCATGGCATTCTAGATCAAAAAATAAAAATTGAAATAAAAATGATGACTTCACTTGTCAAATATTGACAAGTGAAATATTCTTGGATTCAGAATGTCGTTCTCGATGGAAATTAGTAAGAACATATAGGATGTCCCATTTAAAAGTCGAAAGTTGGGGTTATTTCCGGTCAAACTGGAAGTACGGCAAAGCAAGTAAATATGTCAAAAAATGTAAATGGAACTATATTACACAACACCCAAATTTCGTTTCTGTATCTTCAATGATAAAAAAGTTACAGGGGTGAGCCATTATAGAGAATCACCTGGTAAGCCGGTGTTTCCCAAAGTGGTCTAGATGGACCCCCAGGGGTCGATGAGGGTCTACGTTGGCGTGACCCAAAAATGGGGGTTCACAATTCGTAAGCGGGGGTCCACGAAAATTTATCTGATTTCAATAGTGAAGAATCAAAATGTGGGTTTGACTTCACCTGTCAATGTAGGCAGATAATATTTCAAGAAGCTCAGCGACTGTTACATGTAAAAACTTGTAGATGGAATATCACAGACGAAGTACATCCCTTGCAATGAAATTATGACTATTTTATGATTGGCATTGTAGTATAGAAATTACGTTATTGATGTTAAATTTTAATTACATCGCGACTGAATAATAGTGTGATAATTATGTATTTGAATGAATAACAAGAGAAAATATACCATTTTTCTTCTTATTTTCACCACACTGAATGGGGATTTTTCTAAATAAAATGAGTGATAATTAACTGATTTCTTGATTTCTTGTTCCGCGAGTAGATGATTGACCAACTTAATTTTTTTAGATATCCACTCACATCACAATCAATTCATGAATTTACCGATCAATTATTACATTTTATAAATGTGTAGTTTACATTTACTGTAACAATTATATAAGCATCTAAAGATTATCTTGATATGTTATGAAACAAAACCCCCCGCGGCGTCCATCTGTTTATCTAATCACACAAAAAAAACACCTACTCCTATTAGTTTTGCCACTAATGTACTAATTTCGAAGTGAATGAGAATAAAACAACTGTACTCACCTGTTACATTCATCTGTCTCGAAATAACTCAAAATATCTTGTCCGTTGATTTTTTCAAATTGGCCAATTTTATTGTAATCATATATTCCTGTATTCATTGTTATCACTCTAGGGTTCAAACCGATTTTCTATAAAAAAAAATATGATGATGACTTTGGATCATAGAGAACGTAGCACGCTCATAAATATATAAAGTATACATCGATATGTCAAAAATTACTCTGAACTAACCTCGAATTTGAAGTATTTCAAAATTCTATAGACGATAATCACTGGTTTTTCAACATTTGATTATTGGTTAGGAAATATTACAAAATAACAACATCATTTCTTAAATCATTGAGAAGGAAGCACCTTCGGAAGAGATCCATCATTGTGAAAATATTTATTTGGATTTCATCTTCTCTATTGAAATATAAAGGGTGGAAAACTCATAGAGAAAAAAAATATATTCATAATCATTCTGTTGGCCATACATCATGAAGTAACCATGATTGAAAGATAATTGAGAAAATCGAAAATTCTTCAGTGTGACAGATTATATTTCGGAAAGAAAGGTTTTTAAAAAGAAGAACACTTTTTCCACATTTAACTTTGTGTTGCTGGAAAGTACATGTGACTAAATATTGGAAAAAGTAGCACACTTGATGTTTGGCTTGAGTCATATTTGAAATACAGAGCTTTTAGGTTTTTTCATGTTTACTTTGAAACGCACACTTTTATCAAATAGGCTTTGAACGACGCGGCGATAAAATAGAAAGAAATTGTTCAGTAGAGAAAGCTTTTCACAGTACTAATTAAAATGTAAATTTTCAATAAAACTGATAACAATTAATACTATATCCACTACTAATAAGTGAAATTTCAACAATGATAATAACGATAATAAAGAACAAACACTGAAATATATTTCTTCAGAGAATATGTTCGAAATGTCTATCATCTTTTCCTACACACAGGCGACACCTTTTCTTAATGTTTTTTGCCAAATCAATTAGTTGAATAGAAGTGACAGAAGCAAAACATCATTGCCGCTCTCAATTCGTAGGTATCTAGAATTGGTTGGCAATTCAAAAATGAGATCTTCCAACCTAACGAGAGCTAAAAGTCCATAAGCATTAGGTCCATAGATGTCGGATATAATTCAACGCCCTTCGTGGTAACAGCAATTTTGTTCGCGAAACATGTTACTGACTCAAGCGTGAATCCAGAAGGGAGAACAATAAGTTGAGGAGATCGGATTTTTATCGCTTTGTCGATATGAATCCGTTTTCCAGGCGAATGTATCTATATGAATATCTGCAATGTGTAGGGAAAATCAATTTGTTACATCTTATAGGTATCAGACCTCACTTAGGTCATTGATGAATTCAACAGTGACATCGAGACTGGCCTGAGAATGCCATGAAGAAGTCTAATAACTGGAGGACAGGAATGGATTGACTCTATATTGTGTACCAAAGCACTAAGGAATCACAGGAAATCAAATAGTAGAATAGTGTGGTAGAGAAGGATCTAGGATATATGAGTCCTGAATAGCTATGGGGAAATATAATTGGTAAGGAATCGAAATAGGAGGAGTGTCAGTGGTAGCAAAAAATCAGATTTGCAATAACTTCAACAGAAGAATGATTCCTCATTTGAGTTAATTATATAATAAAGAAGTATGATTCCAAAAATACGTCGTTTTTTGAGAAGGTCAAAAATATAAAGTGTGCCTGGATTATTTTCTTGGCTAAAACAGTATGGCTCAAAATTTCATACATGTGGGTTATTTACATTGAAATGGCATTGAATTGGAGATAACTTTTTCAAAGTTGATATTTCCCAACCAATTACAATTGATTGAAGTTTGATAGCAATCATTTTTAACAGTTGTTGGATAGATAACTCTGGAATAATGTATTCCCCGATAAGTATTACTGTCAAAAATGAGAAGAGCACAATTGGAGCAGTACTCACCGAAGCTAACAAAGCAAACGTTTCCGGAGGTTGCACGTCGTCGAAGCTAGAAAGTACTCTTGAAGCCGCATAAAGACGGTCATAATAACCTGTGATGAAGTCGTGAGCAGGTAATGTAACGAAAGCTTGGAGGTCTAACCCTCTCAACGTTGCGTCGTATGCCAAGCGTGTAAAAAAGTTGTTATGTTTCACTACGGCTGAACCACTCTGAAATAATGAGATCTAGTTGTAGACAGATTCGGTTGTTAATATAAATGGATTTCAAACGATTTCTTCATTTGTATCTTCTAGAAATTCAATTTCAAATGTACATACTGAGATGCTTTGCGTGATAATTATGTTTAATGTTATAGGTACATTATATCGATGATGAACTATTGATTATATTTTTTATAATTCATGAGTAATTTGGTATAATAATAAATTAATGTATTCGCCAATTTGATACTCTGCATTAGATATGAATGATTGCGATATGAAAGATGTAGTCATTAAATAATTACATTTTCTTCGTGTATGATATCTACTGGTGAGATAAAATATTACTTGCCTGAGATTGTGTGATAATCTCAAGCAAATTTTGAATTGAATTGTATATCGACGGCTTACTCAGGCCACCAAAGCGGCAACAACTTTTTTAACCATCTTTCGCAATATTTCTTTCAAAAATTCACGTCAAATATTTTTTGCAGTGATCCTAAATGGAGTTCTTGCTTTGAATTGGAATAATAACAGTATAATTGCAGTGATCTTAAATGAATTTCTTGATTTTAATCGTTATAATAACAGTTCAATTTAGGTTGTATTGAAAATCACATATCATCTGAAATAGCACATATTTCATCGTATATCAAGGAAGTTATGAAATATTCAGTTATGAATATCAGAAATGACGATCTTAATCTTCATATAGCTGTTCATGTTCAGACCGAGACAATTATGGAAATTATAATATTTTTCAAATCAGCAATATTAAAATCAGAACTTCGAAGAATACAAATTTTGAGAGTTCGATAATGATGTCTGATAATGAATAAGTTTATCGAAAGCTATGGGAGAACTATTGAAAAAGTAAAATAAACGACTTACGATGAGTGGTATATTTGGAACAGTCACTTGATCATTTTGTGATCCAGCTGATAGGTCAGGTCTGAAGCTGTAAGTTCTTCTTTCTTGGAAAGTTATCCTCTCGTCGTCGATGATATTCACATTTTCGCGATCCAATTTTTCTCTACAGAATAAAAAAATGTTGAAATAAAAGAAGTAACAAATGACTGTCTCAATCGATTCACAATTAATTTGATGATTCATCAAGATTTACTTACTCGTAGGTGTAGGGTCCGACATCGTCAACGTGTAACTTCTCAGCCAAACCGTCCTTATAATCCTCAACATTCGTATAGTTGAAAATATACAATTTGTATGTGACCTTCGGAGTCGGATTTTTCCACATCTTGAACGAATCTTCGTTATTTGTCAATACCAGTTGCTGAAAGAAAATTCACAATATCACAATGGAAGAAACAAATCGCAGCTTGATCAGGACCTAGATTCACACCTCGTCTTCGGTATAATAATTACCAATACTTTATATTTATATGAATTACATGAAATGAATATTGTGCACGGTCTCCTCGCTCTGCGATTGGTTCGATTACTTAATATACTTAACTATAACTGATTAACTAAATTTGGGTTTAACTTATAGTTATTATTATGTAATTTTCAGTAATATTCATCTTCTTATTTAATAGCATTCTCAAGCTCAGAATTATGCTTTTAATGTATTACTACATTTCATTAGCCTATTTTGGTGTTCATGTTAAAGTTATTATGTTAGTAAGTTTTATGTAATTTTCAGTAATATTTATTTTCTTTTTCATAGCCTCCTCAAGCTTAAGATTATATTCATTGATAAATTATTTGCTACACTTCATGATTTCAATAGAATTATGTTTTTTTCTCCTGTCAAAAATGTAACCCAATTTTTGTAGAAATTTTAAGAGGCAGATTTGCTACATGACTTCATTTCTATTGCTTGTTGACAGATGTTACAGGGCTACTCAGTTCACTATTTATTTAAACTTCACTCTGCATTTTTGTCTCATTTTTCTCTAACTTCTCTTTCTTTTCCTTCTCTTTACAAATTACTTAATTACCATTCTTTCAGGTCATGTTGAAATACTTTCAAATATGAAATTATTTTGAGTCAATGCAGTGAATAGCTGGAATGTATTTGGATAAAACTAAACGTGGGTAGGAATAACTTTATAGCTATCGGTACAGTTTATAGGCCACCTAATTCGAACTTAACATTATTTTTAGACGAAATTGAAGAAATATTCACCAAAATATATTCAAATTACAGTGATATAATATGTTTAGGTGATTTCAATATCAATATGTTAGGTCCCAGTTCAAATAACTCAGAGAGGTTTCAGACGGTATTAGAAATTTTCAATTTCAGGCAGGTTGTTTCGGAACCGACAAAAATTATGAGAACATCTTCTTCACTGCTAGACTTGATAATTACAAATATTGATAAAGTTTATAAAATTAGTGTTATACACAATGATCTTTCAGATCATGCATTGACAGAGGCTCAATTTTCCTTTGAAATTGAATCCAAGGTAAAAACCAAAAGATAACTTATAGAATAGAAACAGTAGTCAAATTGATATTGACAGATTCAGTGATGATTTAATAAACCAACCTTGGCATTTACTATATGAAACTGTAGATGTAGATGTTAAATTAAATCTCATGAATGATTTCATTACGAAAACTATTGATTGTCATTCACCAAAATAAAACCATCTTTTTGAAGAAACAAAATTACACTTTTTGGATCATTGAGAATATATGACTGATGCAGAAATTGAGAGACAAAGCATTAACTCGATTCAAGAAGTCAAAACTAGCACACCATTGGGATTGGGATACATTACGAGAAAAGGGCAAACTTAAACTACAAACTACTTAATACTGATAGTAAGGGTAGATGGCAGGAACTTAAGAAATTAAGTTAAGAAATTAAAAGTTGCGAAAAGTAAAAATGAAGAACTCCCTGAAAACTAGAAAAATGTAGAAGCTATTAGCGATTTTATTTCAACTATGTCTCAAAGAGATATCCCACCGGATAAAGACTGACTGTGCTTTTATGACACGAACAGAAAGGAAGGTATATGTGATCAATTCAGTTTTTCACCAACTACTCAAGATGAAATCTTCAGCATCATAAATATCATAAAATTAGAAGTATATGGGGTAATGAAATCAGTATAAGTATCACAAAAATTTGTTGTCCTTTCATTATAACGGTACTGACTCACATAATAAACGAATGCATAAGTCAGAGTTATTTTCCTGGTGGATGGAAATATGCAAAAATTATACCCCTACAAAAAAATAATCAACCACAAAATTTTAATGATTCAAGGTCAATAAGTATTCTCCCGACATGTTCCAAAATTATAGAGAAAGTAATGGAAAATCAAATGCGCCATTTTATTAATCTTTACAATATTTTGCCATATAAACAGACAGGTTTTAGAAAAGGTTATAGTTGTGCAACAGCATTATTAGAGATCGTAGATGACATAATCGAAGCTATAGATAAAAATGAAGCCAACACTTTGATTCTGTTTTATTATTCAAAAGCATTTGATACCATCAATCATAAAATACTTTGTGCTATGTTACATTTTTTTGGGTTCAGTGATGCATCAGTGATGTTGATATCATCTTAATCTAGATAATAGATCACAAAAAGTACAGATTCATGATATTTCTTCTACTTGGAGAGAAGTTAAAACAGGAGTTTCCCAAGGCAGCATTTCAGGCCCACTGTGCTATACCCTCTATACTGCCACATTCATCAATAAGATGAAGTCTTCTAAATATCACCTTTATGCAGATGACTCTCCATTATATTTATCTTCCAAATATTCAGATATAGGTCAAGCAGTAACCGATATTAATTTTGATTTAAAAACGATTTTAAAAGTGTCCACTGACCATATGTTGAAAATCAATCCAAACAAATCAGTAGCTATTATTTTTGGAAGTGATAGCATCAGGGAAGAAGTGAAAGCTACAGCTTGGAAACTCTGAGATACAATTCAGAACGTATTTAAAAAATGTGGGGTTGATTTTTAGATCATGAACATATAACCTACAAACTTAAAATTGCTTATTCATCATTGAAACTCATATATCCCCATAGACAATATTTGGATGTAGATGTCAAGAAAATGCTATGTGATTCATTAGTTTTATCTCATTTCAACCACTGTGACACTGTTTATCATTCATGTTTAGACAAGAACGACAGGTGTCGTATACAAAAAGTTCAAAACTCTTGTATCAGGTTAATATTTGGTATCAGAAGAAGGTCCAGAATTTCACACAAATTAGCAGATTTGAAGTGGTTGAATATGTTTGATCGTAGACGTTTTCATGCAACATGCATATTCTTTAAAATATTGAAATATAGGAATCCTCCCTACTTATATGAACATTTGTCTTATAGAACAGATATCAATAACCTGAATTTGCGTAAAAAGACAGTGCTAAACATTCCTGTTCATAAAAAGGAAATATTCAAACGATCTTTTTCCTACACTATCTCCTCCACAATAAATTATCTCCATAAATGGGAAAACAATTGTTTTAACATGTCAGAAACTGTTTTTGAAAGTAGGTTTGAACAGCATCTGTTCAGGATTCACAATAACTAGGTCCGCTGTGAGAATGCTGAAAAAGGTTTCAGCTTTTCATATATCTATATCTTTATATTACCTTCTCTTCTCCTTCCTTTTTTTTCTTCTCTTCAAGCCTTCATTTATTTACTTTTTTAAATTTTCGGCATTGTTGGAAGAGCAGACGCGAATGCAAATTCGCGGTCTGAACCAAAAGCCATTTGCAATCAAATACAAAGTGTTTTCTTTTTCTCTTGCATTTTGTTTTTTGTTATTATCTTGTATTTTGATGGGCAATAAACTTATTATTATCATTATTATACTCTAATTTTTACTCATAGGTACCTGTGACAATGACATATTTACAAACGAATTCATAACATTATAGTGTCAATGTGATTTACTAAGTAGATAGGTACCGAATCGTATAATTTGTTCAGATTTCGTTAGTACAATGTCATCCGATGATAAAAGGGTACATTTTACTCCCCCAGGAGTATGCAATTCAGCAAACGAAACAACAAAGGAATTGCTGCCAGAAAACTCGAAACAGAAGTTTGATTTGGTGTACGATAATTTTATGGCATGAGAAAAAAGAAGTAGCACAAAAAGCATCTCCGAGGTATATTGGCTCACATAGGATAATTAGGAAATAAATACAGGCCAAGTACTGTCTGGTCAATATATTTGTTACGAACATCCTTGACAGCTAAACATAACATAAACATTGGAAATTTTACTTATTCAGTTCTCAAATTTTGTATCAAGAAAACATTGTTTTTTGAGAAACAATATGGTCGATAAAAATATCAGATTTTTCATTAATTACCAGAAAGGCAAATGTACCTTCCAGTTTGTGGGAATTAAGTTTGGTGGAATGCCCACGCTACCTTCTTGAAATTACAAAACCCAGAAATCTACACGAGTCATTCATTTAGGCGTTCTTCATCCATAATATTAGTGGATACTGGCAGTGATTTATTGACTCTGAAAAGGCATGGCGGCTGGAAAAGAAGCACAGTCGCAGAGGGTTATATTGATGAATCAATCAATAAAAATATTGAAATATCCAATCAAGTAACCCAGTCTATTGAACATGTTGTTATGTAACAACCTTCTCAACAGAACTTTACGGAACTACAGTCTACACAATCAGTCCGTACTGCAAGACCATCAACCTCCACTACAGTTGTGGAAACTAATAATAATATGACAGGAATTGATAATCATGCCATTCAGAGTTTGATGAAAGAAAATAATGATATTCCGTTAGTACTGAATAATTTTTCAAATATTACCATCAATAATCATTTTTCTAATATTTCATAAATACAGACCAAAATGTACCCCAATATTTTTGTTAAAATATAATTGAGGATGTTATTAAAACGAAGATAAAAATAAAATAAAAACAACAATAAAAATTAATTGACGCTCCGGGGCGACTTCATTGATTTCAGTGGCGCATTTGCTTTTTCAGCTGCAGGAAAACCCGGAAAAACCTGCAGCACCACATCTTTTTGTTAAATGTTCAATAAAATTTGTTCTCTTTGTGTGATACAACTTTCTTATATACTTCTACAGGCAATTGAATTGGTTTCCTGTAAAAATGATTGGTAACTACGTGTATTACAGTCATGCGAAATTAAAATCCAACATATCTATATTTTTCATGTAGGTCATCGAAAAAGTATAGTGTACAACTCGTGCGGAAATTGGATATTTCATACTCGTTTGACAAGATGATCATAATCTTACCAAACTCGTATGGAATATCCTATTTTCCGCACTAGTTGCACAATATACTACTTCACGACTGTGTGCAAACTTAATATTGATTCATGACATTACCAAATTTATTGAAATGAAACCGTTATTGATTTCATTTTCAAAGTTTGAACTTTTATGGAGCCATTTCAGGGCAATACAATTTTTGTTTCCATTGTTTATGAAAGGTACATGTACACTCATTCTAAATTGTCATCATTCCTCATTATACAGTAGAGAAACAAATTTATGGCTTTTGCCTTCTTCGGATTTTTCAATTGTCAATAATACAATAATCATAATATATACATCGTATGTTTGTAGATGGGAAGTACTATAGAGGGGATTTTTCTAGTAGTTTCTCCAGTAGGCCAGAGGCCAAATAGAAAAAAATCTGTTTATGAGTTTGCTCTTATCTTTTGTATTATAGTTCTGCATTCATTCCAGATCAAAATCTCAATTGGCAGTGATTAGGAGACCTTTCTTATGAAGAAATTTATATCGAAAAAAGGTAATAACCCGGTCCAGCTTCGAAGATGTTGAAAAACATTTTTTTTCCAATTCCGACGTCGAATGAATAAAATAAGCTTGAATTGAACATTATAAGATTTTTTAACGATTGCTCGATACTAACAAATAAATGTTTAACGGAAAATACAGTCCACTACAATTCAATCATGAAATGAGCCTCTCCAGCAAATTATGTTTCATAAAATGATACCTGTTGATTAGAGTCTAGAGCAGTCATATAGTGAGTCATATTGACATGAAAAAATACAAAGCTCAGTACAAAATGTCAAATTCAAAAGTGAACTTATAGATTGAATGAGATCTGTCAATTGAATTTTTCCACATATTTTCATTGAATATTATCGCGATCATATCGTTAATTCATATTGTGCGATACAGTTTTTATTATACAGAGTCCCGTAGAGGTTGCTAATTCTATCAATTTTTTTTTTTTGAATGTCACACTTGATATATTTAGGAATATACCGGCTGGTTTTTCTGCGAATTTTGTTGATAATTCTGAAAATTCTCTGCAAACAATGTTTTCATTATATCATTATACTCATTTACGCAACTGGAATTATCTGAACTACTACAAAATGAAATGAAAAATAAAAGATCTGTTGACTTTGATGACATACCACAATTTTTACTATAAAAGGTTGTCTTTTTTATAATATCTCCTTTGACCTATCTTGTCAACCTCTCATAATTTTCCAGATTACCTAAAGACTGGCAGGATCGTTCCGATTATGAAAAAAGTGATTCACAACTGATCAGTAATTATCGTTCCATAACTATTACTTACATATTTTCAAAAAGATTTGAATATGCCTATTCAGAGAGGTTGAATTCTCACTTTATGCGGGTTAGTACCCTGTTAGGATATTTTGTGATCTAAGTAGGGCTTTCGACTGCGTCAACCATACAACCCTAATAACTAAATTATTTAAAATTGGTACCAATCTTCTTACACCAGGGATAATTGAGAAAACAGCAACCATTTGTAATTCGGATTATCTTGACATTAGTGTAGGTGTTCCTCAAGAGTCAGTAATGGGCCCAATATTGTTCCTAATATATGTGAATGACATAGAGCAAACCCATACATACATTTCACATTGTATGCGGACGATACGTCTATACTTGTGTCCGAACAATCTAATTAATTTCTAGAAAAAAAAAGTAAAGAAGTTCTTTCTCACTATGACTGGTTCTGCATGAATTCATTGCATCTAAAAGCAGAAAAAACTCAGTCAATACATTTCCATAAAAGGCAAAAACAAGTACCCACCATTTATATAAATATTAATGAAAAAGTTTTGGAAAATGTATGATGTGTAGAGTTTCTGGGTCTATACATCGACTAGAAGAAGCACTGTGAGTCAGTTATTCCAAAACTATCTATTCAGAAACATGAGATCAGTTTTGACGGAGAAACAACTGATGATGTTATATTATACACATGTCGAGTCCTGACTAAGATAAGGAATATGTTTCTGGGGGTCATCCAGTTGTTTCAATGATGTGTTCATATTGCAGAAAAAATTGATACGTTGTATCGCTGGTGTCTCTCGTACCTTCAGTTGTGAAGATTTTTTTAAAACTTATCAACCTCAACGTATTTGTATATATTTGAAGTGTGTGTTTTTGTATTTCGTAATTTGAAATCTTTCAAAACTAATAAGCAAATTCACACTATTAATACAAGACAGCCCTTATGACTGGGCAAAGGTTGTACAATAAACTTCCGGTCGAAATTAAATCATGTTAAATACTGAATTCATTCAAACAATGTCTCAGGAAGTACCTGTTGAAAGATGGATTTCACTCCCTAGAAGAGTTTTACTTTTAGTTCTTAATCAATTATCTCCTTTTTTTTGACAAATTCTATACATGGTTCTGCATGTTATAAGGAAAATACAGTATTATTATCATTATTATTATGATGAGAAATTCTTCATCTGATAACTTATTTGAAATGAACAGGGTATATCTGACTTTTTGATAAAATCATGTATTTTAATGAAAGACAACTTACCGAAAGTACATAGTTATCGAATGCATCTGTAAACCAAATTACTGAAGTTGCAGAACAGCTCAGGGAGAACAGCAAACACAGTCCAGTGATAACTGAAAAAATAAGTGTCTCATTTGATTACGAAATTGAAGAGTTTGACAATTTATTTGCATTTGCATTCGCCATGCAGAATTACATAAGAAAAACAGGAATAAACTGACTGCAATCGTTAACTACAGCACATATTAGCGAATAGGTAAAGTTGGTATTTTCTGTGTTTTTGTTCGTGGATTAGTATTTCAGATGTATTCTTATATCAACGCCACAACTGAATTATTGCATATCGACTCATATTATGTCTAACAACATCCAGGCTTATGTACCATGGACACAAAAATATCGGATTTGCAACTCCCAAAAGACATGGTATGTGATCTGATATTAGATCAGTATACATTTTTTTCATAAAAATACTTTCCAAAATTCGTCCTCATTTCATGAGCTGAAACAATAACCTCGTTCTTCAAGAATGAAATATGAATATGTTCGTAGTGAAAAAGTCTCATCAATTTTGAATGATGAAAGGCATATTTCTTTGACTCTTCAATCAACCCATCAATATGATCAAAAAACATCACTGAAAGAAACTAAAATAAGATGATATGGAGTACCAGCAGTAAGCAAAATATAAAGGTTACTTGAAGTGCATTAAAAAAGTCAAGCATCAACTGATAAATAATCACAATTAGCAACAGTGAGACCTACGGTAGGCGCCATGTAGATATCAAAGTTTATGGGTCATTCACTGTTTCTCACAGTTATCTTTCCCTGGAAAAGTTTTTCGGCGCAATCCGCCATACACCACATATCATGTAGTCAAAACATTTCGATGCAATTTTTTTATTTATTCATAATTAGGTTATTTCGAATCGATTTATTTCGCAGAATAGGAGAAACTATCTCCTTGACATGATGAATTTTGAACCGGCCAACTGTAGTTTGTGTAAATTTTTGTTACCAATCAAATTGAAATTTGAGTTATAAAGAAGTATGTGGTGTGAATAATACAATTTTTATCAGACTGATCACATCTGAAATTTTCTTAGCGTTCTTAAATTATTTTTTGGGGAGCTTTATTTTAATTTCGAGTATTTCATGTTGATCACAATCACTACAAATAGTAGATCAAGGTATCGATAAACGTTCTTTTTTTTCATTATCCGCTTTCAACACGTTGAACTTCTTTTCAAGGGTGACATTTTGTAGGCTACTTTTCAATTAAACTACATTACTGCGCTAGCAGGAAAGGATACAATCGCTAAAATCTTGAATTGAAAAGAAGTTGAGTTCTACCTTAAATCGTTTTGCTACCGTGAAGATATTGAGGTATCAATTGTTCTGCAATGAAACATCGAAAATCAATGAAAAAATCTCAATAAATATTTGGAATTATTATTTTCCAAATAGTTATAAAGTCTGCTTTCAAGTCATCTCTGAAAGCTCAATATAAACAACGCCGTCTGGTCCTGGTCCGTCTGTGTATGGCTCTCCAGCTTTCTGAAGGAACATTCCCTGCAAATGGCCGTCGATCAATATCTCTCGAAACATACTTTCACCATCAACGCTGGTATTTTCCAGGGATCCATATTGTCTCCAACCCTGTTTTTATTGTATATCAACGACTTATTGGAAAAAAGGAAGAATACAATATACTGCTTTGCTGATGATAGCACATTTGTCTCGTCATTCCATTTGGATTCCAGGACATCGGCTCCGGATACACATTTTTACCGGCAATTACTTTTCCGGCTAATACCATCCGGCATATAATAATAATATAATAATAATAATAATATTTATTTACCAAAGAATCGATACATACACTTTCAATTCATTATTGAAGAATGCGCATGGATCACTAAGGTTATTATACAATGAATTCTAAAATAAGTGACTAGTTATTTGTAAATAGTAAAATATAGTAAATTTATAAAATATTGGATGAAATATCGGAAAGCAATTAAATAAATAAAAAGAATATATGAAATAATTTCACACTAGAAAACAAACACAAACACAATCACATAATATTGAAATACTAATGAGGAAAAAATGAAGAAAATCGATAATACTAATTGAAGCACAGTTACATATATAATTGATATGCTGAATGGAATTTATAATTTTACAAATGATACACAAGTAGATACGATTTTAGAACATGGATACATTTCAATTTGCATTTTTGAGGTCTATCAAACAGTGTATCTCATTTCTTGGTTTCATATTGATCTATTTCTTGGCTTCCAGCTTGAATAGGGACAGTGAATTGAGATTCTTAATTTCAGTTGGAATTTTATTGAATAGTTTAGGAACAAGAAAAACATAACATCTTCGTCCAATAGTTTTAGTCATCTTAGGTACTTTCAAGGCTTCTTTTATTTATCGGGTGTTGTATATATGACGTACGTGTTAGCTTGATGAAATATGTTTTCTTTGGTATACTAAGAGTGTGAGTAGAAAAGTTGAGCGTATATCAAGAAACCCTGATTCCCTATGAAGGTCATTACTAGAATAGTCACATTTTTTAACGAGTATAATTTTTATTAGCCATTTCTGTAGTGTTTCGAGATTTTTCAGGTAGTTGTTAGTTACTCCACCCCAAGCTTCCAATTCAATGTCCGGCTGGATACTGAATTATATCCGGCAGACATTTATGCAAGATTCCTCACAGAGGCTAGTCTTGCATATGTTTCTCGTTTATCCTGTACCAGGACCACGCTGAAATAAATCAGTCGAGTAGATCACCTACAGATCGGTTTCGAGGTATTACCTCTCATCAGTCCAGGAATGATCCTACCATAACAGCAGTGTGCTTGGGACTCCATTGATTTCAACGCGGCTTGTTTGCATGTATGAAATATTTTTCTAAGAGAAAGATTGTTAACTAGTACTAGCTCCATATCGTAAACAAAGCCCTAACCAGAGAAGAATGTACCAATACTCTAACAGCTCTAACTGAGATCAAACCGTGTCTGAAGACCCTATCGAGGAGAAATACATACAGTGCATTTCTCCAATGTCTCGTCCCTTTTTTGAACGGGCCAACTCGAAAAATTGAAATTTGAGATAATGAAATTAATGCATTAATACTTTATTTTGAAATGAAATTGACAGATGAAACTTTCAAATCGGCGACTGGGCGCCATCTGGGAAAATAATTAAATGGAAAGGTGAGTCTTGTGATACATCATTTTGAAGCTCTTGACGAATACTTCACAACTCTAGAATATGAAGTCAATATCTTCACCTACTACAAAACATTTGATAATTTCCTTTTTATCTGCCATATGGCAATTCCAGCCAGGTTGACAAGGTTTGTTAAATTATTTTTTGTTTATAAAAACGACAAGAAATGTCAGTACGACAATGAACATCATTGTTCAGTTAGAATATTCTCATTTAGTCTTCGGTTTTACTATTAGAAAGATATCACGTCAACAATCTTTAAAATGGTCAATTCACAACTACCGCTAGTGAACATAACAAAAAGCCTCCAGTTCATCTGTCCATTCCGGAAGAACAGCAAGTGCAAATGATTGGTGAGATGGTAGGAAATCCTGAACATTCTACTTATTCAGTCACGAATGTTTGTAAGGTGTCTCCATCTACTCTGTGGAGACTTTTGAAGAAGAATAAGTATCATCCATATAAAATTAAAATGGTACACCAATTAACTGAAGATGACCCTGATCAAAGAACAGAATTCTGCGAAATCATAACGGAAACCATTGTAAGGCATCCTACCTATCCCCACAATATTTGTTTAAGTGACGAATGTACATTTTTTAAACGGCAATGTTCACAGACAAATTTGCCGTTATTGGAGTGACACCAACCCTCACGTTTTCTGAACACATATCCAATATCCGGAAAAAATTAACGTTTAGGCGGGAATATTGGGAAACCATATTGAAGGACCTCTGTTTATTGATGAAAATTCAACAGGGGAACTGTATTTAAATATGCTGGAAACTACTGTTGACCCTCTCAGCCAGATTTGACACCTTTGGATTTTTTTATGGGGTTATTTGAAGCAAAAGGTGTACGAAACTGAACCTGCTCCAATATTGGATATACGGCAGAGAATAATACATATTTGAAGAGATATTGACATTATTGTGTTCGAAAATGTTCGGCGTGAAATATCGGATAGGCTGTTCATATGTCAAGAAGGTCAAGGCAACCATGTCGAGCATCTTCTGAACTGACCTCAAGCTTATTATCCGATATTATGAAGTTGAATGTCGATGTATTCAGACAATTACTAAAAGTTTCGTCATTTTGTAGTAGTTGAAGATATTGACATTATATTCTAGGGTTGTGAAGCATTTGTCAGGAGCTTCAAAAAGATGTGTCACAAGACCCCCTTTCCATTTATTTTTTTTTCCTAGATGACGCGAAGTCGCCATCTTGAAAGTTTCAGGAATTAATTTCATTATACCAAATTTCAAATTTTTGGGTTGACCCGTTCAAAAAATAAAAGGGGGGACATTAAAGAAATGCACTCTACGTACTAAAAAATATTTCGAAATGGAATCTGGAAATATAAATTTTTTTCGTATTCAGACTTTTTTGATTTCTGTAAAGTTCATAGTTTATTGTTTTTCATTCAATGTATTTATAAAATTGAGAAAAAAAATCAAGAGAATAAATTAAGGCACAATTCAAAAATTTCAATATTAATCAAATTATATTTTGAATTGTTGATGAATATTGAATCTACACCAACATTTTTGTAATTGTACGTTATAGTACGTACGTTATTTTTCATAGTGATTGCTTCATATGAAAAAATTATTTCGGGAAAAGTCGGAATCGACAATTCGGAATCACTAATTGAGGAGTATCAACAATTGTTGATGATGGACACTTGATTTGTGAAACTTACGACAAGACATATCGCGTAGATCTGCCGGAAAATTATTTTCATCGTATCTACTTCATTTAATCAGTTGAATGACCTTAATGCAAGTGACTCAATTGCAAACTTCTGAGATTGATAATACTCGTAGTGACGTGAATTCAATGAAATCACGAAATGGAAGGCCAGTTATCTCAACAGTTATATTTAGGCAAATCCAGACGACGATAAACTCTTGACATTTTCAAGTCACGCCACTCTCTTCATATGTTTGTCTTTTGATATTTTGTAAGAGTTTCATGATTATCTTATCAGATAGTTATGATTCGGGTATAGTTTCAATGAATGAAGGTAATTATAAACAAATGTAAATAAATAATTACAAACAAATATTGTAGATAAACTGGCAATTTTCATTCGTTTCAATTGAAAATTTACACTACTTTCACGGTAAACATATTTAAAAGTTGGATACTTTTGACGTCATTTAATCAGTATTCTAATTATTGAATTTGATTCATCACATGTGTTCAAATTAAGTTATTTGATTTCCTCAAACGTGAATTAGAATTAGAAGTAAGGTTAGCGAAACCTGTATTTTCATTAATCTACTAGTTTTGTTTGAAGAAAAAAATCAATAATTGTGAGGCATATAATAGATACACTCATATTTAGGTATGTATGAGTAATAATAATGAAAATAGTGCTAATAACAATAATACCAATGATAATAATGAAAGGATTTGTGGAGTGTCTATGTGACAGAATGGTACTGGATATAGCCTGCAAAGTCGTCAGGAGTTCGGATTCCCTTCTCTGCATGGACCGTGAACATGAGAGAGCAGAAATTGGAGCATTCCTCTTCAGGGCAGCTGCCCGAGCAGCTGATGAACTCGGTTTAGTTTTCGACACTGAACGAGGTGACCACAACTCTGTCACCGAGTTGGAACCCATTAAGCAAAAAGCTGGTGTAAAGTCGCAGAGATCACCTCACTTCTACGGAAACACAAGGATAAGCCGATGCATGAGGCCCCCTTCAATAACATTGGAGACCTTAGCTTATCAAAGCGCCTGACTTTCGCTTTCCTCAAGTCGAATGGGCTGAAGTTGGAAACTGAGGAACCCCTCATGGCTTGCCAGGATGGTGTCTTCAACACCTTAGTCTACCGCAGTTACATGATGGGTATAAAGGTTCCCGACACAAGGTGCAGGGCCTGCCGCGAGGAGTCCGAGACCCTAATTTACTTCACGGCCTTAAGAGTGCTTAAGGCCGCGGATAATAGCTACGGCCTTCTTGCGGTATTGACGAGACACCGGTGTTGCCCTATACTTTGGAGGATATTGAATCCGTTGTGGAAAACGAGAACTTCCGAATTTATTGGAACTATCCGTTCGCCACCCTCACGCTCATTCAAGCTAATGAGCCTGATGTAGTCCTTCTCGACCACCAGAGCAAGACGATATTTGTCGTGGAGTTTTCAGTTCTTGGTGAGACGAATATCTTCCGAAAAAAGAAGAAAAAACGGATGACTCCGCAGACTCTATGCAGACCACTCTGTCGAAATGGTTGGTCTGATTATTGTAGTCCTTGGTTCAATGATGCCTTCTCTACTCTCGAATTTCAAAATCATACAGGCTTGCCGGCAGAAATCTCAGCCGGACAGATGCAGAAGGCTGTCATTCTTGGCTCACTGCGCCTACTCAGGGCACATTATTCTCAGACCAAATAATCACTTATTCCACGGTGCGAGGAGTGGTCGTTGGTTGATAACGCTGGCGCGCCCTCCCGAATGTATCGAGACTTTGGGTAATAGAACCTGACCAGCGCAAACAGCGGATTTGAAGAATCAACTAGATATTTTTAATTGCATTATTGATAAGAAACTTATGAAGTTTATGAAGTGCGCAAGAGATTAAAAAACGCTAAATGAATTTCATTCCATTGTTGAGAAAGAGTAATGGATATGTGTACATACACATGCGTGTTAAGAATCACACTTTAAAAAGTAAGACCTCGTTAATTCTTAGCTCGCACAAGTTTCGACTTCTGAGGGTAATCGTTCGTAGATGTGCGACAGCTGGTTAACGGAGAAACAGATTTTAAACAGACTTTTTTTTAACAAAAAAGGAAACTCCATCACAATTTTGATGATTGGAGTGATTAAGAGTGATTTACCCCTTTATCTCAATCACTTTCGAAGATCAATTACCGTTTCTGATTGAATGTGTAAACAAGAAAATGAATTGATAAAATGATAATCAATATTTTTCACATATCAAATGTTGGATAATCTGACTTAATTAATAACAGAAATCCATCACTGATCATAATGCCTTTTTAAGGTACAATCAAACAGCAATGATTAAAAAAATATAAAAATATAAAGTTTCTTCAAAATAGAAAGTTCCAGGTACCCCGAAGAATTTTTATCGGGGTCGAATTCATAGCTGAAGAGTTGTAACGATTCATTGAAAACAATCTGTAGCTATTCACATGAATAAAATACATGTTACACACTAACCATTGAATGAAATATCAGACTCATTTGAGTTTGATATTACGTGTAATATTCTAATTTACCACATAATGCAGAGTTATGAAACTGACACGTCGCAAATTCTTTATCGTTTCGCATGATGAAAACCAATCTTTTATCAGAAGCGGAAATTGAGTCCTGCATATAACACTTGAATTAATGCGATATAACATTTGGAAATATACAACTGAAGGAAATTTGGAACACACCATGTGAAAATAATGTTGCCATCATGCTATAACAACATACTGTCTGAAAAGGTAGGAATGTTCAGATCATCTGCGTGAATCAATCTTTAACATTGAAGATCAGGAGTTAAATCATCTATGGATAGGAGAAAAGTAACGCGCCCAAAGTGGAACCCTGTAGTGCTTCTATTATTTATTTCGTGAATAATAATGATAGATTTGTGAGAAATCCTAGATTATCAAACATCAACTCATTTTTATCAATTAATATTCTACATATAAGATGAGGTAGACTCAAAAAGTTTCTGCAATATTAAGTATTTTTCATCGACAAATCTGTGTTGATCATCAGATAACTTCGAAGAGTTGCATAAATTATAAATGGACGCTAGTTTTTGGATAGTTGTGAAATGTTTGCCTCGTTATTTCGGACATATCAGAAATAGATGAATCAGAATACTTTTTTTGCAATCGTATATGGAAGCTCAATAATAGTAAAAAAAAATCTTTGAAGTCATTTTCAATGTCTCATTGACTTTCAATACTGCAATCATCAAGTTCTCCTTCCTGTTTTACTGATTTTAGAACTCTAAAATGGAGAATTATCAACCAATATGTTACTTTTTGCACTGGTGAAGCGTTTTCAAAAACCTTTATTCTCTTTCAGAACTGAACTATGAATAGTAAAAAGATGTGAATATAATCAAATGTTTTTAATTGATGACAAAAATATTGCTTGTTTGAAATTCATCAAATAATGTTTGGACTACTCACGTAAAACTGTCTTCGTTTTCATTTCGTATCCAAGAAGATAAGTCTTCTTGGGCACTAAATCTGCGTTCACCTTCTCCAGAATTTCTTTAGTTAAAGCCGGGCCCTTTATAAATATTTGACTACAGTTTTTTTCTAAATAAGAAAGTTTCGAATCTGAAATTCTGTCAGTATCACTATTGCGACGAACCGTTTCTAGATTGGGATACATCTTCAGACGAGTCACAAGTAGTTGCTATAATTTCACGTTCAACGTCTAGCTTCGATTATTGAGAATGAATATATCGTCTGTTAACCCATTTATAAATATAGAAGACGGTTTCTTATCTCTTCTTGAAAACATATAAGTTATCTCATAACCCATTAATGTTTATAATTTACTCTTGACGAAATCTCAGTCGATCATACCATTTTGTTTTTTCGTCTGGTAGCCGTAAAACTGAGTTTTTGATAACTTGTTTTGATACTATTGTGGAAATACTTTATCTCAAATTATCATACAATTTATTATCGCTTTCGCTTTGATTTTAACATTCAACAACCGCGAACAACTAGCAAATCAAGAACAACATGAATCAATCTCCAGTAGGAGGTCCTCAAGGCACTCAACAATTTCGATCCCCTATCACTCTCACTATTAAAGCCTTTACGTTTTATATTCGTCTCTCCCAATAGAATTATTACGTTGAAAATATTTACAAATTCACTATTTCTTCTTTGTTGCTAATAGTCTAATGAAATAAATCATCCAAAATCTTTTGACAAGTCAGTTCACTGTTCACTGTTTTACTTGAATTACTTTTTCAGAGATAAATGAAATATACAGTGCGGACGTAAATAGTCCCACACCCTTCTTGAATTCTGAACGAGAAAAACATCAAAGTCGGACAAAATTCATGGTATTGAGATATTTTCTATGAAATATATACCTACTTATAAATGCGAAAGTCACTCACTAACACTCACTTATTTATCTCTGTTTCTCCGTACTCGTGAGTCCTAAGACACTAAAATTTAGTGAGATGATGCTTCCTAGATCTTAGATGCGTACTGAGAAAGGATTTTCAAATACTCCAACTGGGGCACTCACCGTGTTTGGTAAAAAAGTGTGTTTACATATGAAAATTGCCTATTAATCACTTTTTCTCCGTACCGCTATTTATTCGAAGGCTGAAATTTTGTACATAGGTTAGTTTTATGTTGAAGATGTGCAATGAGAAAAGATTTTTCAATATTCCAACTGGAGCCCCCCCACTGGGAATAAATGGGAAGCGTTGACGTATGAAAATTACCTTTTCGTCACTGTTTCTCCGTACCGCTATATTTTCTGAGGCTGTAATTTTGTATGTAGGTTTGGTTTATGTTATAGATATGCAACGTAATCTGTTTAAAATCTGTTCAAAATCTGTTTTTCCGTTAATCAGCTGTCGCCCCCATACGAACGACATCTCTCAGAAGTTGAGAACTTGTGCGAGCTAAAGACTAACGAGGTCTCGCCTTTTAACATGTGATTCCTAATACGGTAATAATCAGCTGAATCTGATAATTATTCAAACAAGCTATATAGTAAACTATTAGGTATTGGTCTATCACCGTTATTTATAATATTATTATATTTACTCACTTCTACACTCTAATAGGCATCTAGATGCCTGTTGTTAGTTTGTCATACAAGTTTTGTTCTTCAGTTTGAAGAAAATAAATGAGTCCAAATTTTTTCATTGTATCTAAATTAGTTTATGAGTTATAAAAAGGTTGAACATAAAAAACTATGTGGAAATGATGGAGTAAAGGAGAACAGAATTTGTAAAATTCAATATGAAACATAAATGATTTTTTCTCAAGGAATAAATCACAGTTGTTTTCGTTGCATTGTGTGGAAAGAGAAAAATATATATACAAAAAATATATAGAATAATTCAATTGAATTCAATTTATCTTTTGTATTTTGTGTTTTCTCTTCTATATAGACACTCATATTCGGTTTCAGGTATGCTGAATTAGAATTCAATGTTCCAGATGTGAGATTTTCATCATGCAGAAAATTTGATCGCTTAAAAGTTCACTAGGATTTTGAGAAAGAGGAGTTGAATAATAGATTTTTAATGTTAACACCACGTATCGTGTTGAACAGCCAATTACAAAACTGCATTTCAAGTTTGCTTCTGGATGACAACTTTTTTGAGTTGCTATTCTTCATGTTTGTCATATATTGGTTTTTCGGCAGTTTTTGGCAATTTTGTTGGATTTTTGAAAAAATTATATAATAATTTTAGAATATCTTTCAGCTCATAATAGATAAGAACATCAGCAATATTTTTTAATACTAACAAACCTTCAATAAAATCAAGAAACTACACAATATCAAAAAATATATTTATGTTAACTCTAGAATAATAGAAGTAATTCATTATCTTGAATTTTTTTCAATGTTATACGAAAAAACAGAATGAAAATGCTGAAGCAGTTTATCAAACATTAGAAAATTTGCAGCAAAAATATTGAAGAATCTATCAGAAAAACTTTATTGTCATTCAGAAAAAATGTGCTGTCACCTAAAGATATATATTCACATAGTGCAGCTATATATTTTGATACTAGCTCCTTTGACCTCTGACATTTGCCCAGTAAATGGAAATTTTGAAAAGAAATCACACTCCCAATCAGAGATCATCTTCAAAAATTGGTATCAAAGTCAAAGTCAAAATATGCTTTCTTGTCTGAAGATTCATATCTTATTGGCAAAGCTTGGTTAAAATGATTGTATAAAAAAACAAACAAACGAAATTACACATATTAGCTGTCGCTACTTAGTCATATAAAACTATAACCAATAAAATAATATACAATTTCGAGTAGATACTGAATATATGTAACAAAATAGGACAGAAAAAGATAACAGAAACAGTTTGTATTTACTTAGCATAATACAACACTTTAGGAAAATAGCCAGTAATAATGTATTTTAAAAATTTCCAATATTGATTACATGAATTGTATTTAGAGTCAGACTTGTGTCTGACTTGACTGACTTTGATTGATTATTCAATCAATCATGCTGTATTTTCCAAGAAATCCTTATTGACAAAGCTAGTGAAACTTCATGAAGTCAACAATGTTAAAGTTTTTAAAAAAATATTAAAAATATGATATACATATATATATAGGGTTAGAAAATGTACATATACGAATACACATAGATAAAACAATATATAAACCATTACAGATAACAAATGAATAAATCTTTACAGATATGTAAGCATCTAAAATACTGAGAGTTAAAACATATCATCGTAATATTTCTTTAAGTCATTAAGGCTTTTTGCAGAAGTATTCCTTTAACTGATTTTCTGATTTTTTTAAAATTTGCTATTGTCCTATAGCACATTGGAAGGTGTTTGTATATTCTCTTGCTCACATATATCAAAGATAATTTTGTAATTGCTGATTTTGGGATTGGCAAGGGTAAATTTCGACTTCGTCTCGTGTGGTAACGTCTGATAAAGGAATAATTGCGAGTTAAACATATTCCATTTCCTCCTAAAAAGTATTGTGTGGCAAAACACATGTTGCGTTTTTGGGAAAATCTCACACTGACGTGTTTTTTGAAAACACTCAATATTTGATTATTCTTCATAAAAATTACGCGCGATATTGACATGGGTTTTAGAACTGTCAAGACTGTTTGCTCTCACAAGCTGCTAAAAACGTATAGCGCTATCTAGTAACATTTTGTGATAAGTCTATCCGTTTGACCCAGGGCGTTCGCTTTGCTCGGGCTTCCCCTATCTAAGCTTCTGCAAAATTATCTTACAGATTCAACTGCATCAGTGGCACGACAAAATAGGGTGCTGAGGTCATGAGAGTGGATTCTAAATGACGTATCGTCAAAAAATAGTTTTGGAGAATTCGGAAATCTCGTTTATGAAAATAAGGAAGAGGGTAAGAGCAAGGATGCTACTTTGGGGGACGCCTATGAGAATTTCAATACAAGAAGAGGCATCTTTCATGCTGGGTCCTGTGATATGTCGGAAAAAAAATTATATCTTGTTGAGAGCAGGACGTGTAAGTCCGTAATTTCAAGCTTATCGGCAAGCATCACGTATTTTACAGTGTCGAAAGCTCCAGAGAGATCAACAGGAATGCTGAGTGTCTTTTCGTTACTGTCTAGGTTGGGAAGAGCGAAGTGGTTCTTGAACAATCAATAAATGTGCATTCATGTGCGTGACATGCTTTCCATTGGTTATCGAATGCATCCCCTTATATTTCCTTCATTTTGTTTTTTTTTCTACTTTTTTACTATGTACCATCGACAATAAGGTAATAGTGACCGAATTATTGTGCAGTTTTTTGAATTTAGTGAAACTTACTGCAAATTGTTTGCAGATACAAGTACATCAACATGATTCTGTGGAAACTAAATGCTCATAATATTTTACTACATGCCGAAAATCCAAACTAGGTACAAATAATTGGATTGTATTGATAGGAATAAAATAGTTCACATAATGTTCAAAATCATGGTTTACTTTAACTGTGATAGTTGTTATTCTTCAATGGATCATAATATTTTTGTTGATTTTATACTGACACTTTCAGATGATAAAAAACGTTCATTAATTTTCATATTCTGTTGTTAATTCACTTAATTGACGTCTTTGATGTTTTATGTTTCATTGCGATAATTACGCCTTTTCCAGTAGTTGTTTATTATTGATATCGAAACCACTTGAAGAAACACCAAATTTCACTCAAAAGAGTGATGAAAGTAGATTCATTACCAAAAGAGTTCCAAATTCAGTAGAAGATTTAGATTTATAAACCATCTCTGTTTCATACATACATGACATAACAAAATGACATAGGCTAGTTATTTTGAATTTGACTAACTTCAACACGAAACTGACAGTGACACCACGTGACCATAACGGCACTCTATAATCTGTCAAATTTTGAACGCATCCATTTCATGCGTCTTGGTGTCATGGTCGATGACAGGTATTTATACGTTACGATTTTTTTTCATACTGACAAAGTTTTTGTTCAAATGGTAAGTGTTTTTGCTATTTTATCTGTTTATGTAGCATTTGTTTCATTTCCCAAATACTTACCTTCAAATTGAATAACTTTTTTTCATAAAAAGTGATCTTTGTATACTTATTTACAAATTTTATTGTTTTGAAACGCTCGACAAACAAAATGACATGCATAAGTAACGGACAAAATGGCGTAGGTATGTCATATAGTCCATAGCTTTTGTGTTACATGTAGGTAGGTATGTATTTTTATTAGATACCAAAATCGATTCGAAAAAGCCATCGAGGCAGTTCGAGATAAGAAAATGGGTTGATTATTGGTTTGAAAAATATTTAGTGTAACTCAAGCAGCTCTGCGCAGGTATTTTTAGGCACTAATAAAACTTTGGAGTCAAATTCGCCTTGGCCTTGGTTGTTGGAAAGCTACCTTTCCACCTGATGTGGAAATGCAATTAATTGAGCTCACAAAATTCCTTGAAAGTCGATTGTTCGAATTGACACGAGCATCGGTACAAGAATTAGCTTTTCGGTTGTCTGAGAAAAACGGTTTCGCTCATAAATTTAACATCCAAAAGCAAAAGACAGGTCAAAACTCCGTGGATGGATTTCTAAAAATTTATCTTTACGCAAGCCAGAAGCTGCTCGCGCTCAGCTTTCAATCGGCCGCAAGTACTAAACTTTTATCAGTTGTACGGAAGCTTACTAGAATTTGTTGGCTTGTTCAACGAAGCATATGTCAAGGTAGCTACGGTGTAAAATGCTTGTCACGGATATAAAAGTACTGGCATGTGGCTGTTGAACCCTGATATATTTCCGGATTATATGTACGAGTCCACTGAAACCACAAACATACCACTGGAAGACAACTCCAATAAACAGCCTCCTCAACGTTGAACAGTGATGAGCTCTGTCGAGTTTGAACAGGTTTTGACACAACCTTCGCAACAAGAAGCAGATTCAGTTTCAGTGACAAATATGGCTCAAGTTGCTGTGGTGGCTGCGTTACCTCTCATTCAGCCATGGTCCCATGATATGATTCTGGAGAAAATAATGCAGCCGGAATAACGGCACTTACCGACCCACAAGCTGAAAATTCATCTCAGGTTCCAACAACAAGCTCCGGTCTAGAAGTTGTTTTAACGATTGCTGTTACCAATGAACTTCTATCGTCTTCTGCTCATGCTGTTTATATTGATGTGCTTTTTCCGGTGCCAAAAGGATGTTTTATTAGTAGCCAAAGGGAACTTGAGCCAAAAACTCGACATAGCTCGTTGGTGTTGACTTGTACTCCTAATATGTTGGAAATTGTTGTATATGTTCATTTATATTTCACACTGTATAGGTCATATTTTACCGATGTGTGTAGACAGTGAAGTCTGTCATTCTGTTATCACTTTTGTCATATGCATTTTGTAATAAAGTATTACGTATTTCTTAACAAAAATTTACATATACAATAGAAATAAAATCTAAAAATGCGCCCAAAGCTCCCAACTAAGAAAAAACACAAAGCCACAAAAAAACTATTTGAAAAAAATGGTGAAGAAGAAGATTTCCTTAATATTTTCCATGACGATGAAGAGGACTGTGCTTGCATTTATTGTAACGATCTTTATTCAAAGTCTAAGCCCGGAGAAAACTGGTTGCGGTGTTTACAATGTTCGCTTTGAGCTCACACTTCTTGAGCAGATGTTCTACGAAGAACTAAGCGTTTCATTTGCGAATTATGCCAACAATTTTGTAGCTATTACATGTATATCATTTTGTCCAATACCAACATGTCATTTTTTTTAAGCATATAGACCGAATGGATTATTACTGATCTCAGTTAAATATATTTTGTCTTTTTTTATGTAGAATTTTGGCTAAAAATGTTCTTCAGTTTCAATAATGTAAGGACCAAAGATGTCCTGTGAACTACCAATAGAAAATTATGATACAAAAACAAAACTATATGTCATTTTGTACATACTTTCCCTACATTCCTGCTACCCAACATTCCAGCAGATCTCGCAGCAGATTTATATCTGTCACATTGCCCTTGTGTTACATTTGCTGTCACTGATTCGTTAGAACAAGCTACCCGCTCACCCACGAATCTCGAATATTTCGACTTTAACTAAAACACGGTTTTGAAAATCGTCTAGAAACTTTTATTGCTGCAAAACAGTTACGGATTACGATCAGAATGATCAAAAATTGTACAAGGTCCACTGGCAACTTCTCTAAGTACTTAAAAATTACAACTTGTCAAATCTGAATATACAGATTGATCATGAAGAATGTCTCAAACAATTGCCCTCCTTCTACCTCCTCTCCACATTTTTCTGGAGAGATAGGCTAAATGGATATCATGTAGACTTGTGCACATTACTAATTGCACAAATCAATTTAATGCAGAGTGCAACAGACTGTTGGTTGACATTGGAAGTCACAGCATTCTGGAAATGGCTAACTGTCATCTACGAGCTGCCCTATGAAGTACTGTTCTCGAGTAGAGAGGACTGGATCCTCCAGGAGAGGGAAATTTTAAGTGCAGATAGTTGTTAGATTGGAAGAATCCAACCTCATACACAAGTCATTAAAAAAATATTATCGGACAGTCAAGCGGCGTTGGAAGCTCTTGGCTCCTACCGAGCAACGTCTAAATTGGTAGCAAATTGCTAAAAATGACTCTCCTCGATAGGAAGACGTAACAGATTGTCTCTGGTCTGAATTCCTGGCCATACAGGCCTGGAAAGCAATGATGCTGCTGACTCCCTTGCAAACGAGGGTGCTGCGAGCAGCTTTATCGGACCAGAACCTGTCATTGGCATCGCTTTAGGCTTTGCCAAACAAAAATTGAACACCTAGATGGAGAAGATTTATTAACTTCTAGCAGAATTTTCCAGGATTGGCTCACTCCAAGGCGTTTATTCACCCTTCGAAGCTTGATACCAAACAGTTGTTGGATTACATTAGGGATGAACTACGATGTCTAACAGACCTTCTTACAAGTCACTGTCATTAGAATCGTCATATGCAGAGACTTGTACTGTCGGAAGACAGTGTGTGTCGCCTCTGTTTGGAAAATAATGAAACAGCAGAGCACATACTTTGTGCCTGCCACGCTGGGAACCAAATCAGGTTTTCAGAGTTCGGCAGTACCATCTGACCTGAAAGACCACTCACCATACAAACTAATCGGCTTCGTTAAGAAGCTGGGTTTATTAGACCGAGTGTGAATGAGCCCTTTAGGGTTGCGGTGGAGGTCGAATAGACCCACGCACTTTGGACCTTACCTAGCATACATTGCCCATCGTTTGTTTTCGTATCTATGTTATCTGTTTTATATATATATTCTTGACGTTTTTTTTTACATGGATAAACTTATGTTTGGTAAGTCACTCTGTTTGTTTTTTTAAGAAAATATGAGGTTAATAAAAACTATATTAATTTGCAATATGTATGTTGTTTCCTTATGAAATTATTTTATTTTAGAGCCCTGATAATGGATTTGGTGAAGTTCGAAACGTTGGAAAAAACTAGATTGTTCATCTATGAATGAGTTTCTGATTTATTATCTAACTAATAAAAAAACAGTATTTGAAAATATTATTTGCATCACCAAACCTCGTAAAGTTAATGCAGTAACATTTCGAATAACATGTTGAAAATGAACTTGTATTCAATGATCCTACCTCAGATAGAAAATACATAAAATCAAATTGAAACATGAATGTATTGAGATAAATTGATATATTTCAGTTTCCTTAGAAAGAAAAACTGATTCGTTGAAAATCCATTCTGATTTAGGTATAGTTCAAGAGTGTTTTGTATAAATTTGTTAAAAAATTCCGACGTTATCCTTACGAAGCCGGAGCAGGAGTGCTACCCATCGAATACGCTTTAAAAGTCATCTCACCGTACCCATGTTAAATACCAAATATTATATGGTGATTGGAAAACTACTTAGACATATATGATATTAATCCTTATCAAATTATATAACTTGAGCATTCCATGAACATTATAATAGTTCTTTACACCAAAACATTTTAATTATTATGTTAGAGTTATCGCAAAATCAAAACTATCTAACCGTTGTGACACACGTGATGAAGAAAGAATGCAGTTGCGTTGGTTTTGTTTTACTTCAAAGGTTAATGTCGCATTTTCTCAATGTGTTGTTTTCAGGTAAATAGGTATCAACGTAGTTTGAGAAAAAATAAATGGAACTTGATGATATGAATTCAATGAAATATATTGAGATATTTCAGTTTCTTCGGTGAAGTATTGATTTTCATAGATCATTAAATGAGAAAAAAAACTCAATTCATTAAATATTATTCAATTTCTGAGGATGTACATCTCTTGAAGTTTTATCTCCATTCTCCATTCTCCGAAAAAAAATATATTTTTCCGTAAACCAGCTGTCGCACCCCTACGAACGACAATCCTCAGAAGTCGAAACTTGTGCGAGCTAAGGGCTAACAAGGTCTTACCTTTTAACGTGTGATTCCTAACACGGGTTGGGCGATAAGCAAGTGAAAATCGATCGTTCAGCCTGGGGCTTGAACCAGCGACCAACACGGGAGTCGACTTGAGTGAGTTAACAAAGCACCCACGTCGAACCGACCGGCTACCGTCCGACCCCGACCGATGTGGAGAACATTATTGCTGGATTATCAAATTTTATTGATGATTCTAGACTACACTCGTTAATAATATTGTTAATGTTCAAAAATGCTGTAGCATTGTATTTGAACGCTACTGAATAAAAATGCATTTTCAGGAGAAAAATCAGATTCAAAATGCAACTATGACAGCATAGCAGGAATATTGAAAATTTTCTCACGAGTTGGCTGTCTGCCTTACATACCATTGATGTTGTGTTTGAGGCTCACAGTTTTATTGCAAAGTTCAAATTTCATTTGAAGAGTAAGTGCGCTAATATCATTCTTTTTTCAAATTGAAAACACAAGATTTCAAAAGAGTTCAGAGAGAGTTCATATACATCTTCTCAATAATAAAAACGTATCAATCGAAATATTATACGATAATAGTATTTTTTTTTTCAATAGAACTTCGGGTGCTATGACCATTGGCCTCTACATAACAATATTTGTTTTTCAGTCGAACAGCATCATGAAGTATCAATTTGGAACAATAATTAAATGTTGTGGAAACTTTGAATATCTTTAAAGTATTATAGAGCGGCATGTGCTTGATTTCTCAGAATCGGTACTTATTATTGTTTTGTAGATTGAGTCGATTTCGGTGACCCGAATTAAGACGTACATGGCCTATGCAAAATATTCTCAGTACAATTCGTTCCCTGCGAGTCACAAATTTGGTGGAGATCTCGGCTTGATGAAGGATTTCCAACCAAATCCCAGTTCTTTTATCGAATATCTTTAGAGCTAAAAATCTCAGCTTCTTTGGTATAAATCTAAAGAAATGAACTTTAAACGTTCAAGCCAGTCTCGAATATACCTACACAGTAGGTTGAATGGGCTGACGCCTAGGGGGAAAACAACTACTCCCCTGGCTAATACCACGAAAGGCGTTGGATTATATCCGACAGGCGTCAGTGCAGAAATCTTCTCAAAAAATTTCCTACATATGCAATTGCAATAGAACTGAAAGAGTCGACCTTCAATTTTGGAACGGGCACACTTGCAGACCGGTTTCGGGCTCATTAGCCACTCATCAGTGCAAGATAGTGGCCATCATCGACCAAAAGTCAATGATATTCCATAATTGAAAATCGTAATTCTTTCAGAATATTTCATTCCTCTTCCTGAGTTGGAGCGAACAACATAATGTCACTCCATCTAGTGGACGAGGTACTAACCAACTGCATATCCGTAATTTACTCAATTCTTCTGAATAAGGAAGAAAAACTTTCTTATTAGTCAGTTTGCTATGTTTGAAGACTGGCAGTAAACAAATCCAAAGAAATGAACCTTAAACGTTCAAAAGCCAGTCTCGAATATACCTACACAGTAAGTTGAATGGACTGACGCCTATCAGAAAACAACTACTCCCCTGACTAATACCACGAAGGGCGTTGGATTATATCCGACAGTATTGGCTGATAGACGTATAATAGCTGTAGATGCAAATTCATTCCCGTTTATTCCTAACCGCCATCAGAATGGCCTTTTGAAAATGTATTCTACGAATTTCTAAAGTGAATCCAAATAATTGAAGAGATAATAATTTTTGGAAAAAATACTTGATGTTGAGAAAGGGGCGTCATGGGGAGCATGCACCCCTAAGATGGCTCATAAGTCGTTTCAGTGGTGACTCCATAGAAAGAATATATAAATTCAGAATGAGTACTATTGTTTCATAAATAATTCAATGGGAAATAACACTGATTATGTATGGACACTGTTCTTTTCATACTCCACTATGAAAGTCAACATTTTCTTATGATGGCACTTTCTGAAGACTACCTTGGAACCATCACTGATTGAGATCACCGACTGCAAATAACCTATGATAGCTCCGACAAATTACTGCGTAAATTAGAAATTTTCGTCACGAAGAAAATGTTATGTTTATCATTAACTTGTAAAAAAACTCATTAATACAGTTTATTATAGATTTTTACTATTCCAACCGCAGCGGTTTTTGTAAAACCCTTTGTAGTGAAAATTATACAATAAACTGTATTAATGAGTTTTAATATAAATTTTCATCAAGTATCGGCCAGTTCTATTCAATCAGTAACTTGTGATAATTTTTTATTTTGCATACAAACAAGAGCTGAGAATATTATTGATATTCATTTCAACGTTTCGGGGATTGAAAATGTGCCTTTGCCAGATAAATAGAAAAGTACTATTCTGATCATTCCCATATTGTTTTCAATCCAAGAGCCACCGGTAGACAGCTGTTTCAGCCTGCAGTCTTCGTGCGTGAACGCAAGCGAGACATAAGTGGAACAACCTATTGGTGTGACACCCAAGTCAACTTGCCAAGTTTTTATGTCAGTGTTGGTGGTTTGATCAATCAACCGACAACTGTGGTTGATTGATTAGCTTTCCAAATTTCTGCTACCGCAGTTGTAGGTTGATTGGTCAAACCACCAACACTGACATAAAAACTTGGCAAGTTGACTTGGGTGTCACACCAATAGGTGGTTCCACTTATGTCTCCTTTGCGTTTACGCAGTTATTTCTATTAGGTACTTTTCTTGATTATTCACAATCGAAGCCAGTCGAGGAACCGGCGAGTTTTAGATTACGCTGAAACTAACGAAAATCCGTTAGTCAGGGAAGCTATAGATTACGCTGTAGACGACCCCTCCCGATATAGAAGGCCCCGACACTCTGTCGAATGAGGCCCCTATGTCCTCCGTTAACAGATGAATAATATCTTCATCCATCTCACCCCAGCCAGGTAGGGGTATACCGCGAAGGGCGGTATGGATGTCTGAGGACCTTCATGCCACCATCAAACATCAGTCATGACCCGTTTGTCTTTCTGGCAAACATCAGTTAAAAGGGGAAGGGAGCCAGGCTTCAACCTGAATAAAATCAAGATGGATAACGTCACAATCGAAGACCGCCTGCCCGGTACTGACGATGCCCAATAGGCTGAAACAGCTGAGCTTGAATAGACTGTAATATCTTTCAAAGAACTTCCGTTCATAATTGGTGCTAGAGAATCCAGTTCTCTGTGAACCACAACGTAACTGTGGTAGTCTTCTATCAGGAATAGGAATCTGAATGAATTGACTCCAGTTCCTTTCAGTGGCGAGGTTATTCTATTCGCAGTGTAGATCCTTGATGAAAAAACTCATTTGGTACGCTCACTGGTTCGCTTTCTTCGGTGCCTCCTTCTAGAGAGAGGTTAATTGAAGTAATATATAGAATTGTGCATATTGCCAATTGTACAAAACATCCTTATTTACGAGAAGTGTCTCAAACTACTGGTCACCGGAAGTCAGAGCATTTTGGGGATGACCTCTATCGTGATTCCAGTTTTATATAATCCTAATGAATGGATAGATGCAGATAGCTGTTAGTTCATTGATGAATCGAAAACAACCCTTTCTGTAAATTGGTGCAGTGTCGGTAAACAGAGACAGAGAGAGAGAGAGAAAGACATACGGCTTCACGACTAACTGGTCCAGATATTCAAATTAGTAACGTAACCGTCAATCAAATGATATGTAACGATTATTAATACAAATATGCATGAAGGTTCTTTGTATGTCAATAACTGAAATGAAAGAAGAGTGTTACATAATAACAAAAAATCTGAAAGTTATGTATCACATTATCTTGATTTTTGTAAAGTTTTTGTTTGGAGGTACATTTTAAATTGCTCTGAAATATTTTTTGAAACATTCACCCTGCGCAAGTTGTAGAATGATGTATGCTTGAACTGATTCCACTTTTTTTTAATGTACTTGTCCTTTATCTTCCAAGACTTTATTGTTTTGTAGATATAAAGTACTTTTATCAGTACAATTGAATTAAATACCAGTTTTGACGTGCCGCATATTTTATTTTGTCATAACGTATTCAATGAATACTTCCCATTTCATATTTTTTCCATGTAACACATGTCTCGTAGACAGGTAGGTATATGAATATTACTGGAGTTTTATCCCAACACCAGCCCGTTATTTTTTACACCTCAACACGGGTATCGATCACCAAGTGATCATCTCTAAGAGGAAGATCATACTAAATATATATATATATATATACAATGTTGTCCTTATTTATACCATAGATACCTCTGCTATGTAGGTACCTGTGCCTTAATTGTCTTAAATTCATTTTACAGTGTTATTTTATCTGATAGTATTAGATTAATTTTACAATGTTGCCTTATCCAATAGTCAGGTAAACTGAATAAAATATTATTTCAACAAAGTATACTATTAGGAAGAAAAGAGAAATGAAACTTTCTATTTTTTTACCACTTTTATTTGTAACTACCGTTACTGCAGTTTCGTCCTATACGGACATTTTAAAACTGATACAATGAAATATACTAGTTTACTGCATTAACGTTAGTTACAAATAAAAGTGGCAAAAAACATAGAAAGTTTCGTTTCTCTTTTCTTCATTATAATTTCCTACCACGTAGTAACGGCTACATCCATCAGTTTATACTATTAGGTATTATTGGACCACCATCGTTATTCATGATTATTATCATGTTTACTCATTACTCATAGGAATCTAGAAGCCATTTGTTAACTTGTCTAACTAAGCTTTTTGAAATGAAGTGTATTTAAGGTGTGCTAAGTGTTCCTTATATCTTGTTTTAATAGATCTTTCAGTCGATCCATAATATTTTGCATCGCAGTCCTTTGGATTTCCTAAAATGCTCTGTAGTGTATGTATCTTTCCATAGTCTTCGTGTATTTGTGGTATGGAACTGAGATATATTCATCTTGGTTTTCGTCTTTAATAAAGGACGATATTTCGTTCATTCTTAACCTGAATTTTTTCTTATAATATACTATTACAATACCCTTCAAGAAACCGTTACTGACTGCTATTTACTGTATTGTCCGTATTTCTTTCGTGAACCTCTCATGTGTGAGAGAAAATGTCAAAAAACGATGCACTATAAAATTCAGCTCAGCATGTTTAAGCTGTCCACAGAGATGTGAACTGTCAGGAATATACCTTGAAGTGCTTGTTTCCTTCCTGAATACATCATATTCTAGCTTTCCACAGTGGCTCTGTTGTAATGTAATTTCTTCTAAACGAGCTTTATTATCAGTATATATGATACTGTCGCCATTTGTCTGTTGTAACTTGAGAATTGTAACATCACTTCCCGTGTCAACTAACATATTAGCAAATCCGGAATTTGATAAACTCAACGATAAAACGATACTAGAAGAAATACCTTTCACCCTGATATTATAAACGTTTGTTTCGCGTTTGTAACTTGATTCAGAGGAATGAGTGTAAATATCAGTTTCACTTTCTATTGTAGACTCATTAAGGAGATTTTCATGACTGAAATTCGGTTGCTCGATTAATTCTATAGGAAATGTAGAATGTTCATGAGATAATGAGATATTGTCGTGAATAAATTCAGGTTTACGTGAACTGGCATTTTTTGAAATCGAATCTGAGGACAAAGTATGGGTTGGCATAATTGTGTGAGAAAAGGAATCAAGAGAAATAGTATTTTGGGGTATGGCATTACGAGAATCGGTGAATTGGATATTGTATTGAGAATCAGTGGATTGAATACTTTTGTATTGAGAATCAGTGGATATAGCAAGAGACTGTATAGCATTTTTCTTATTCAATTTTCGGCAATCTGAAAATCGCGGACTCTGGCTGTGTTGCCGCTCATAGCCGGTCCTTGGAAGTTTCCCGAGTTTTGAGAATGTGAGTTTGATGATATGGAACTTGATCTAGAATTATTGCCCTGGCCTTGAAAATTGTTTTGACCATTAAAAAATTTATTGCGACTATTGAGTGGCTCACTCCTTTTTTGCTCTATATTATTTTGCATAGCTTGGTTCCGTGAATTATTATTGAATTGACGCTTTCGACATTGTTCGATAGTATGCCCCAAATTATGGCAATATCGACATTCTGGAGATACTTTATGCACGTTCTCAGTTTTAATTTTTGGAGAAAAATTATTTGCACCTCTTGAAAAGTGTTGAGAAGGAGATTAATTTGGCGTTAAATTGAAGTAGCACTTATTTGCTGAGTGATTTGTCCTGTCACATTTGAAACATTTTTCATGTTTTTCAAAATCTCTAAAATTGTTTTTTGATTTGAAATTTCGCTCTTCTTCACATGCTGCTTCTATCGCGTCACTGAGGTCATCAAATCTTGCTGCCTTAACAATTAATTTGATTGGATCTCGTAATCTTTCTACGAAAGCTTTTAGTGATGATTTTTTATTTAAATTTTGAATAGTTTGGGCCGCTGCGTTGCCATCACTGGCGATGCAGGCGTCTGTTAGATCTTGACAGGTTCTTTCTATTCTATTTGCAAAATCCCTAACACTTTCAGAAAATTTTCGTTTGGCATTTAAAAGTTCTGTTTGGAGTTGACCAATAGTTCGTTTTTCAAGATATTGAGACTGTAAAATATTTTTCAATTCAGCCCATGTATCAAAAGTTTTATATTTAATGTGATTGTAAGCTGGACCACATAATTTACATTTCACAACGTTCAAAAATTGAATTATTTCCTCTCGTGTTCGTGCATAATCGGACATAACATCGCAACATGATAAAAATTTATAAAGATCATCTCTATTACCATTGAATTCGGGAATCATTTTCAAAGCTAAATCAGTGGGGAATACCATTTCGTTAACAGGATTGTTATCAACTTCACTATTGTTTCTAGCAGGCATATAAAAATCAATGAATAAAATTTACAATTTGAAATGTTTCTTACTTTAAAAATTTTTCCTGGTAAGCTGAGTCTGGTGAGTGAGACCGGTTGGTCTGCCGAGTTGAATGAGACAGGAATGGTCCCTGTGCGAAGAAGAATGCTGGGCGAAGGGCTTGAAAATCTTTCCGGTCGCTCTGCTGGCTTCTAGGTTCACTTCACGTCTTCTGCTGGGTGTTTCTCCAACCTTTCCTTGTGACGTATGGATCTGGATAAGAACTAACTGGATCAGGCTCTTTCGGTATAAATGCTGCACCAAATGTAGATGGTTCTCGTTGAATTCAGTACACAGTCGCTCAAAATCAGCGCTAGGTGATCACTGACAGCCTTAGAACGCCAAAAATTCAGCTAACAGCACTCCAAAAGTTCCATTAAAAATCCAAATTATTCGCAAATATCCAAAAAAAATCCAATTCATCCCACCGCTGCCACCAAATTTTGTTGGAAATGATAGGAATGAAAAACTTCAATGCAGAAAAACGTTTCTATTCACCACAAAAACACAACAAGTCGCCGGAATAGATAAAATAGAGTACAGGTTTTGATAAACAATTTACATGTCGTCTGTTCAAAATGCTAATGCAAGTGTAAGTGTTCCGTCAAACAAAAGAACGCTCGCTTTTTATGAAGTTCCTTGTCACGTGATCATAGACGCTAGTTACTGTTTTACTTTTCATATTCTAGCCAATAGAAATTAAACAAGTTAAAATGAGGTGATAACGACAGCGAACTTCATAAGTATTGTCAGCAAAATATACATTTCTAAATTCAACCAAGTAATTGCAAGATGAACATAAATAATTCATGAACTAGATTCTCAATAATGAAACAAGGAAATAATAATGATAATAATAAGAAATTACATTACAACAGCTCCTCATTACCAAAACTTCAATAAATGAAAGTTGTCCCTTATTTTCTAACTCATACGTGAATTTAATTGATGAAAATCTATTATTTAGAAAGGAAACAAAGTCTTCAATATTCAATTTTTTTTATCAAATATCGTAAAAACATCATCCACATATCTCAGCCATATCCTAGGGAAATACTTTGAGTTTTCTTTGGTTTCCATTGCGAATTTGCTCATGAACAGGTTTGCCAGGTAGAGGAACAAGGGGTTACCCATAACCGTTCCTTCCTGTTTGTTGTTCATAAAAGCAACCTTGTAACCGGAAACGGTTTTGTTTCATATACAAATTTGTGAGAGAAATGAATTCATCGATTTCATTATTATTGAAATTATTTTTCTTCTGTAATTCTCTTAGGTATTGTAAAGTCTGTGGAATTGAGACGGTACGACATAAAGAACTATCGTCAAAAGAAACCAAAATCTCACCTTCTTGCAGAAAGATGTTTTTTTGTATATTATATGAACACTAAGGAGTGTTTGATATTAAATCCTGATTGCGCAATAGGCACACTTTCAAATTCCATAAATTTTGCTATTTGGTAGGTAGGAGATACAATAGCTGACACGATGAGGCGCATTGATTTTCCCGGTTTGTGAATTTTTGGAAGGCAATACAGTTTTGACATGGGTTGGAGACTTGTAAGTTCCGTTTCAGTATGTTGTCGCATTTCTTGAGGACATCTTTTACTTCGGCAATCATCTTTGGTATCGAGTTCCTGGACAATTTCGCATACGGTTCGTTAGTGAGGAGAGTATTGACCCTTTCGTAGTAGTCCGATTCAACCAGAATTTCCACTTTGTAACCTTTGTCGGCTTCCAAATGAAAGAAGTCTTTGTATTTCAATCACTTGATGAGTTTCAGCGTTTATTGAATGTTTCGGTGTATCTGTCATCATGTTCCTGGAAATTTGATTCCTAACATTCCTTTGAACCAATCTTTTAGAGGAACCAGACATATATTGAATCGAACTTTCAACACTAGCAACGATATTCTCAAGGACTTTCTCGGAAGATGATATGCTGAATTTGAAATCGTTGTTCAAAAGGTTCATCTCTTTCTTATCAAACGATTGTGATGAATGATTTTCGAATAGTGTAGGTCGACTACGCAATGATCAGTGAAGAAATACATTAGAGAAACAATAAAGTTACACTACTTTTTAGATTTACCCACTATTTGATTGAAAACGTTTTTGTTTGACTTAGAGGATTCTATACATCTTACTAAAGGCATGAAAACTGATTGCAACACAAGTGTTGAGAAAATAATTTTAATTGAAATGAATGCCAAACAAGATTAACCGCAACACAAATAATAAAAATTAGATATCGAAGGATTCAGTTCATAATTCAGTTTGAATACAATCAAACGAATGAACAATCATTAAAATTGAAAAACTCGATAACGCTTCCAATCTCCAAGTGAACTGAGGTGTCGGATGAAAACATTTGTTTTCAATTTCTCAACAGTATTTTTTGAAGGATTGCAGGAGAATCATTGAGAGACTTTGGAAGTGGTACCTAATTCGGAAGTTGAGCACAGAAAACAAATATTTTTTGCCATATTGATATATAGAAAAAATAGGCTCCCTGACTCCCAAGTCAGATCACTGGCTTTGTTCTTTCTTTGTTGAGCTTCAAGTGAACATTGATCATTTTATTATTCGGTTCCACTTTTTACACTGTTGGACATTGTAAAAAGGTACACGGTTTGCCGAACATGGATTCTTCAGGTCCTATTTGACCTGAGTTACTTTGAGATGTGTTACGAGTCAACTATGACCTCCATGATTGCGATAGTCTCTGCGAATCATCTCATTTGTTAAGACAGTCGGGACGCTTTTCGAATTCGATGTTTGAAGAGGGGTGAGGCTGGGAGATAAATATTTATCATCCCTCTCCACATATCACCTTTAAACAGGCCAATGAGCTTCGAAAATACCATAAACATTGGTACGGAGAAAATTCTTCAGGCCATCGAAATAGAAAAGCGTCCCGACTATCTTATTAAGCAAAATGATTCGCAGAGATTTTCACAATCATGGAGGCCATTGTTGTCTCACAACACAGTAACTCACGTCCTCAGAGTGATAATAGGTTTGTTTTGGTTCTGTATTTCGAACTGTTATTGAACCGTCCCGTATCGACGCCAAATCAATGCGCAGAACATTACAGTCACAGAACAGTTCTGGAACGGTCCCATCAAGTAAAAAACCAAAACATATAAAACAATCATTCTGACAAGTGTATAAACAAAGATCGGGGGTTAGGTACCTCTACTCTGGTATAATGATCATTGGACATTTTAGTTAAGTTTAAAGACAAGAGTGAAAAAGTTAAGCAAATATAAAATTGAAGTGAATAATGTTGTCTTATTCACAGGTCGCAATGAACTCTCCGAGTTTCTTTGTTTTACCGGAGACAGTATTGTACATAAAATACCATAATGAAACACCAACTGAATTACGGATAAAAATGAGATTAAGAAAACGTTACTACCAAAATCCACAACACAAATGAAAAATTTTATTAGTGCGCAAGAGCAAATTCGAAGTCCTAAACAGTCTCTACTCAAATGTACCAACTAATAATTACCGTTCTGGAATAGTTCCGAATCGGTTCGGAGAAAACCAAAACACTTTGTGAACGATACTAAAACGATTCTAACTGAACCAAAACACATTTTAATAACTGCGCATGATCGAACAGTACAGAATTGTGAACCAAAACAAACCTAATATGACACAAGGTTGGTTCTGGTTCTACGAAATTCAAGTTCTAGGATGTCAGGATCATGCGCAGTTGATATAGAGCGTTCTGGTTTATTGAGGATAATTTCGGATTGATGAATCCTTTGTTCTGGTTTCGACTACGACATGATCCTAAACTATCTTGAACCGTCCTGAATCGTTCTTGCTCTCGAGGCTCAACTATTGAGAACTATTCCCGTTGCTCATGTGGAAATTTGTTTGGGCTATTTTCTAGGATGTTTATTTATTTATTTGATTTGAATAATGGATGATTGAGTTTAGCTAACATTTGAAGTGACTACAAGTATACGCTACAAAACAAAATGGACATGATCAATAGTATTTTCTCGTCTTCATCTCTTCATATACATATACGATAGGTGGCACAGTGGTCTCCTCAAAATGCGTTGAGGAAACTACTGAGTTGCCATGTCTATACCAATATACTACATGTGTTTTGAAGCGGGTATCGTACTATCCTTTTCAACAACAACAACTTATGGGCGAGGGGGGGTGGCGAGTAATGAGGGGTTATGGAGAGTTTGTTTACATTTGAAGTAAGTTGGACCGTAAAACAGTGGCGGTTGTTTTAGTTGATAATCGGAGGGATATTACATATTTATAAAATAAATCATTTCAGATGAGAATGTATTTTGAATAGTTCTTACAGGAAATCAGATTTATTATTAATGATTATGGAAATGAGGCCAGTTTTATACCACCTACTAGATGTTTATTCGTGTATGGCTTCATAATAGAGCGCTTGGTTTACTGGGTTAAAATTAAATCATTACAGATGAACTAATTCATAACAATTATAAATGTTAATTTTGAAAGTTATGAACTTTGCTTCATATATTCATATAATTTGATGAACAAGCGGTACGGTTTGTGAGGTCCGATATAAAGAATTTTCGATTTGAAATAATGAATATTTATAATTACGATTGAGGTTTGACATTATTATGTGATTTCATTCAAAATTATTATCCAGGGGTCTTTGTTGACTGCAATTATGTTTTTTTTTTCAATATTTCATGCTGACGAATTCTATAATTACGAAAAATCATTATTGTAAATGAAAATTGAAAAATTGTTGAAATATATTGAAAAATATGTTTTTCATATATGTGTCATAGATCGTATTTCTGTGATCAACATATTAAAAAGCTTTCTGCTCAATATTCACTTTGTATACTAAATAGTTATTCTTGTGCAACCGGTGTCAAATCTATTATTGCTCACTCAACAACTAACTTACGTCACACAAAAAATGTGATTTCCGTTTTGGTTTTTCTTTCTTTGCACAAGGCTCTTGCGTTGCATACAGATTATATTCAATAAGAAATGACGGTTGTCATTATTTTAACCCTTTTTTGGTTGGTATATGTCAAATAATGTAATAATATAAACCTAGTTTCAAAAACTTTATTTATAAGAATGAGTTAAAAAAAATGATCATCAAAAATATTCCCTTTCATAATTTTGGTCCACAAAGACCCCTAGACACCAATTTTGAATGAAATCATGATTTCTAGTCGAACATTCTTTATATCGGACCTCACAAACCGTACCGCTTGTTAATCAAATCTGAGAATAAATCACAAATTGCTTCATCTGATTTTATGAAGCAAAGTTCATTACTTTTGAAATTAACATTTATCATTGTTATGAATTATTTCATATGAAATAATTCAATTTTAACCCAGTAAACCACGTGCTTTATTATAAAGCCATACATAAATAAGAATCTAGTAGGTGGTAGAAAAACTGGCCTCATTTCCATAATCATTAATAATAAATCAGATTTCTGTAAAACCATTCAAACAGATCACATTTTCACCTGAAATGATTTATTTTATGAATATATAATATCCCTCCGATTATCAACTGAACCAACCGTCACTGTTTTATGGAAGTTTTACTTCCCATGAACAAATAAAGTTATGATGTCTTCAATGTAAGGATGGAAAAGGCCTCTCTATTGTCTTTTGTTACTCTGAGCTCACGTCAAACAGGAACTGAAGAATCAACTTCCGGCAAGCCGGATACCTATTAGGTTTGTTCTGGTTCTAACATCCGAAACTGTTTGGAAACTGCGCAAGACATGATGCGTACAAGCAAAAAATCTCAAACAGTCCGAAATAGTCTCGGACACTTGGTTAAACCAGAACGCATTTTGAAGAGACCACTGTGCCACCTATCGTATGTATGAAGAAATGAAGACGAGAAAATACTGTTGATAATGTCCATTTTGTTATGTAGCGTATCCTTGTAGTCAGTTCAAATGTTATCTAACCTCAGTCATCAATTATTCAAATCAAATAAATAAAAAACATCCTAGAAAATAGCCCAAACAAATTTCCACATGAATGCGCATGAGCAACGGGAACAGTTCAGCCTCCAGAGAGGGACGGTTCAAGACAGTTTAGGATCATTTCGCAGTCGAAACCAGAACAGAAGATTCATCAATCCGAACTTATCCTTCAATAAACTATAACGCTCTATATCTACTGCGCATGATCCGGACGTCCTAGAACCTGAATTTCGTAGAACCAGAACAAACCTATTATGATATCTCTACTTCATACTTGACCAATAATAAAAACAAGTAAGAACAAAGCCAATGACCTGACTTGGGGTCAGGAAGAATACGACCCCGTCCTCTAGTCGTAATTACAGTTCCAAGTGGTTCTTGAAAATGACTTCAAAACAGAAGTCGAAGAGATGAAAATTACAGACGCGGTATAACCTGAATGACAGTACATCAAATCACTGACATCGAATCAAAAGTAATTGTAGGTTCGAATACGAAGAGATGAAGTTTTTCTCCTGAAGACGCCAACGCATGGTTGGCGTCTTCTCAAATACCGGAGGTATTTTCGAAAAGTGCTCAGACAAAGTTATATGACAGTTTTTTCTTTATATCATGCGGCAAAAAGTATTTATTTTCTGTGCTCAACCTCCCTATAGGCACCACTTCCAAAATCTCTCCATGATTCTCCTGCAATCCTTCAAAAAAAATACTGTTGAGAAATTGAAAACAAGTGTTTTCATCAAACACCTCAGTTCACTTGGAGATTGTAAGTGTTATCGAGTTTTTCAATTTTAATGATTGTTTATTCGTTTGATTGCATTCAAACTGAATTATGAGGTGAATCCTTTCATATCATTTTTTTTTAATTTGTGTTGCGGTTAATCTTGTTTGGCATTCATTTCAATTAAAATTATTTTCACAACACTTGAGTTGCAATCAGTTTTCATGTCATTAGTAAGATGTACGGAATCCTGCAGGTCAAACAAAAAACTTTTTCATCAATTGATTGATTGAATTGATGGAAAAAAAATTGAGTGATAAGCTTCTAGGAAAAACACTTTTTGATGTGCTGCAAATTTGATATTGTCATGACGTAGTCAATGAATACAACATTTCATTCTACTTTTAATTCTTCAGTGAAAGAGCTTCATGAAGCAAGAGCCAAATCGATTCCTCTACGAAACCCTTCTTCACTTGGAAAAATCGATCGCAGCTTGAGAAATGGTTCTTATGGAGATTCTGTGAAACGTGGTCTTCCTTGCGAATCAGTAGAAAGTTGTCCTGAAAATCTAGAGAAGAAAATTGGATTGGATAATTTAGGAAACACTTGCTACAAGAATAGTATTTTACAAGTGTTGTTCATGATGAAGAATTTCAAGAACGAGGTTTTAATGATGAACGAGAACGGGAATGATTTCTACTCATTCATCAAACTCAAACACCTGTTCATGCAGCTGCAGTTTCGTAAGAAGGTATCATCTTTCCCTCCGATTTCCTGGAGTCTTTGAAGTCCACTAGATACTCGTTAGGACAACAAGAGGATAGTTCCGAATTCTTGGGGTTCTTGTTGAATACTCTTCGTGAGCAAAACAATAGCAAAATCAATACTCCTGACCGCCCTGGATTGACTGATTCCGTATAGTCCATCTCGTCTTGTGTTTGTAAATCTTTTGCTGGAAAAATCCTCACTTCTTTAGTTTGTAGTAAATATTCAAGAGGTAGCGAAAACTTATGTGAATTTCTGGAACTTCATTTAGCTTTTCCTAATATTACTAATAACCAATCCGTGCAAAGCTTATTGTTAAATCATCTGAAAATGGAATTTTTAACAGGTGATGATCGACTGTATTGCCAAACATGCGACAAACTAACTGACTGTTATAAGGAAACAAGTATATCTGAGACACCAGTCAATCTAATAATAACACTGATGATCTTCAAACAAGACCCAACCTCTAACGGAAGCAAGAAACTCTTTGGAAGGTTCGAAATAGATGAACATTTCAATCCAGCAGACCACTATTATAATATTCATGCAGTCATTGTTCACTGTAGTTCTGGCGTTGAATTTGATCATTATTACGCCTTGGTCAAAGACGAAACGGACTGGTTTAAGTTTGACGATAGTCGTGTCACGAAGTGTTCTGGCGATGCATTGAATTTATTTGAGCCTCTGCAGACACCCTACATTTTGTTTTATAAGAGAGAGGACATTGGTAAATCAAGATCTTCAGATGATGTGGTGCTGCAGGTTTTTCCGGGTTTTCCTGCAGCTGAAAAAGCAAATGCGCCACTGGAATCAATGAAGTCGCCCCGGAGCGCCAATTAATTTTTATTGTTTTAATTTTCTATAATAAAGTAATTATTTCTAGAAATTTTCAAATACAGTGTGTAATGCATCGGGTGTTCTTACTACATTGTGGTACGGTACGGACAAGAAGGATTATTTTCTTGAATTTTTGTGCCGCTTTCGAGAAGCAATACGCAGTATTAACTTTTGGTGCAATTATTTTGAGGAAAAATGAAAAAACACGTCAACAAAAGTATACAGGGGGACACATTTTGACATTCGCTTTGATGTTATTTCCCTATTGCACCCCCAGAACATGTCACCAATTTTTTTTAATGGATCACCCTATATTGTTTCGCATTATCAGATGCTCTATGATGAGCAGATTTCAACAACGTATGAATCATATGTTCTGAAGCTTATGGTTCAGGAGCTACAAATTATTTGATTTGAAAACAAGCCACCCTGAATAACTTTTAAAGCACTGATTATCAGGAAAAATAAGAAACACTTCAACAATAGTATACAGGGAGACACATTTTGACATATTCACATCTGACGTTACTTCCCCTAAAGCACCCCCAGAGCATGTCACCAATTTTTTTTCAAATGGATCAATCTATATTGTTTCGCATTTTCAGATGCTCTATAATGAGCAGATTTCAACAAAGTATGAAACATATGTTTTGAAGCTTATGGTTCAGGAGCTACAAATTATTTGAGTTGAAAACGAGCCACCCCGAATAACTTTCGAAAAAATGATTTGCAGGAAAAATTAAAAAAAGTCAACAATTATACAGAAGGCCACATTTTGAAGTATTCGTTTCAGAGACAAATATGGAAGCAATAAATCAAAAAAAGAGATTTTTTATTAATTCTTGAATTAAAATCTGATGACTGGACAATGAGAAAAAAAAGTTTCTATAGTAAATGTTCAAAACGTTTCCACCAACTTCCATACAATAGTACAAACGAGCCCTCACATGGGCTGCAGTGCCTCATGATGTTCCCTCTCAAATCTTCTAATGTTGTTGATTCTATCTCATACACTCTAGACTTCAAATGACCTCATGGAAATTAATCTACAGGAGTGAGATCCGGAGACCTTGATGGCCATTCTGTAGGACCTCTTCTGCCAATCCAGCGACCAGGAAAATGATCATGTGACAATTGTCGCACTGGAGCTTCATAATGAGAAGATGCACCATCCTACTGAAAACCTATTTCATTTTAGAAGTAAATTTATATCCTCCTCGATTGCCCTATTGATGCACGGTATGATTCGATTCTCTAACATATCCAAATATTTATCACTAGTCGAATTATCATCGATAAAAAAAGGTTCTATGATGTAGTCAGCTAAAATTCCTGCTCAATCATTCAGTTTTTGAGGTCATTGGTTATGAACTCGACGTTATAAATAAGGATTCGTATCACTCCAATATCGACCATTTTGCCGATTCCCCTCTCCATTCATACCACACGTACATTCATCCGAAAACCAAATTTTATACAAGAAATTCTGATGCAAGTCGTTCCGTTCAGTGACTTTTACAAAACTCGATACGTCTATCAAAATCATCTTCTTTCAATTCATGGACTATTAGTCTAATCTTATGTGGATGAAATTTGTACTTATGAAGGATCCTGAAAACATTTGTACGACTGATTCCTGATTCTCGAAATAAATTAGTAAGACAGATCCAGTTTCCATAAATTTATTCAATAATTCCGAAACGTATTTGTGTTGTACATTTCTTTCTGGAAGATTATCATTGAACATACGGACAGCAGCTCTAGCACTATTTCCATTCTGGTAGTACAAACTCACTATTTCAATCCGTTCTCGAAGCTTATAATCCATTGCTTCTCAAGAATTCATAAAAACAGAAACACCAATTGTAACTTCACCGTGAAGATAATCGTTATTGTAGAATGAGATAAATACAAAGTGAAGAGAATATCGAATTCAAACTTAACTAGGCAAAATGAAACATTTTTGAAGTATACTTCATATAGTCCAAGATCCCAGAGCGATCAGACATAACTTATTTTCTCACAGATGAAACCTTAGAGTCTCAGTAGCGTCTCGTGTGTTTTGAATACCTGCGTGTTTATGAAACTTGCTGAGTGACACCTGGGCAGGTACCAGGTGAGAAAGGTAACTAAAAATAAGAGCTACTTAACTTAAATTTGTATAACTGATTTTTATACATATTTTGTAGAATATTATTTCGAAATACTGTAATAAGTGTCAGACACTTGTCATGGACCAGAACTTTTGTCAGACGCTTTAAAGCTCCACTGAAATTAAATGAACTTTACTTACTTTTACATGTCTGATTTTTAAATATGTTATTAATGTGACTATAATAAAGTTATAATTAATCAGTCAGACAAATTAGAATGACCAAACATCCCTCAAACACAAAAATTAAGTAACCAGAAGTATGAGCGCGAGAGTGCTGTGCGTATGAGCCTCAGAGTTAAAAATTCAAATACATTGAGAATACTTACTGTTTTCGATCCGATTAGATATTTTTGCATCTCTGTTTTAATATGATGAACTCTAGCATTAAGATAAATATTAAAGTAAATTAATGTATTGAATATATTTGGGATAATTAATTAATTCGAAGCAATTTGGTTTCATAAGAATTTATATTTACTTTATTGTCAAAAAAATACCAGTTAGGATAATTAAAAAAAAATTGTAAAAAATTGTTCAACTAGGATTAATTGAAACAAACATTTTTCATCTTTTAATCATCATATTCATTGTCGCTATTATTAGAATTTTCATCGTTCAACCAATCATGATGATGACTCGGATGAGCAGCATCATTCCCAGTTATGTTGTTGCTGGCTGGTTCTTCTGCAAAAAATAGTTCAAAGAATTAAAAAACATAAAATCACAAACATAATAAATTCTAAACCTGAAATCAAAGTATAATACCTGGAGTTTGAAGGAATTCACTAACGTTTGCTGGTAATTGGTCACCATGAAACCAATGAAAGTGATATTGGTTTTCTTCTAATCTCTACCCATTGTGTTCAGGAGTAAAAATAATTGGTTGTTTTGCATTTGCATTATTCCATATGCTAGACATGTAATTAACACGGCGGAATTGGCATGGAATAACTCACTTGGCATGGTGGTGAACTGCTAGCATCAACATTTTTTAAATTTTTGCGATCGAATTCTTCGTTAATATTAGATACGCTGTAATTATTCAAAAATAACTGAAGCCGGGCAGCATCAATGTTGCACGTATCAGGCACTATAAATTTCGCAGATAAATTTTTGGATTATATTGAAAATATCTTTTTGGATGCGCTCATCGGTAAACAATTCTGATTCTCCAAACTGCATGAAAGCTCGCTGATATTCATGTTTCTTCATTAATATATTGAATGGTCTTTGTTTACCTTTTTTAAAAAAGGCGGGATTAAAGTCACATCCAGTTAGAGCGTGAAACCCTGGCAAACTTCTACATAAAGATGGTCCCAAGTACTCGTAAACCTCTGTCAAATTGATGTATCCCTGGTTATTTCCGGTGCCTGCGTTTAACCATACATTCGAATCATCATTTTTTAAATTATGCATATGTCCTAACATAATTATCGCAATGTCAGTATCAGAACATCTTATAACTAAATTTCCTTGGAATTTGTTATGGATTATTCGCTGTTTCAATACAATTTTAATTTTTTTAAATGTCTCTTCATTGTCTACAGAATATACATTTTGAATTGTTTTCTTCCATGATTTTCACTATTGCAAATAACTTAATATTTCTCACAAATTAAACGATATAAACAACAAAAACATTTGCTCTGACAGACTCGAACTATAGTAAAACCAATAATGATTGAGAGTAAAGCGCGTTGTCATATCTAAATTTTACGTTACCAGTTTATAGCAGAATCAAAATATAGTAAGCAGTAGAGTTGTAGGTTGTGGCAAATTATAGATAATACACAATACTAGTACGATTAAAAGGTATTATTTATGACAAAAATCAGTAATGAGCTTGTAATGAGTAATACTTATACATTTCCTGATTACTGATCAGTTAAAATTCATTATTTTCTGTATAGTGTTAGATATTTATTACAACTAGTGGCAACGCTGTACGCAATGATATTTCTGTCTTTGTCACTTTACCGTAACTTCCATCTCATCGTTGCAGTCCTCACTAATGTACTTGCAGCCATGAGCGTATCATTGGTTTGTGAATTATACAGCGTGAATTGTACGTTTTACAGTTAAGTTAGTCAGCAATCGACGTGTTGTGATAACAATTGGTGAAAATAATAGTGCTAATAAGTGTTTAAGCGTTACATAATTATATTTCTACACTGTTATCAAACTACTCAAAAAATGGGAGACATGGTCGGGCCTTCCACGTCGAAAAAGGTAAAACGGTTGGACTCTCGGTCAGTAAGAGAAAAACAAATTGTACTGCGAGTATTTCACTGTCTTGAAAGAGATCATCAGCTACCAAAGATGACTTTGTGCATATGTGCTGTAATTCTACGTGTGTACCTCCGAATAACCAACCGGGCATTTCTACATCATTAAGTTCCACAATTATAAAAGATAAATTAGTTGATATGTGCTCTGATTATACCGGTGTACCAAAATCATCGATTTACAAAATACTAAGAGAAGCAGAAATTCATGGGGACGTACAGACGCCAAAAACTAGTAGCGGACGAAAAAAAATCAGAGTTGATGAAGAAGCCACAACCAGTATACGCAGAACTATTCACAGTTTGTTTTTCAGAAATGAGCTGCCCACACTACAAACAGTTCTGGAGGCACTTAGCGATCATGAATTGGTCCCAAAAATGGGTAAAGAAACTTTTAGGAAACTTGTACACGAAATGAAATTTACGTACGGAAAAGTTGACAGGAAAAGCATTCTCATTGAACGTCAAGAAATAATAGCATGGAGAAGAAACTATCTAAGAAAAATTGACGAATTTCGGAAGCTCAAAAAAAAATTGTACTTCACGGACGAGACATGGGTTTACCAGGGACATACGGTCAAAAAAGTATGGCAGGATGGTAATATAACAAGTGCACGACAAGCCTTTAATGAAGGTTTGTCAGTTGGGTTAAAACAGTCATCTGGAAAAGGTAGTCGTCTGATAGTTACGCATATAGGAAGCGACAGTGGATTTTTACCAAATGGTGAATTAATATTTAAATCTAAGAAAACAGGCGACTATCATGAAGAGATGAATGCGGAGGTGTTTGAAAAATGGTTTGAAGGCATCATTCAACTTGTGGAACCTGGGTCTGTCATCGTCATGGACAATGCCCCATACCATAGTCGACATTTAGAACCATTACCGAAACAATCATGGAAAAAAGCAGCAATTCAAGAATGGTTAATTAATAAGAACATCCAATATAACAAAGATAGTTTAAAGGCAGAACTACTTCAGCTAACAAAATTACACACAGACAAATATAAAAAATTCGCAGTGGATGAAATGGCGTTAAGTCGTGGAATTACAGTTTTAAGGTTACCACCATACCACTGCGAATTAAACCCAATAGAATTAATCTAGGCGCAAGTAAAAGGATATGTGGCACGAGAAAACAGAACATTTAAATTAGTGGACATGCAACATCACCTACAAGAAGCTATTCGAACTGTTTCTGCAGAAGACTGGAAGAAATGCATGCAGCATGTTTTAAAAGAGGAGCAAAAAATGTGGGACGTAAACAACCGTATTGAACACAATATTGAACCAATCATAATTCACTTTGATGATAGCGGTAGCAACAGTGACGAATTTGAGGTTGAAGATTAGACGAAAATTTGTACATTTACATTCATATTATATTCTATTATCAAAAATTTGTAATTTGTATTTTCTAGTACCCCTGACGATGAGTTTAAGTTACTCGAAAGCTTGAGAATAGTTATAAAGAGTTCACTTATCAATTGCTGCAACCCAATAGTGAAAAAAAGGCTGATACTTGATGAAAATTCACAACGTATTCAAGAAACACTTTATTGTGAGAATTTCACCAAACAGTTTTACAAAAACGCAACACGTGTTTTGCTATACAAGTATAGATACAGTATAGACACGCCTGAAGAAGCTATTGAATAGCGAAACAAGTGTTGCGTTTTTGTGAAACTGTTTAATGAAAATTTCACAATAAAGTATTTCTTAAATTGATTAAACGCATTTGTATATATATATATATTATATTATATATATATATATATATATATATATTGTGTTTTTTATTAATATTGTTAATTTATTTGGTACCTAAATAAATAAAAAATGTGTATGAATATTTTAACTAATTGTACTAAGAATTTTTCTTTCATTCTTAACCCTCTCAAAAATTAATAAGCACGCCCCTGATTTGCTGTCAACTGGGCTTACTTCTACTCTCAATCATTATTGGGTTTAGTATAGACTAGATATTATAGGTGACGCGCAAGGGGCACATACACAGTAGAGTGAAACAGATTGTGAGTTAAAGAAGGAGAACCGAGTTATTATGGACGTCTCACTCACTCTGAAATGCAAGCACAGCACTCTCGCGCTCATTCTTCTGATTAGCTAATTTTTGTGTTTGAGGGATGTTTGGTCATTCTAATTTGTCTGACTGATTAATTATAACTTTATTATAGTCACATTAATAACATATTTAAAAATCAGACATGTAAAAGTAAGTAAAGTTAATTTAATTTTAGTGGAGCTTTAAAGCGTCTGACAAAAGTTCTGGTCCATGACAAGTGTCTGACACTTATTACAGTATTTCAAAATAATATTCTACAAAATATGTATAAAAATCAGTTATACAAATTTAAGTTAAGTAGCTCTTATTTTTAGTTACCTTTCTCACCTGGTACCTGCCCAGGTGTCACTCAGCAAGTTTCATAAACACGCAGGTATTCAAAACACACGAGACGCTACTGAGACTCTAAGGTTTCATCTGTGAGAAAATAAGTTATGTCTGATCGCTCTGGGATCTTACTCTAATAAAAACACCTACGAAACCTCTAGGTAACAGATTGTACAGAAGTTCATTCAGGGTGGCTTGTTTTCAACTCAAACAATTTTTAGCTTCCAAACTATGAACTTCAGACCATATTGTAATCTACATTTTGAAATATGTTCATCATGGAACATCTGATACTGCAAAATAATTGATACATTTAAAAAAAAATGGTGACATGCTTTAGGGGTACGATAGGAAAAGTTAGATCAAACGTGAATATGACAAAATGTGCCCCCCTATATACTGTTGTTGAGGTGTTTTTTTTTTATTTTTCCTGAAAATCATTGTTTCAAAAGTTACTCAAGGTGGCTCGTTTTCAACTCAAATAATTTGTAGCTCCCAAAACATAAGTTCAGACCATATGATTCATACTTTGTTGAAATCTGTTCATCATGGAGCATCTGATAATGCGAAACAATATAGGGTGATTCATTAAAAAATATGGTGACATGCTCTAGGGATGTGATAGGGGAAGTAATATCAAATGTGAATATTTCAAAATGTATCCCCCCGTATACTATTGTTAACGTGTTTTTTCCATTTTTTCTGCAAATCATTGCGCCAAAAGTTATTCAGAGTGCCTAGTTTTCAATTCAAATAATTTGTAGCTCTCGAACCATAAGTTTCAGACCATATGATTCATACTTTATTGAAATCTGCTCATCATGGAGAGTCTGATAATGCGAAACAATATAGGGTGATCCATTGAAAAAATTGGTGACATGCTCTAGGGGTGCGATAGGGGGAGTAATATCAAATACGTGAATGGGCATCACTTTGAACAATTTTTATGACTTATTTCTAGGTACCTAGCATTCTTATGAAATGATTCATCAAGTTATATTATTTACATTGTTATTAATTAAAGATTTGTTTTCGAATACACCTCTTTCAATTTCGCAATTGTTTCATATTCAAAATGATTCCTGACTGAATTCCACAACTCAAATTGAAACCATTACTTCGAACACCCAAAATTTTGACTAATTTTCATGAAATGATATCAGAATTTAACGTAGCATCTGAATATGTAATGACATACAGGGCGTTCCATTTTAAAAAATGGAATTTTGGAAATGGAATATATATATATAATATATATATATATATATATATAATATATATATATATATATATATTATATATATATATATATATATATATATATATATATATATATATATTTATATATATTTATATATATATATATATATATATATATAAATCGATTCAATTCGTGAGGTTGCAGTCAATAGCTGGGCTGTTACAAAGAAAACTCTTTGTTATATGTCAAGCTTTCGGTATATTTCACACCTTCGTCAGGACAACTACAATAATAAGATTATATATCTTGTAAAAAATATATAAATATGGAGAACTTACTAACGTGAGAATAAAATATAAAATGGTTCAAAAACAGATAGAAAAACATTAATAAATGACAGTTAATAAAAATTTGGCTGACAATGTCAAGTGGGAAAATTCTGAATGATACTCGAATTACTAGATTTTTTATTTTCTTTATCATATTTCAGTAGGTACGTGTAAATTTTGCTGAGACTATCAATATCAGTTCGTTTATTCATTGAATGTTCTTCGTTATTAATATGTATCATTTCCAAAAATATTCTTTTCGTTGTATTGGTTTCTCTATCTAAAATATTTGGATTTTCAAAATTCATTTTATGATCCTCCGAATTAACATGTTCTGTTAATGCACAAGAATTAACATTTCGTCTACAGTCGCTCTTATGGGAAGTGATGCGACTACTTAGAGGTCTAGATGTTTGTCCTATATATGTTTTAGAACAATCCATACAAGAAATTTTGTATACTAAATTGGATTTTTGTTTATTTGAAATTGGAGCTTTTACTTTACTGTATAATTTAGATATAGAAGTGACATTTGTTTTAGATATTTTGAGGTTATTATTTCGGAATACATTAATTAATTTTGGAAATTAATATTTTTGGAAATGATACATATTAATAACGAAGAACATTCAATGAATAAACGAACTGATATTGATAGTCTCAGCAAAATTTACACGTACCTACTGAAATATGATAAGAAAATAAAAAATCTAGTAATTCGAGTATCATTCAGAATTTTCCCACTTGACATTGTCAGCCAAAATTTTATTAACTGTCATTTATTAATGTTTTTCTATCTGTTTTTGAACCATTTTATATTTTATTCTCACGTTAGTAAGTTCTCCATATTTATATATTTTTTACAAGATATATAATCTTATTATTGTAGTTGTCCTGACGAAGGTGTGAAATATACCGAAAGCTTGACATATAACAAAGAGTTTTCTTTGTAACAGCCCAGCTATTGACTGCAACCTCACGAATTGAATCGATTTATAGTTAATCCAGTCACTAATTATTCTGTTATATATATATATATATATATATATATATATATATATATATATGAACAATTCCTTGGAGTTATTGGGATAGCAGCGAAGCGCAAGTGTACTCTTATAACATTATATTTCCAATATTTCGACAATGGTTATTGTTATATATATATATATATATATATATTATATATATATATATATATATATATACATATATATATATATATATATATATATATTTATATATATTTATATATATATATATATATATATATTATATATATACATATATAGATATATATATATATATATATATATATATGTATATATATAAATATATATATATATATTTATATATATATATATATATATATATACATATATATATATATATATATATATATATATATATATATATATATATATATATATACATATATACATATATAGATATATATATATATATATATATATATATATATATATATATATATATATATATATATATATATATATATATATATATATATGGTAAAATGGATTAACAGGGTCTCTCAGTCAAAAAATCAAAAATCAAACTCTGCTTTACTTTGCCAAGCTTTCGCTTCTAATGGAAAGCTTCTTCAGGGCCTATAATTTAATGATTTTTGAATATTTTCGCCTTTGAATAACATTACAAATCATACTTACAGTAAAAATGAGTGAACAACAATAAATTGAAGATATAAATTGACGTAAGAGTTAACATGTATACGATTTTTTTTGAGAGTTTGACAAATGTCATACCTTCACATAAATGTCATTTTTCAATGGGTATGATGATTTGATAATTTTGATAATTGAAAAATATTCAAAAATCATTAAATTATAGGCCCTGAAGAAGCTTCCCATTAGAAGCGAAAGCTTGGCAAAGTAAAGCAGAGTTTGATTTTTGATTTTTTGACTGAGAGACCCTGTTAATCCATTTTACCATACATTTCTCCAGTCGCTATATATATATATATATATATATATATATATATATATATATATATATATATATATATATATATATATATATATTATATATATATATATATATATATATATATAATATATATAATATATATACCGGGTGTCCCACATTTATGTGACAGGTAATATCTGGTTTGTTGAAGGAGATACACAAAAATGTTTCATACAAAAGTTTTAGGAGTTCATGAGAGCTATATTTTGATATCATTTTTAAATATACAGGGTGTTTGGTGTAGGTGCTACAGACCAAAATTCCATTTTTTGAAATAGAACGCCCTGGATATCATTACATATTCAGATGCTACGTTAAATTCTGATTTCATTTCATGTTTGGTTTTTGAAATTCGGTTACGGCGTTGTTGAGTTATTGCACTTTTCCTTAAATATAAAGTTTCAAAAAAACTTATTTACTCGTACACGAATCCAGTCTATATCTTTTATTAAATTGAACTAGACTACTACTGAATACAAACCATTATTTTCACCTCTACGATACGATATCGATATCAGTTGAATATAATATTGAAATTCTTGAGAATGTGACTAACTTGAGGGTGAATTGCTTTATATTGCACAATTTCATCAAGTAGCTTATGCTTGTTGATGCCATAGTAACAAATGTTGTTGAATTGTATCTACTTGTCAGTTCGATTCAGTGATTCTTTGCAAAACAGTAACTGTGTTCTTTGTGCGAAAACCCCAAAGCCATGTGGTTTTCGCACATGGCCATGTGGCCATATAAGCCATGTGTTGGCTTATATTATTATTCATCCACATGTTTCTATCCGTACTCTTGCAGAAGAAGTTGGTGTGAGTAAATCTAAAGTACAGAGAATTCTGAAAGAAAATAAATACCACCCATTCAAAATTCAGTTGGTACAAGGTTTGAAACCCACGGACTTTGAACGACGACTTGAATTCATTGCTTGTATTCAGGTAATATTACATGAAAGTCCTAACATATTCAGTCAAATTTTGTGGAGCGATGAATCGCGATTCCACAATAATGGAGTTGTGAATCGACATAACAGTCACTATTGGTCTCAAGAAAATCCCCACTGGGTCCGCGAAAGTAATTTTCAAACTACTTGGGGTATTAATGTATGGTGTGGATTGTTCAATGGCCGCATCATAGGACCTTACTTTTTCAATGAAAATCTCAATGGATTGCGATATTTACATTTTCTAGAAAATGATTTGATCCAGTTGATGGAAGATATCCCCATAGCAGAACGAGGAATTTGGTGGCAACAAGATGGTGCTCCTCCTCACAATTCACAGGTTGTTACTGAATATCTGGATAGAACGTACCCAAATAGATGGATTGGTAATAAGGGTCCGATTCGGTGGCCGGCTCGTTCCCCAGATTTATCACCGCTTGATTTTTTCCTGTGGGGTATTTAAAAGATATTGTTTTCACTACTCCCCCTTTGAATGTGGATGATCTAAAAATGAAAATTCAACTAGCGTGCAGTGATATTACGCCTGATATTATAAGAGCGACTTGTACGAGAGAAGTGATTCGACGTTTCGAAGCCTGTATAATATCTAATGGGCATCACTTTGAACAATTTTTATGACTTATTTCTAGGTACCTAGCATTCTTATGAAATGATTCATCAAGTTATATTATTTACATTGTTATTAATTAAAGATTTGTTTTCGAATACACCTCTTTCAATTTCGCAATTGTTTCATATTCAAAATGATTCCTGACTGAATTCCACAACTCAAATTGAAACCATTACTTCGAACACCCAAAATTTTGACTAATTTTCATGAAATGATATCAGAATTTAACGTAGCATCTGAATATGTAATGACATACAGGGCGTTCCATTTTAAAAATGGAATTTTGGAAATGGAATATATATATATATATATATATATATATATATATATATATATATATATATATATTTTTATATATATATATATATATATATATATATATATATATATATATATATATATATATTATGAACAATTCCTTGGAGTTATTTGGGATAGCAGCGAAGCGCAAGTGTACTCTTATAACATTATATTTCCAATATTTCGACAATGGTTATTGTATATTATATATATATATATAATTATATATATATATATATATATATATATATATATATATATTTATATATATTTATATATATTTATATATATTTTATATATATATATATATATATATATATATATATATATATCCCTGAAAAAATTAAAAAGATTAGCTGAAAAATATCAATTTTATTAAGCAAAAAACTTTAATTACAATGAATAATCTAGTGATCTACACATCTTTCAATAGAATTCATTTTCTGAAATTGAATCCTTCCTTTCTTTGGAAGATTCCTACATTTTTTTGTATCAAGACGGAGAACTAGAAGGCCAAAAACTTTCTGATGAAGGTATATTTTTAGATTTTCATTTTTGGGAGAGAAGTGTTTTTGGAGGGCGTTACAATCAGATTACTTCGTTTACAATGTTCTTCTCGAAATATGCATTCAAAAATTAAATTCACAATTCATTCGAAAAATATCCTTGTGAAAATTGAATGATTGCATCATCTGAATTCATGAAACTCTAGGTACATATAAGATATACTATTATTAGTAATCACTTGTCGGCTGAACATACGACGTGTATTTCAAGAGTGTTCTGGATTAAGTTGATGAAAGATATAACCTTCCTCTGTGAGTTGATTATCAGTAATTATTGTAATCAAAACAATATTTTATAGTGCGAAATATCTTGACGTCCAAAAATACATTGTAGGAATTTTTCCTATTCATATTTATTTATCGATAGAACATAATTAATGATATTTTTCATTACAAAATCATTTTGACGATTAGCGTCTAATGGTTACGCGAATAATTATTCGTAATTAAAAGTATCAGTAAACAATAATAGTCCTTTGAGTTGAGAGACCGAATATTTATATCTATTGATACTGAACACTGCAACCTCTAGATGAAATTAATGAATATTTTCCTTTTCTCGCCCAACGTTTCGGATGCCAAGTTAGTGTCCTCCAAAAGATGGTTTAAGCCAACTTGTTAAAACATGAAGTAAAATTTTCAATTTCATCACGGCTTGCTGAATTATATTATATATATTTCATTATCATTATATATTATGTTATATTTCATTATTAGTTTAACAGCTCGAGCTAATTTTTGGTGAATTTTTAATTACACTCACTTACTTTTGTCCACTGATCAGGAACCTGGAGACAAAACTTGGCGCTCCGGTCTACGTTCGGAGATAAGCGGCTACTTAAATTTTGAAAAATTGACTATTTCAGAAACAAACTTTGGATAATATGATATCGTAAAATGACAGCTTCTTCACGATTACATGCTGCGAAGCTTTATCACCCTGTCTTTTTAATTTTTCCATACAAAAAGTTTAATTCCTCCAAAACGTTTGATTCCTTCAAAATAGGATATTTTTTAGCAAATCATGAAACTAAATAGCACTTTTGTGAGTACATGGATCAAGTGTGTCTTCCACACACAATTAATCCATGTTTGTGGACTCAATAGATAGAAAAGTATCATTTACGCAATGCTTTGAAAAAGTAATGATCTATTTTCTTCGGTAAAGCCGATTGGAATTCTCAAAATAAGGAACATAATTTTCATTTCTTGACTTCGACTTTCCGCGATATTGGCAACGAATGATAACAAAAACTAAAATTATGATGAAATGCACTATTTGGAACCTTTGGTGTGATAATCAATATTACTGGAGCTTTTTCTCAACACCAAACCGTTATTTCAACATCTCTACACGTGTTCCAATCACCTACTGTTCGAATATGGTTGTATACCTTTTCAGAGCTGCGATAAAGAATACATAAAATAAACATCCATATTGGTGAAATGTAGACATAGATTTCACTGAGGGAATCAATGTCTGATCTTCTATTAAGGCAATTACTTGATTGTAATATGAATGACATTTCCAAAAACAATCTTTTAGATGTATTTCTTTCAATTGATAAAATGATACTTGAATTATAGTACATTTTATGAGATTCTTCGAAAACATGATTACTGAGAGCACATCTCTCATAGTAGACTACATATATACGTGTATCTGTCTTTAGGCCCATCATCAGTATAGTGTAGCCAAGTGCAAGAATTGAAAACACTTGGTTGTCCACGGAGCCATTAGCAGTAGCCATCCGCACATTTATGGTATCAGTAAATATATCTTGTTTTTACAATAATACTATTAACATCACGCACGGAGGCAGCTATAGCTCCCTGCGTGACATCCGGGTCCAGGAAATGATAATGATAAAAAGATTATTGAGTATCATGATGTGAATATAGAAAATGATTAATCGGACATATCGCTCAAGAAAGTGGCAACGTTTTTCGGGTTTTTGGCCCATCATCAATATGGTGTAGCCAACTGCAAGAATGGGCAACACTCGGTTGTCAAAAACCCGGGGGGGGAATGATCCCCACCCCGAAAGTTTTACAAGCAACGGCCATCCAAAAATTATATCAAATAAAACGTTTGGTTTGTTTGAACATCGCAGGAGCATGAGAATAAAACCAGCCGCGGCAATAGAATTAATTACTGTCTGTCTCCTCTGGACCTGTACGTTAAGGAGGTTGCGTTAATGGCCATGTTACGATTGCACACGGCTGGTGTAAACCTTGAAGTAGGAATGGGTCAATTGAGGCTGAGCCTATGGCGAGAAACGCTTACTGCGCAACCTCTGCTGCAGGCAACCAGTGATGCAATTCTGTTTAAAAATCTGTTTTTCCGTTAATCAGCTGCCGCCTTCATACGAACGACAACTCTCAGAAGTTGAGAAACTTGTGCGAGTTAAGAACTAACGAGTTCTTACCTTTTAACGTGTGATTCCTAACACCCAGGTTTGTGTTTAATAAACCCTACAAAATACAAAAATAGAAATAAAACAGAACACAGAGTCAGATGCTACAAATGCAATACGCATATATACAGATGGCTCAAAAATCAATGAAGGCGCAGGATATGGAGTGTACTCCAGATCACTAAGCCTACGGATTAAGTGGGAATGGGAAAAATACCAGCGTGGTAGAAACATAACTGGCAAAAAAAACAATCTGCACTGAAAGCAGACAAGTCCTATTAGCCTAGAACAGACGTGTTACCTCAGGCCTAATACTAGAGTGCCATCAAGATTTAGCCAGAGCTTCGGTAGATAATTATCCTCTTTAACCAAGGAAGCGGCTGGACTAAGAATTTTGAGACCCAGTGGCACCTACGGCCTGATGACTTCGACAATTGCGAAACTAGCCAAATGTTATACTACGCTCAATCCCTAAAGAGAAGAGATGAAATCAAAGGATGCAATTTTTCCAGGATCACCCTGGGCGACCCTGGGAAGCTGACGCCGAAGAAATATCTAGCGATGACCAGGAGAAATCTACTATTAACAGTAGTATTTCTGACTGGCCACTGTCGACTAAAAAACACCTCAATAATATGGAGCTAGTGGACACACCTCTATGCAGGATGTGTGAACAGGAAGATGGAACTGTCAGGCATGTCCTATGCGAGTGTAAGTTGAACAGGAAGATGAAACTGTCAGGCATGTCCTATGCGAGTGTAAGGAGTTATCGTCAATGAGAGAGTGTGTGTTCGGCGAGTTTTGGCCTACACCTACTAGGAGATGTCTACTAGTGACCTGTCCAGTGTATGGCACGAAGGCCTTCTTCATAAACTAATCGCGTTTGATCTGCTTCGGGGCCTGATCCGGTGGATTGGGTATTTTCTGAATGACAGAACATTTCAAGTTAGAGTGGAGGACAACAGAGAGATCCTCGAGATCTTCTTCGGCCAGAAGACTGAGGATCTCTGGAAGGGAGATCGACTGGCAAGCGCGGGTAAAGTTTTTAGGCCTTCTTATAGACCGTAGGCTCACCTGGAACCCGCAAACCCGCACATGATAACCATGAAGGCAAAGATCGATGGTCGGATCAAAAGTCTGTACCCTCTGATCAACAGACATTCTAAATTAAACCTAGAGAACTAGATGACGATCTATAAAACGATGTTCAAGCCTGTCATCAGGTATGCTTCAGGCGTCTGGGGACAAGCGGCTCCGTCTAATTTCTCCATTCTGGAGAGATTGCAAAATAAGTTAATACGGATGATAGTGAATGATCCGTGATTTGTACGGAATGAAGCCATCCACAGAGATTGGCAGCTGCCTTTCATTAAGCAGTCCATTCAGTGGGGGAATCGGCAAGTCTTTGATTGCGCAGAAACCCACGATAATCCGTCAGTAATGGAAGCTATGGATTATGCTGTAGATGACCCCTCTCGATATAGAAGGCCCAGACACTCTGTCGACTGAGGCCCTCATGTCCTCCGTTAAAAGATAAGCAATATCTTCATCCAAACACCCCAGTCAGGTAGGGGTCCACGTGAAGGGCAGTGCTGAAGTCTGAGGACATTCATGCCGCTATCCCATATCAGTTTCGACCCGTTTGTCTCCCTGACGAATATCAGTCGAAAGGGTAAGGGAGCCAGGCTCCAACCTGTTTCAAGCCATGATGACATGAACAAGGGACCTGCCCACCTTCCTGGAAAAGACAGGATCGACGACCTAGGAGGACAACTCCTTAGGAGGATGTACAATGGGTCGCATGTGGCCTAAGTGCTGTGGGCCTACACTCACACTCCCCATTCTACGGATACAGATACTATTAGAATAATAAAATCCGTTGGAAATTTCATCAAGTCCTTGGCAAAACGAACCAAGTGTTTGAAATAAAATATTGAAAAAAACTTCCCCGAAACACAATGGAAAAACCTTACGGTAATGTGCGTATAAACTTTCAAGGATCCTGGCGACACAACCTGTTTCAACATGTACCCTGAGAGGACTTTCTCTTCTCTGAGACGCCTTAAAACTCCACAAGCCAGGAACGACTAAACGGTTTGGCGTTAATGTCAATGCGTCAATCCATCGACACCGAGGAGGTGATTGATTGGTTTGCTGCATAGAAAGCTGGAAAACTCAACTTGATATTGTAAAAAGATGTTGATATTTCTGTAATAGTTCTCAAATAAATATATATGATCATGAAATACAATTTTCTTTCTTTCCTTATTTTTATATTTCATGTTTTTCTACTGCTCCACCAAACCGAACCCACCCGAAATTGTTTTGTGGCTACGACCTTGTATATCAAAAATTATACAATTCTTGGACACAACACTCCAAAAAAGAGGGGTGGGCAAACCATGAACACGTGTTTCTGGCTATTGGCCTCATCAGCGCGGTGCAGCCAAGTGTAAAGATAGGCAACACTTGTTTGCCGAAAGCAGGAAACAACTCATACGCATGGAGTCAACAACAGAAGCCAACCACACATTTGTGGTTCCAGTTAGAAGACCAAGAATTCCCAGGCTACATCTAACATTACCACGTAGGCAGCTATAACAACCTGCGCGACATCCGGGGCAAACAAGTGTTGCCTATCTTTACACTTGACTGCACCGCGCTGATGAGGCCAATAGCCAGAAACACGTGTCCGCGGTTTGCTCCCCCTTTTTGGGGTATTGTGTCCACGAATTGTATCATTTCTGATTGCTATCATACACACTCTAAAATCTCTATTCGTATATATATATATATATATATATATATATATATATATATATATATATATATATATATATATATATATATATATATATATATATATATATATATATATAGTCTCTAGGATACTTGATTAAAAATATAAATTAAATATTTCATATATTATTGCAAGATCAAACCAAAGCATTCCAAAGAAATAGACTGCCGTTTTTTCTCCCGTAATGTCGCATCATGCATCAGTAATATCTATAAACTTCATGGTTAACTTTTGAATTTAGCCAGAATAGCATTCAGCCATTCATTTACAGAGCATATGCTAAGCATTCTGTTAGTCTAACTCAGCACCTGACATGGTCTTTATTTCTTTACTTTTCTCTAGACCTAGTATTCCCGACTATCTTTGGACTATTTTCTACTATCATTCTGTTTTGCTTCTCCCTATTTCAAATGAAAACTGTTGAAAATCGTCCACCTAAATTGTTATTCACAACTTTCTTGGAATCGGTAGAAGAACAGAAACAGTGCACAACTGTTAACTCAACAGAATTGCCATTCATTCACCATTATATACCATTATTACATTTGTGCAACATTTGTGATTTGTAGAAATGGTGAATAAAAGCAATATTATCATTATTCTGATCACAGTCTGTTTGTGTTTGCGTTCGGGAATGTGTTCATAAAAGAGCTTGTTATTACCCGAAAAACCGAAAAATTGTTGGTGTCTGTGTAATTCACAGAGAAAGGCAAAGAAAAAAGTTCTCTTTTTCTGTATATTTAATAAGGTTTTGACTCAGTTGAATAGCGCACATTGACTTAGAGGAGAGATTGGCATAGAAAAAAATAAAATATAAATTAATTGAAATATTTATCAAGTAGAAATATAAAGAAAATATTGAGGAAAGATGATATTCCAGTATACAATGTGGTTTGTATCTATCAACATCGACATTGGTATTCACTCATGGACACTTGGACCCAAAATTTTCCGAAACCGGATGCATGCGACTCCTAGTCAAAACACTTTCTGTTGATAATATTGAAAATCGACTAATTAGAAAGAGGAGGTCAATTCACTTGGTAATATCAATTTGTAGTGATTAATCAAAGAATGTTTACTCAATTATTAGGAAAAATTATCAATAACAAGCGATATTCGTATTAATTGACAACCGCAACTGCTTTGCTGGCACACAATTTACGAACAGTCACAATAAGACCGATTTTGATAAGATAAAAATAATGTTTTCATCATACGAAACTGACTAGTTGCAAATCTGTTTTCTTCAATCGGTTTTTAAAATTCATTCAACGTGTATCGTGTGGAAACCTACAAACTGACATCACAAACTGCATAGAATAAGCCAATTGCAAAAAAAAAAACAAGATTAGAATATTTACTGAATCCTAATGGTATAAGACGAAATTAACGGTACTATTTCATAACATATTCCATCAAAACAAACACTGTTATAAATTACATCATGAAGCACGTCATCATAATTAAACCTCAATGAAATACCAGATAATATATTTTCTTTTCTTCTAACTCAACTGATGGTTTTCCATTGGAATGCCATTCGTTTGTTCAGAAAAACAGAATTCCTCTGGAAATACGACGATGAGAAACAATGAGCTAGTAAGGCGTCTATGTCTAATTGAACTTCTTTGCCAATTAGCCGTAGAGAATCTTGGACCGAAAACATAGTTTTCAAAGAAATTACGCCAAAGATATGAGGTTAGGTCACTGGGACCTAACCTCATATCTCTAATCTTTTCAATAAAATGTTCGGACATGGAACTGTTGCAACCACGGCAAAAAAACGAACATCCTAAATATATAAAGAAAAGGCAGATAACAAGATTGGGGATACCAGAGCACATTTTGAAATCAACTGATCACGCAAAAAATGCAGTGAAAGAAAAATTGTAACCAAAGAACTTCACAACCTTGAAGAATCCTTCAATATATTCCTCTGGCAGGCACCAATGTATTTTATTCCACATTTGTGAAAATATATTTAGGTACCTATTTCCAGTTGAGGTATTTTCGACAATTATTTTTTTAGGGGAGGAAAGGTTTTGGTTTCCACTTCTATATATTCATACAAAAAATATGAAAATTTTCCAAAGAAAGGAAACTCTGTTCTTAAAGAAAAATGAATTGAAGTTAATCCGAGGTACAGAGTATGAATTGATGTGAATTTTGCTGGTGGAGAAAAGTTTAATGTGATAGTAAAAGAAAATATAAGGATTCACAATATTATCTCCACATTATCTGAAATTTTCCGAGGAAAACCGGATTTTCAGTTTTTCATTTTTCTGGTAGAAAATCCATTTGCTTTGCACGGTATCCGGTAAATTCTAAATACGCTATGATTTATGTCAAACGAAATATTCGGTATGATATTTTAAATTGATGTTACACCTAGAAAATTGCTTCATTCTCAACCTACAATATCCATCTTTTCAAAATCGATAGAACCTTCCGGTTCTGGGGCAGGTGTTTTCAGGCGCAGACCCAGAACAGAGATATCAACCTACCTAGGAAACTAAGCGACTGTATCTCAAGCGGAAATTTACGCTATTGAAATATATGCGGAAATATTGGAAGAATCCAACCTCATACACAAGTCAATGAAAATATTCTCGGACAGTCAAACAGCATTGGAAGCTCTTGGCTTCTACCAAGCAACGTCTAAATTGGTAGCAAATTGCCAAAAACGAATCTCCTCAATAGGAAGACTTGACAAATTGTCTTTGGCTGCTCACTCCCCTGCAAAGGAATGTGCTGCAAGCAGCTTCATTGGACCAGAACCTGTCATTGGCTTCGCTTTTGGCTTTGCCAAACAAACATTGAACACATGGATGACAGGAAGATTTACGGACTTCTGGCAGAATCGTTCAGGATTGGCTCACTCAAAAGCGTTTATTCAACCTTCAAACCTTGATACCAAACAGTTGTTGGACTACAGTAGTGATGAACTACGATATCTAACAGAACTTCTTACAGGTCACTGTCATTTGAATTATCATATGCAGAGACTCGGACTGTTGGAAGACAGTGTGTGTGTCACCTCTGTTTGGAAAATGATGAAACAGCAGAGCACATCCTTTGTGCCTGCCCCGCTCGGGACCGAATCAGGTTTTTAGAGTTCGGCAGAGCCGAACTCTAACCATCTGTCCTGAAAGAACAGTCACTATACAAACTAATCGGCTTCGTTAAGAAGCTGGGTTTATTTGGTCGAGTGTGAATAGGTGTGAACCACAATAAACCCTTGCGGGTGACGCTGGAGTGTTGAATAGACCCACTTACTTTAGACCTAACATAACGTAACCTAGTTCAAAAACACAACGAATCTACAGAACTTAATATTTCATTTGTATTATTCCTATCATGTTGCAATTATATCAGAGAAAAATATTTTTCATTTTGTAACTTCAAAGGTCCGTAATGTGGTAAGGAAGGATTTTAGAAACAAAAGTTATATCAAGTACCTCATCTATACATTTCCTAGAGGAAAAGAGGACGTCCGGGGACACCCTGTATCTCAATTTGAATAAGGCAAATCAATCTCCTGATTTTGACTACATCGAACTTTATTACGAAATCAGTGCTTTAAAGTCTTCCATAAGAGAAAATGCTAGTCCATTAGAAGTTTGAAATTATATTTATGGAAATTCTGTATAAAAGTTCTTCACGGTCTCAAACCTTAAAGGCAACCATCAGATAATAATTATTCTTCCAGTCGTATACAGGATTCCTCAAAAATATGACTTTGGCCCAAGGGTAAATAACCTTCATTTTTGACAATAGCCAAAATTGTTATTGAGAAAAGTTGATCAAAACTCAATACTAGGTTCAAATGTGCGATTACATTCAATGACATGAAAACATTGTTTAATTTTTTATCTACAATAATGATGTAAGCATACTTACGTGAAATTTAGAATGCGTTGATAAACAAATGATATTTAGTGTGGAAGGAAAAATAGAAATTGTGATAATCGTTGATGATAATTATAGAAGTTATCATGAAGTAGCTGAAATATTTAACAATAGACATCTAGATCAAAATAAACACCATACATCACTAATGAGAATTATGGAAAAATTCAAATAATGTAAAAATGAATATTACTGGAGTTTTTTCCCAACACCAAATCGTTATTTTTACACCTCGACACGTGTTTCGATCACCAAGAGGAAGATAAAACTACTGTAAACTGTAAAACTGTAAACTGTGAAAAACTACTGTAAAAATGTTAATAATACATTCGCAAAGAAACTTCGAAAGTAGAAAGTCGAAAGGAAAGTTAGAAGACGAATATTTTTTTCTGACGAAGCTACATTCACGTCGAATAGAACAGTGTGCATGGTGAACTGTCTCCAATCCTCACTTTACGCTTGAAATTCTTAATCAATATTACTTCAAACCTAACGTCTGGTGCGACATTGGCAAGGATAAAATTATTTTTTTTCGAGATTCTATGACTTGTCAACGATTTATCAATTTTTCACAAAATCAGTTGCATGATTTTTCTCGTGATCTTCCAAGACATCAACGGCAACGAGTATGGTACCAACAAGACGGCGAAACACATAGTACGATGGAAGTTTAAAAATCTGTCTGTTTAAAATATGTTTTTCCGCTAACCAGCTGTCGCACCCCTACCAACGACAATCCTCAGAAGTTGAAATTTGTGCGAGCTAAGGATTAACGAGATCTTACCTATCTCTGTATCTGTAGAGCAGGGAGGGTGAGTGTAAGCCCACAGCACTTAGGCCACATGTGACCCATTGTACATCCTCCCGAGGAGTTGTCCACCTAGGTCATCGTCCATCCTGTCCTTTCCAGGAAGGTGGACAGGTTGCTGGGAGACATCTTCTTTATATCGGCAGGTGTAGGCCAAGACTCGCCGAACACACACTCTCTTATTGACAATAACTCCGGGCACTCGCACAGGACATGCCTGACAGTCTCATCTTCCTGATCACACATCCTGCATAGAGGTGTGTCCACTAGCCCCGTTTTATGGAGGTATTTCCTTAGTTTACAGTGGCCAGTCAGAAATCCTACTGTTAAGCGGAGAATTTTCCTGGTCATCGCCAGATATTTCTTTGGCGTCAGCTTCCCAGGGTCGCCCAAGGTGATCCTGGCAAGATTACATCCTTTAATTCCATCCCATCTTTTCAAGGATTGAGCATGGGTGTAACATTTGACTAGTTCCGCAATTGTCGAAGTCATCAGGCCGTAGATGCCACTGGGTCCAGCCGCTTCCTTGGCTTAAGAGTCGACAATGCGATTACCTTTACTCCTGTCGTGCCCTTTAACCCACCTCAGGATAATGTTATTATCTACCGAGGCTTTGACTGAATTTTGGTGACACTGTAGTACTAGCTCTGAGATTATACGTTGTCTGTTCAAGGCTAATAGGGCTTGTCTGCTGTCAGTGCGATTGTTATGTTTTTGCCAGAAATTCCTTTCTTGGTTATTTCTATTGTGGCGATTGAGATACCAGCCAGTTCTGTTTGGACCACGCTGGTATTTCTTCCCATTCCCCACTTAATTCTTAGGCTTAGTGATCTGGAGTACACTCCACACCCTGAGCCTTCTTTGGTTTTTGAGACGTCTGTATAAATCCGTATTGCATTTGTATCATCTGACTCTATGTTCTACTTAATTTGTATTTTGTAGGGTTTTTTAAACACAAACCTGGGTTCAATTGCATCGCTTGTTGCCTGCAGCAAAGGTTGCGCAGTAAGCGCTTCCCGCCATAAGCCCAGCCTCAATTGACCCATTTCTACTTCGAGGTTTACACCAGCCGTTCGCAATCGTACCATGGCCATTAACGCAACCTCCTAAACGTAGGTTAACGTGTGATTCTTAACACGGCAATACCTTGAAAATATCTTCAATGTCGTTCATATATTTAACTCAATTAGATTTTTTCTTCTGGGTTCACTTAAAAAAAGGTATATCAACACAGGTCATTCCCAAACGTAGAACATTTGAAAACAATTATTACGGAAAAAATTCAGGATGTAACCCTGGACATAATTAGAAATGTATTGAGGCAATTTTCTTGGAACGGAAACCTGTATTTTGAGAGAAAGCGAATTTATTGAAGCACTGGTGAATTGATGATAAACGATTACACGCTTCTTACGCAATTAATATTATTGGCACTGTAATTATGTAGTTGATAATTATTATAAAAAAATCGTTGATTTTAATGCATCAATAAAATAATACGAAATAGAGGTTAGAAGACGTGAAGGTTATCAAAATTTTAACGAGTGAAGAGATAACAGATAAAAGTTTCCGATATTTTCAAAAATAATTTTAATTTACTGTTGGACAAAATTATTATTTTCTGACAATACCTCGTTTACAATTGAAAAATATAATACACGATGGTTGCATTTCAGGTTCGAGACCATGCAAAACTCTTTCTGAGGAATAACTTTTTCCAGAGGCGTAGCTACCGCCGTATCAATTATACGGGGCCCCCAAACCAACGGGGCCCCCAAACCACGAGAGCCCACAACGTGCGTAAGCAAAAATTAATAAAAAATTCCCAATTTTATTTTACTTCTGAAATGACAAGATTGAAAACAAACAAATTGTTTTTTCCCGTTTAAGAGTTGGCAACACCCTACACTACATCGGTTATTATCGTTGGCTACGGGATTTTCCCGTTTCAGTCATATACTTCAACGGGGATGCCCCCGTAAAATAATACGTCTAATCTGCATACGAACCACGGAGAGCAGTGTTTATTGAAGTTTTTAATATAATTGTGCATTACTTCATAATACAATACAAACAATTTGTTCTCCTGATTAAATAGTGTTAGTAAGAAATTTATAAAAAAAACAATGAGTGAAAGGAAAAGAGATTATCCGAGCGGAGCTACGAAAAGAAAAAAATAAACAGAAAAGGAAAGTTTTAATCTTCCTCTTTGAAGATGATCACTTAGTGATCGAAACACGTGTCGACGTGTTAAAAATAACAAAAGCACAAAAGATTATCACGAGGAGATGACAGCTGATGTTTTCGAAGAGTATTTTGAGCAGATGATTGAACATATACCACCAAACTCAATTATAGTATTAGATAATGCACCTTATCATTCACGACTAGTTGAAAGACTTCCAACGACTGCGTGGAAGAAATAGGATATCATTGACTGGCTGCGGAATAAGTCCCTGCCTTACGAAGATGGAATGGTTAAAGCAGAACTTTTAAAAATTGCCCGGCAACACAAATCTAAGTTCAAGAAATACGTAGTTGACAAAATGGCGGAAAGACGAAACATCACAGTCCTTAGACTTCCACCTTACCACTGCGAATTAAATCTAATTGAACTTATTTGGGCACAAATGAAAAGCTATGTGGCTAGAAAAAATACGTCATATAAAATACAAGCTGTACGTGAATTGTTATATGAGTCTTTACAACATATTACAGAACAAAATTGGCGAGATGCAGTAAGACATACAATAGAAGAAGAACAAAAAATGTAGGATCTTGACAATATAATTGATGCGACTGTAGAGACACAACCGTTAATTATTAACCTGCAAGACGACTCGGATTCCGAAGATGATCCTGTTTATTTTGAATTTCAATAGTTTTGTAAGTAATCGTAGTTTATATCATTTAAAAATAGGTATTAATTCAATAAATGTATCTTTTACAAATTGCAAGTAACTTATTATTTTTGAATAAAATAAAGAAATTTTTTAAAAATAAAAATACAGTAACTAATGTTTTAATCATATACTCTACGGCACTGGTCACTCATTTCCACTCAAAATACCTACATAATCGGATTAAAAGTTTTATAGCTGTATTGTATTTCTTCAGATACAAGGTGGGTTAGTCGAAAACATCTTAAACTGCCAGTTTTAGTTTGGTTTTTGTTATTATATCATATTAGCTGTCCTCTCTGTATTTCAGTTCTCTAATGAGGGTCAAACTTGCAGTGAGCTATCAACAAATTATGAACGGACTATAGTTTTAAATGATGCTGCGAAAAATATTCGTGAAGTGTCGACTTTTTTCGATAATCTAAAATTAATATATACTTTTTTGGCAATAGTATAAAACTGAAAAATGAAAAATATTTAATTACCCTTAAAAAGTATGTCCTAACAGATGGTCTTCAAGGAACGACGCTTTATTAGCGGTAAAGAAAAATTATTTATCAATCATGATAACTTTAAACCAACTAAACTTAATTTCGATTGAAAAAGATGAACGTGAAGAATGTAAAAATATAATAAACATTTCAGAGAATAATGATTTCCTAGTGCTTGTCACATTTTTTTCTTTACTATTTAAAATCATTAACCCTGTTTCTAAAGGTCTACAGCATGAAAATAATGACTTACAAAAAACTAGTAGTCTATTAAGTAATCTTTTGAATAGACTGTGCGATTTAAGTAATGAAAATTCTTTCAATACTTTACTTAAGAAGGCTAAAGATTTAGCAAAAGAGTGGAATGTGTCAACTGTTTTCATAAAAAAAGAAGAAGAATAACGAAACGGTTTTTTGACGAGTTGTCACAAGATGAGAGAATTTCAGACTCGGAATCTTATTTCAAAGTCAATGTTTACTATTGCTGTTTAGATATATTAATTTCACAAACTAAACAAAGATTTCAGAGCCTTCGCAACCTGAGTAGTATGTTCGAAATATTACAACCGCAGAAACTCCTGTCTTCCTCAAACGAAGAGTTATTAAACGCTTCCGGAAAACTATCTGCTAAATACAGTAATGACATCTCAGTTAACCTTTATGACCAATTAAAGACTCTAAGAACATGCTTAAAATCAGAAATGTAGAAAATTCACTAAATTAAGGAACTAATTCAATTATTACTCATAGAATTCAATAGTCTTTCATCTAGTTTTCCGGAGGTAATAACAGCATGTTTTTTATTTATGACCCTTCCGGTTACAACAGCAACTGCTGAAAGAAGTTTTTCTAAATTAAAACTTATAAAAAATTACTTGAGGGCTTCAATGGGACAGGAACGTCTCTCAGACCTGTCACTATTGTCTATAGAGGCAGAAACTTTAGAAAAACTTAAAAGTCATCATCAAATATAAATAATTTAATAAATCAGTTTACTGAAAAAAGGCAAGGAGAGTGAACATTTAATTTGAATTGTTTCTTATGTTTTTGTTAAATAGTGATACATAGGTATAATAGGCTAGTTGACTACTTTTTTCATTACCAAAATTTAAAGCTATTTTGCATAACTAAAATGAGACAGTATTTTTTTTTTTGATATCTTCAAAGATAACGAAGATATAGACGTTTAAATCACTATTAGAAAGATACTGCTATTATTAGAGTGATGACGTCACTATCATATAAATCCATATAAATCTTGTGCACTTTTCAATTGTTTTCGTTTTGTATGTTGTATGAGGATATGTGATCGTGACGTCACAATCCGTTTTTCCAGAAAAGGATAGAAAACCAATCAAAATAAACTTTGTAAGGCTATAACTAACTTTGTTATTTTACACTCGATTTTAATAAAAATAAATGATTTTGACAAATTATAAAAGATATTTTCACATTTAAGTCAGTATGTTATTAAATTCAAGGTAAGGAGACACGCCTATTATGTATGATGAATAAATATTTCTTGCAATTTTATGATTTTTTTGGGAAATCTTTACGCTTCCCGAGGGCCCCCAAATAAGTAAAAAAGTTTCACTTATGCTGCAAACTTGAGCAGAGGAAGCAATAAAAGAAGTTACTCTATACAGAGGTGTGGGTATCATGCAAAGAAGTAGCTCTCAGACGCAAACTGGAAAAAAAGCCCTCCCGAAACAGCTACTTTCATATAAACATTGAAGTACACGGAAGACAAATTCTTTCGAAACAAATACTTTTATATGAACACTAAATTATACGAAAAAATACTTTTCTCTACTCAGTTTGTATTCCAAACATTAAATCAGATATCATTCACAGGATTTCTACACAATATACTAAATCAAAGGTAAAAATTTCACTTACATGGAACACTGTCATGCTCACTGGTAGACATCGATGTTTCGCCGTAAGACACTTGCCTAAGAACTCTTCAGTACCAATCTGGATAATATTATAAGATTGGTACTGAAAATGATGATGATGACAGTGTTCCATGTAAGTGAAATTTTTACCTTTCATTTAGTACTGTGTTGAAATCCTGTGAATGATATCTGATTCAATTCCATTACGAGTGTTTGGAATACAAACTGAGTAGAGAAAAGTGTTTTTTGTATAATTCAGCGTTAATATGAAAGTATTTGTTTCGATAGAATTTTCCTTTCTTGTAATTCAATGTTTATATGAAAGTAGCTGTTTCAGGAGGACTTTCTTTTAGTTTGTGTCTGAAAGTTACTTCTTTGCATGATCTACACATCTATTTATAGATTTACTTCTTTTAAAAATGATTGCTTCCTTCCATTCTTTGGAAGATTCCCACATTTTTTTGTATCAAGATGGAGTAGTAGAAAACCAAAAACTTTTTTCCCAAGAAATTATTCACTCCCAAGAAATGTTGAGAAAAATCATTACAATCGGCAAGGAAGTAAAAAGTTATCAAACTTTCAGATTTGGTCAAAATTTCCATTTGCCCGTTTTTCATGCCAATATTTTTTTTTCGGTTTGTACTTTGAGAAATATTATATATTTAATCTATACATCTCCATAATGAAATTTCATTATTATTTTTAACCTTTTTTTTTATATATATATATATATATATATATATATATATATATATATATATATATATATATATATATATATTATATATATATATATATATAGTGCCACAACAATCGACTGTAGCTCTCTCAGTTCTGGAGATACATGAAAAACAGAAAACTACAAAAAGTCTACTTTTCCGTATCTTTTTTATTCCCATAGATATAGAAAATCTGTTTTCACTGTGTTATTGAAACTTTCATTGTTCTATCTGCATGTGGTCATAAAATTTTCATACAGGGCGTTGTCAGACTGAGACATGGGATACCCTCAACTTTTGAACTTGAAATAAGAACCTGTATTTTTGTAGCGATTTGCTGATCAGTAATGTATCACAAACCTCTGATATTTCAAAGGAAGTTTTTCCGCACCGTACAACTTCCAAAAACTTAAACTTTCATGTCCTGTCCGCATTTTAATCGAAAGTCAGTTAGTAAATGATATCACTCCAAATTCAAAGCTTATATAAAACAACAAATGAAAGTTCTGGCTTTTGGTATCTTCTGGTATGGTTCATTTTCCAAAAAAATATTCAAAATTTCTCAACCTGCTATAGGCCTCATTAGTGATGCTAGGCTAAACCACGATTTCATCGTTGGAATTAGTTGTCTTTAAATGACAAGCCTCAGTATAAGTAAGCATTGATTCGACAGGAAACTCAAACATTTCTTGTTGAAGATGAACTATAGCCACCACGGTGGTGATTTGGAATAGCTCAAAACATCGATCGTTTTGAGCTCTGCTTTCCTCTTGTTGCCATGAACTGAACTGTCAGTATGGTTTTCTGGAATATGCAACTTTTCTCAGAAACCTCATTTGAGCTTTGAATTAAGATATACATATTCATTTTCAGTTTTTCCCAAACAATACCGCTTATTTTTCATTACCTACTAGGGATGCACCCTGGCTCCATACGGGTGCAATGCTGATGCCAAATATACATATAAACGAGTGCGATCGCTGCTAACTATAAAATGCCAGCACTATTTATTGTCACACGCCGCGGACCCCCTGGCCGGTACCGCTACAACCGCTGTGTCCCTATATTTCAAATATGTAATATCTTCAAAAATATTGATTCAAATCACATGCTGTAAAGATCCATATTGATCTATATTGAATGCACAATGTATTTAAGGTACTTAATTGGATAAGAATCAATGCTGTATTGCTTAAAATCGCTTCGTTATTAGGCCATTATCTCTCGAGGATAGTACATGATTATTGTGGGTATAATCGCAGACTTTTTTGTAGATCTTTTGAAGTGAACAATACTGTGGTACATTTTTTGATCTATCTCGTAGGGTTCAGCCAGCGTTTGCAATGTAAGCGCAAAAAATGTGTTTATTTACGAAATCACATTAGAAATCTTTAAAATTATCAGTGTTTTTCTACTATATTATGCATGTTATATACATGTTATATTAGAAAAATCAATGCACCCTTTGTCCCAGGATTGCTTCACAATAACAAACTATTGCATCAGCCACTACGCAGTTACTCAGGAAATGACTCAACATATTCAGCACATTTCCAAGGTTTTTCTAGAACATTCGAAGAAACGCTCATCTACATCAGCAGTTCCTGATCCTATAAATATGGGGGAACAAGAGGACGCCGCATTCTTCAACAACTTCGCGACTATCCAAGTTCGTCGAAATCTTGAATCACTTTTGTAAAACTTCAAAATGTCTTCATTGTAAATAATTATATTCAATAAAGTTTGTTTTCAAAAATATAAATTCAGTTTTTTGGGAAAGAAAGTTTTTGCTACTCCATCTGATACAAAAAAAAAGAGGGGATGAGAGAATCTTCCAAAGAAAGGAAGAAAGTAATCAATTTGAAACTCTATACATGGATGTGTAGATCATGCAAAGAAGTAACTTTCAGACACAAACTGAAAGAAAGTCCTCCTGAAACAGCTACTTTCATATAAACATTGAATTACACGAAAGAAAATAATTCTTTCGAAACAAATACTTCTATATGAACACTGAATTATACAGAAGATACTTTTCTCTACTCAGTTTGTATTTCAAACATTTGTTGTGGAATAAGAATCAGATATCATTCACATGAGTTCTACTTTGAATGAATGGTAATAAATTGTACCCACATAGAACACTGTCACCCTCACTGGTATACACCGATGTTTCGCCTTAAGACACTTGCCCTAAGGCTTTTCAGTACCAAATTGGATAACATTATAGAAAATACACACACTTCATTCATGAATTACGATTTTGAATGTCACGGAATAAGCTTGATCTGCTTATGTCATCGATGACATCGTAATGACATTCATTCACCTATTTGATTTCTTTCCCAAAAAAAAATAATCACTCCTAAAAATATAACCCCTTCAATTCAAATAAGATTCCTCTTGGCTGAGATTAAATGAATATGTCGAAACGTAATTTCTTACCCAATTGATAGTAACGCAATGTGTGAAGCTCAAATTTTAAGACCACTTTCAGAACTTCCTAGAATGTGTTCAATTCCACTTCTATTTGCAAAAGATTATAATGTCTATGAAATTCAAAGTAATACTTGGCTAATTGTACTATCAGACCCCTTAGCTGTAACAATAAATTGCCAAAAACGTGAGGTTGAAACAAGAATTATAAAAACCAATTCAATCTTGAATTGTAATGCTTTTATTGGAAACACAAGAGTGTATTCAAAAATACTTGTAAATGAACAAAATGTTATTTATAAAAGTCATTCAATTTTAATACCATATCAATGTTGCAAGGATGTACCAGAAAAAGAAAGTTTACCACAGTCAAACCCTTTGAAGTTGGGTAAATTGAATGTAGACAATCTCAATATTGCTCAACATAAATTAGATCAATATTCAGATCAGTTGGGCCAAATTATAAATGAACTATTCGTAAACCGACATGTTTCATGGTTTACTATTTTCACAATTGTAATATTAATAGTACTTTACATATTTTATAAATGTAGAAATAGACGTTCTATGCAAATTGGTATGATGACATCGAGCAATGATGATCAACCACCTGGACCCAGAAGAACTTTTGCATTTTTTGCATTCGAAAATTACTCCCAGCTCCAGGAAGAAGACCTAGTATCCACCTCGAGGATCCTATTGAAGAGATACAAATAAGAGATACAGTAAAAATATAATTTTGAAATGTTCGGTTTTTCTTGTATTTCCGGAATAAAAAAATCCGCGTCGATTTTTATTATCATTTAATAGTACCCGACAACAAAAGTAGGCAACAACAATTCAACCGACTCTCTTACTGTTTACGAGATCACTGTGCATGACATGTAAAAAAATGAAGATAACAGATCAATATTTTTCAGCAGTTTAACTTTCCAGTTTATGAGAAGATACGGATTAACAAAGATATTTTCGGTTTTTCCAACGTAGATAACGAAGTGAATTACCAGTGAACATATTGGTGCTGCTTCTAAAATTAACTGGTCTAGATAAAATACAAATTTGGGATCTATCTTTTCCGAGATAATATGAGAAATGTCGTTTTCATAATGACTTAAGCTTGTTGACTTAGTGGACCTAAATTTCACCGAAAGATTATTACATATGAAATGTTTTATCTTTTTGGGACATTGATTTATAGTACCTATCAATAATCTGCAATGACTGCGTTAATCAATAAAAATCTTAAAATCAATTACCAGGGCTGATTATTGGAAATCCAATATTTCTTCCATTCCATTTCTTTTATTGGAAAAATCATTCGAAAACATATTTAATGAACCAAAAAAAAATTGACGCTCTCACAAAAATTTCAGTTAGATTTTTTGTTGAAATAATGTGTACTCATGGTGAAAAATTGAACATGTTTTTTATTTTTACCCCTCCTCCAATTAAAAATATTTTATTACCCAGTCATCTTGATACTATATTTTGGAAGTTTCGGGAATCCATTATGACTAATATATGAATGAAAACAACTAAACAGGAATTCGCATTATGCTGAGCCTCAAAATAAAATCAAGGAAATGCATCTGTACTTTGATTTCTAGTGGATTTTTTGTAATGTAGAATCCTGGAACTCCTGCTTGCTCGGAGATTTGTTGCTGATCAGCAACTTTTTGTTCTAATTGTAGGACGAGATTCATATCAAATACCTTCAGTTCCTCTTTTTGTTGCAACATCAATTTCGGAGTCCCTCAATTTCCTTATCTTCATCATGTTCATACTGCTTGAGAATTTCTTGGTCTTTAAAATTATTTTGGTTTATGGACTGTAATCTTTGTTGATAAAGATGTTGCACCGTTACATGTTGTATTTCTAAAAGACCTTTCACAATTTCGAAAACGGTTTCATTCAACAGACAATTGGCAAGACTTGATAATAGTTCATAATGTAGTCTCATTCGATATTTTGGCTGCAACTCTCTTGCCATACTTTGTAACTGTTCCGACAAAAAATATAACTTTTTCTGTAAAGTTAAAGGATCTTCAGAATTTGCGGACATTATTTCCCTTTTTGTGTAAACTTGAATACCTTATTCACAGAATATCATTAAAGTTTCAGGAATGCTTATGAGTTGTGTGCTGAGAGATATTCTAACCGACAACATTCTGCACATCAGTATTTTCCGTGTGTTTGTTTCAGGTAAGAAAGGAATCGAGGAGCGACACGAAGGCGACATAAATGATGAAGAAAAGAGAATTGGAACTTTCTACGTTTTTTACAACTTTTATTTGTAATTAACGTTACTGCAGTTTCATCCTATAAACATTTTCAAACTCATACATTGAACTAACAATAATTTATCACATCTACACTATACGACAGTTGAACAAATTCATGACATTCATGAATAATCTCTCAATAGCAACATTCAGTTCACACTCGAAACAGAAATGGAAGAAACTAATTTATGTGTAGGCCCTGTGGATACAGCAGATAAAACAATCACCAGAGAAATAATTAATTGTGAAGCTGGTCCTAGTTCATCTTCACATATCTTCAGAAAATAAAAGCCTTGCTTGAGACAAAGCCGTTCAAGTTAACACAATGAAGTCAACGACAATAAAATATATAAGCAAAGGTGTCACTGTTGGTCCTAAGACAAAAAAAGTAGCATTATCACCGTTTCTAGTACCAGTTAAAAACACATCAACTTCACCTATTTAAACCGCCCAAATTGCCGGTATGAAAAGGAAGTTATTCCTAGATTCAAAACCAACAGACGATTTATCTATTACATCGCAATCTTCATCAATCTCTAGTGAGTCTGAAGAAGAAACTACTTCTTCCGAAGCGAGTTGGTCTCAAGATAACAAGGACAGACAATTTCAAAATGTAATGCGTAGTGCAATATTTACCGCTGTGGAAAAAGAGCCGAAAATGATGTTAGGACTCCCTAAAGACAGTTACCATTTGATAAAACTATCAAGTGATAATATCACAGTTTCCACTAATGACATTTCAATAACCTTGAAGTTAAATGAATCATTTGACATATTAGCTATACAATTTGGCTATACACAGAGCACTATAAGTAGAATATTTTCGAAAACAGTAATTGTTCTAGCAGAAAAAATGAGGGAGTTAATTGTGTGGCCTAAACCATCTGACATAGTTGAAAATTTACCTATTGCTTTCAGAGCACGGTATTCTAAAGTTGTTTCAATTGTAGATTGCTTAGAAATAGAAATTGAAAAACCGTCCAATGCAATCCACCAGTCTCTGTCATGGTCACAATATAAGAAATGTAATACTCTTAAATACATTATTTCTAGTACTCCAGATGGGTTAGTCAATTTTATTCCAGAAGGATATGGTGGAAGGGCTTCTGACATCATTATAGTAGAAAATTGTGGCTATCTAGAATGTTTACTTCCAAACACAGCCTTTGCCTCTGTCTGCCTTGGCATACAGAGGCTTCAAAGACTTGTCTCATTTGATAGAAAAAAAAAATGTACCCTTATTCGGCCTCCTTCAGTGTTCAAGTCTACAGCAACTACAAAACATGAGGTGAAGCAGTCCAAAAGAATAGCAGCATTAAGAATTCATGTAGAGCGTGTAATAAACAGGTTGAGAGAATTTCATATGTTGTTGCCTCATGCAACAACATATGAACAACATATGTTGCCTCATGTGTACATCACAGCTTAGTTCCGATAGTAGATGAAGTAATAGTAATAGCATGTGGCATAATCAATATGCATAACGTTTTAATAAAAAATAAATAAAATTTTCAAGTGTTTTATTTTTATTCATATTGGTGTTGCACACTCAGAAGGTACCTTATTTTCAATGTACAAACTCCAAATAGAATAAATATAGGTTACAAGTAATTTGGCTAACTGACAAATGAAATTTCAACTTGCTCCTCATACTATAATTTATTTGATATTTTTCCACATATAATAGGAAAAATAGCATCACTCCAGAAGAGCATGCTTTTTTTCAAAATATTTGCACAATAGTTCTCATCATAATTCACAATATAAATGTCTACTTCCTTTGATATTTCAAAATCATAATGTGCAACACAGAAAAGCCCTTTTTTTATTTGAAAAATACATCTGCATTTGGACATGAGCCATATATTTTGAGGATATAACATATTTTGAAACATATCTACTCATGACTTTCTCAGATGATGGACATTTGATTTCAATACTGTAATCAATACTCTCACCATCAGGAGATGCACCAATTACGGGAAAATTAGGGTTTGAGATCAAACCACACCCATTAATTTTTAGTTTCATTTTTTTTCGACTTCTTTCAATACTTTTTCTGTAGCAAACGCCCTCTTTTCATCGCCTCTGTGTCCTTTAATTTATTTGCTCCCATTATACTTTCACATAAAGTTCCTTCGAAAACTTTGCAGTGTGCTGCTTCATGCATCTTCGAAGCAGTAATCCTAGCATACCGTAGCTCAAGCCACAGCGGACAGTCATTCTGATCAATTGTAGCTAGATTAGCTTCATTGCAAGATGATGTGTCCATCAAACTCCTGCAATAGTTGATGAACTCTGTGGCGTTAGCCGGTTCATTTGGTAGTGTATTTACTGAATGATGAATGGATAATTTTTCTACTCTGTTTTTTCCTTGTAGTATTTCATGAGTTGACTTTCCATGTGACCGATGTTTTTGCTATGGTTTATTAGAGTTGGCAGAAGGCTTCGAGTATTGGCAGATGAAGCAGGTTTGGCTTTTGAACTACTACCTATCTCTTTAGCTCTTCTCAAGTACCTTGCAGCTTTGACGCCTCTAATCTCAGCTGAAGTGAAATCGGGATGATTTGCGAAAAAACTTGTCATCATGAAGACATCTATTCTCGGCAAATTGTCAGATTGTGCCATGACGAATCCGGCTTCAGTCATTGTATTTATTTTCTGGGACGTTCACAGTAATGATAAAATGATAATAGCCAAATAACTGCTTGCAAAACTCTAATTAGACGGACAAACAATAATAGAATAGTACAGAACACCTTGTAAATAAATGTTGTTGACATGGACTTTGAGGTCATCCTAAGATCCTACCAATCCCGTTGCGTTTTACCTAATTTGAATCTGTCTCATATTTTTACGTTTTCAATTATGAACTATTTAAAATTTATGAAGTATATAGTCATGTGAACCCATTTACATTGATCTGGTATCAAAATAGATTAAGAAAAAAATTAAAATGAGCTATTTTATATTACATGCATATGACCTATTCGTTTGATTTTTGGAAATGGACCTTTTCTACTGCTAGTGATGGTTTCACCCGGTTGCAGAAATTTATAGTGAATCATATCAGCCGCTGACCTTCATACAGTAACCATGATCTTTTTGATGTGGAAGTATCTTAGCCGCACATATAATCGATTGCTGGCGTAGCGACGCATGTCGTGGCGATGAGTCGCCATGCGCAAGCGACTGTGCGATTCTCTTCTACACATATACGTATTCACTGCAGTATACATAACTTGTGTTTTAATGAATAACTTATTTTTTGAAAATGTGTCTGGCAGTGATAATTCAGAAGTGGAAGTAAGCAGCCTCCTGCAAAAAAAAGTAACATCACACTACGACACACTATCAAGTCTACAGTGAGTTAATTATATTTTTATATTTCATAATTAAAATGTGCATTTACCTGTGCATTAGGCCCGCGTATATTTGGTCTGTCTCCAGGGTCAGGAAATGTAAAATCTACTCTCTACGTAACTTGAAATTTACACAATTTTCATAGCATTTGATATTTTCAAATTGAGTCTGTATTAATTTCAATACAGAATTTGTTATTCAAGTAATTTCACGATATTGTGATTCTAGTTTCGAAACAATATTAAATAGTTATTGGAATGCCAATACCCATACTGTTCCTTGACGGGCGAAACGCGCGTCAGAAGACAGTACTTTTGCTTTAGTATAAATAAAGTAATTTCATTCAATTTATTTCACGAAAGGGGTGCCTAATTCTTTTTATCAATTCAATATTGCCATTCAAGTTTCGAAACAATATCAAATGAGTACTGGAATGCCAATACCCATATTGTTTTTGTTTCAGTATGGATAAAGTCTTTTTATGCATCTTATTTCACGACAGGTTCCAAATTCTTATCAACTCAATATTGCGATTCAAGTTTCTAAACAATATTAAATAGGTATTGGAATGCCAATACCCGTACTGTCCCTTGACGCGCGAAACGCGCGTCAGAAGACGGTATTTTTGTTTGGGTATAGATAAAGTAATTTCATTCAATTTATTTCACGACAGGTTCCAAATTCTTATCAATTCAATATTGCCATTCAAGTTTCTAAACAATATCAAATAGGTATTGGAATGCCAATACCCATTCTGTCCCTTGACGCGCGAAACGCGCGTCAGAAGACAGTATTTTTGTTTAGGCATAGATAAAGTAATTTCATTCAATTTAATCCACGACAGGGGGCCAAATTTTTTTATCAAATCAATATTGTTATTCAAGTTTCGTAACAATTTTAAATAGGTATTGGAATGCCAATACCCATACGGTCCCTTGACGCGCGAAACGCGCGTCAGAAGACAGTATTTTTGTTTAGGTATAGATAAAGTAATTTCATTCAATTTATTTCACAACAGGGGTGCCAAATTCTTTCTATCAATTCAAACTTGTTATTCAAGTTTTGAAACAATATTGAATGGGTATTGGAATGCCAATACCCAGTATTTTTGTTTCAGTATGGATAAAGTATTTTTGTTTCAATATGGATAAAGTATTCTCGTTTGATTTGTTTCACGACAGAGGTTCCAAATCCTTTTCATCGATTCCATATTGTTATTCAAGTTTCGAATATTAGATGGGTTTTGGAATGCCAAATTTGAAATTGGAGTTCAGAACAGATATTTGACCAATATCGACATATCGATATTAATATTATTCAATATGTCGCCAGATGTCATGATTCTAACTGTTTTCCATTTACGATATATCCATAGTGGCCCAACATGAAATCGAGTTCCAGCTGAAAGTATGTGTTGCATGGAAAATTAAGATTCACATTATATAATTTGAAAACTTCAAGTTCCATTTGACGCAATAAATTTCAATTGGAAATATCAGAAATTTTCATTGCCACACACAGTATATATATTTTCTCAAGTGTTTCTCCGATAATGAATCCGCTTATATTATTCTCAGATGATTTACTGTCACCATATCCATCATATATGTTCATCCTAACTAATTCCCAGTAGATAGTCAATATATATCTACATATAAATATGTAGGTATGCATCAAATGTCTATGTTTTTTGTCAGTCGTTCAACATCATTATGAAAGGTGTATTATTCACGTTTATAATATCTCTCCATCTTATAAAGAGCTTTGTTGTCATTGAAAAACCTCCAGACGAATTGATTTCTGTAGCAGTGGTGAGCTCTTTATTCTCAATTCTGTTAAAACTCTCAACCTTTTTTTCTTTGGGAGTAGAGTAAAAAACGTAGCTATCAACTATAATAAAAAAGTCAAGAAAATATATGTAAATCATGCATAGAATTTTGTTACTCAATGGTGTACTTCGAAGTTTCGTAAACAGGACACTTGTCTTATGACTTCGAAAGCACCGTTTCAAATGACATTACAAAAAGAAGCATTCATTCATATGATGGCTCAATTCAATCACAGCTATAGAAAATGAATATAAATTGAAAAGGAGATATTTTTAAGAGTAATTGGTTTTTTGGGAAAAAAAACTTTTTCGTTTTATAATTCTACATTTTTGAACAAAAAATCTGGAAAACTTCCAAACAAAAAGAAGAAGAAAATACCACAATGAAGACTCCGTATACAGATATGTATTTATTTCAAAAGGACTTTTTTCCTTCGTATAATCCATTGTTCATGTAGTTTCAAAGGATATATACCCCTGTCAATTTGTTGTTAATAACGTAATGTCATTTCACAAATAATAACTATAAATCTTAAGTGATTTTTTTTCAATGTTCTGACAAAAAATTACCAGAATCAAATATGAAATGAATTACCAGTTCAAACTCGTATGAAATAAATTCAATTCAGTTTCAGAGAATTCAATTAGCAAATTCCCAAATGTTTTGTATGAAGATGGAGAAGTAGATAGCCAAAACCTTTGTTTCCCGAAAATTGATCTGTCCTTAAAATATAACCTTTCAATTTAAACAAGATTTCTATGGCTGAGATTTAATCGAATGAATGTTATTTATGTACTGTCACCGATGACATGTGTGGATTCAACTCATTCAAAAAGTCAAAAAGTCGTAATTTTATGAACGAATTGAGTGTTTTTTCTTATAATGTTATTCGTATTTGGTACTGAAGAGCCGATAAGGAAAGTGCCTTACAGCGATATCCAGGTGTCTACTGTCGATGACAGTGTTCCATGTGAGTGAAATTTCCCTCATTTCATTCATTATATTGTGTAGGAATCCTGTGAATGATATTTTTTTCGATTCCATACGAATGTTTGGAATACAAACGGAATAGAAAAAATGTTTTTCGTATAATCAAGCGTTTATATAAGAGTATTTGTTTCGAAAGTATTTTTCTTTCGTGTATCTGTACCTGTAGAGTAGGTAGGGTGAGTGTAAGCACACAGCACTTAGGCCTCATGTGACCCATTGTACATCCTCCCGAGGAGTTGTCCTCCTAGGTCATCGTCCATCCTGTTCTTTCCAGGAAGGTGGACAGGTCACTGGGAGACATCTCCTTCATATCGTCTCTTATTGACGTCAACTCCGGTCCCTCGCATAGGACATGCCTGACAGCTTCATCTTCCTGCATAGAGGTATCCACTAGCCCCATATTATGAAGGTGTTTCCTTAGTTGACAATGACCAGTCAGAAATCCTACTGTTAGGACGTAGATTTTTCCTGATCATCGCCAGATATTTTTTTGTCGCCAGCTTCCCAGGGTCGCCCAGGGTAATACTGGCAAGATTGTATCCTTTGACTTCATCATCTCTTTGGTGATTAAGCATAGGTGTGATGTTTGGCTAGTTCCACAATTTTCGAAGTCATCAGGCCGTAAGTGTCCCTGGATCCTAAAACTCTAAGTCCAGCCGCTTCTTTGGCTAAAGAGTCGGCAATGCGATTACCTTTACTCCTGTCATGACCTCCAACCCACTTCAGGATAATGTTATCCTGAGGCTTTGGCTAAATCTTGGTGGCACTCTAGTACTAGCCCTGAGGTAACAAGTTGTTAAAGGCTGATAGGGCTTGTCTACTATCAGTGCAGATTTTTATGTTTTTGCCAGACATTCCTTTCCTGGTTATTTCTTTTGTGGCGACTGAGATACCAACCAGTTCTGTTTGAACCACGCTGGTATTTTCCCATTCCCCACTCAATCCTTAGGCTTATTGATCTGGACTTTCTTTCGTGTAATTCAATGTTTAGATGAAAATAGCTGTTTCGAAAGAGCTTTTTCTTCCAGTTTGTTTCTGAAAGTTTCCTCTTTGTATGATCTACACATCTATATATAGAGTTAGTTTTTGAAATTGATTGCTTCCTTCCTTTCTTTGAAAGATTCACACATTTTATTTATGAAGAGGGACAAGTAGAAAGCCGAAATCTTTCTTTTCCAAAAACTAATCTCTTCTAAAAATATACCCTTTCAATTTGAAAAATGAATCAAGAACTATTACCTGCAAGATTTTTCAAATAATTGTAATTTGTTGGCAAGCTGAATACACATTATTGATATCTTCAGGTATTCGAAATAATTGAAGTCATTCAGATTCATTATTTATTACAATTTGTCGATTGACCGGCTCTAAAAAAGATAATTTGCCTATTTTTACCTAAATTTCCTAATCATTAACATTTCATTGTACCTCTTCTCAAGTATAACCGCTTCACTGATTCAGCGGGAGCTGACCGTTTGGCGGGAGTTGGCCGTTTTCCGCTTGATTATGGGTCTCCATATGTTGCGTATCTCTACGCTAGCTTGACTGAATGCGTCGTTGGACAACATATACGCAGCTTCTTTGAATTTCCTCCTAAACTAGTGTTTCTTCTTGCAGATGATCTCAGTAAGGACTACTTGATGTAATGTTGATAAGTATAAACATGCTGATGTTGTATTTGGACCCAATTCTTCTTATCGTTTCCGGCAATCCTCTGATGTAGGGAAGTACAAGTACTGATTGTGGCGGCTTCCCTTCCTTGCGAGGCCCCTGATGTTTTTAGCCAAAGTCTGTTTCACCATCACTTTGGAGTAACCATTCCATTGAAAATATTTTTTGATGAAGCCTAGTTCCTTCTCGAGACCTTCTTTGGTATTGCAGAGCCCGAAAGCAAAGTCTACTAGAGTCTTGATAATAACCCGTTTGGCAGATTGATGGTGGTTGGATTCGTGATTCAGATATTGTCCCGTGTAAATGGGTTTTCGTTATACAGATATTTCCCATTTAGTGTCGATCAAATTCACCAATAAATCTAAAAATGGCAATTCGTTGTGGACTTCTTTCTCCAGTGTGAAGGTGATAGAAGGTTGATCTGCTTCAGTGTCTTGTTCCGGGGCTTCTTGTAGGCTTCTTTAATGGCCAGAGTTTCCAACCACTCCATATATATGGGCCAAAGTATGTCCCACCATCACTTTGGAGTAACCATTCCGTTGAAGATCATTTTTAATGATGCCTAATTCCTTCTCGAAACCTTCCTTCGTATAACAGATCCCGAAAGCACGATCTACTAGAGTCTTGATGATTCCTCTTTTAGTCGATTGATAGTGATTGGATTCGTGGTTCAGATATTGTCCCATATGAGTGGGTTTTCCGTATACAGATGTTTCCCATGTAGTGTCGGTCATCTTCACCAATACGTCTAAGAATGGCAATTCGTTGTGGACTTGTGAAAGTGGTGGATGGTCTTAGGCTGCTGATGTGCTTCAGGAAGGTGTCTAGTTCTGTATTCCACTATGAAACATTGTCAACCAGCTTCAAACAATAAGTTTTTGTGTAAACGCAATAAATTTTTATACGCTGTAATGTTATAGAAGTAGGTACTTGGCAAAGTATGTAAATATTTACTTTGTTATCAATTTGCTTGTCAAGATTTTACCAAAACTATGAATTAATTACAAATTTTGAATTATAATCAATGATAATGATATTCAGTAAGTAGACAGGTATAATTTATTTTCACTAGGATTAATTCTTTATTCTGATCAGGAACATTGGAAGGTAGAACTGGATAAATCCGAAACAAGTTCTAAGTAATGCATACTATGTACACCAAGACACTGCAACTCTCTTCTCGATGCGCATTTCATCAACCAAGTTGGTGTCTTCATGGAATGGATTAGAGACTTTCTACTTCATTACCATTTTGTGGTGTCTAACATATTGGATTCAGAATAGTGGTATTCAATTAATCGTGCATTGTAACAAATGTATATGTGAAGTTTCGGCGCAGTCGGTACCGTTCAAAATCCAGTTTCTAGATTCGTCCTGAACATATATCAATGGATGAAAAATAATTGATTGGAAGCTTGTGAAAAATAGTTATTTCCTTAGGTAGATAGATCTGAAGGTCTTGAGCTTCTTTGATAATATATAGTCATCCAAGCTGGAATGTGCAGCTCTGGAATCGTAACTGACTATTTTCTGGAATATACTCTACAGCAGCCATAACGGCATATTGAAGAGATTCCAACAGAAGGGTTGATATTGAGGTTTTCGAAAGTTTGAAGTGCAAGATTCAAACATTGTTGCTGTTAGCAACTTACCTCTATGAGGGCATCTGTATACGATGATACATTATATTCAGCCAAGAAGTACTTTTTTGCCTCCGGTTTGGGTGAATCATCGTTTGAGCGTAAGCGTTTGCTGACATGCTCAGGGGAGGGGGTTATTTCATCTCCTGGTGCAGATTCTGCTTCTGATGCTCGAAAACTTGGTGTATAAAATATCATGCTCTGGTGAAGTCGTTTCCTAGCTGCGCCACCTACCCTGAGGTTTGTCAATAGGATCAAGAATTGTTATACTGGCAAGCTCACGCTCTTGATCATTTCAAAAATTTGACAAATTCTCAGTTTCACAATTAGTACTCAATCTCTTCGCTACATCTGTTTAACATTTTCCATAATCCGATATGTTTGTACATCTTCGGGTATTATGGTGTATTATGTTTTTGTTAAAATCATCTTTGTTCAAAATGTTGAACGTGACTAACAACTATCGATAATGAAATCTATGACAAATCGAAATAGTTCCATTTCATATTGGATCACAAGAGCAAAGATTTTCTAGTAGTTCAAAATATGTTGAATTGATTTTTCTCAGAACAATGTGTTACCTATCAGAAGTCAGAAATATTTTTTTCAGTTTTTCAGGCATGGTGATAGGTCACCAACAAAGTCATTTCCTAATGATAAATACTTTGATCTCCGATATTGGCCAATGGGTTTTGGACAACTGACAGAGGTGAGAATGTTCAACAACAAATTTTTTTGGTGTTTTATCCTCTCTTAAAATTCTGGATATTATTATTACACAATTTTCATGATTTAATTGATATATTATAATTGTGGTTGATCTGCAAATATCATACCCATCCGTTATTTTGATATTTCTATTGCAGTATGGAATCGACCGCCAGTACAAATTGGGCCAATGGTTCAGATCACGTTACAACTCGTTTCTGAGCGAAGAGTATTCTCCAAATGACATACATGTATACTCTACAGATGTGGACCGTACTTTAATGTCTGCCGCTGCAAACCTTGCTGGATTTTACCCTCCTAAAAACGATCAAATTTGGAATCAAAATTTGTTATGGCGGCCAATACCAATTCACACATCTCCCAGAGTCAAGGATGACATAATAACCAGGAAAAGAAATTGTCCCAAATATGACAAACATTACGAAAAAGTTAAAGAATCCGATTTTTTTAAAGCAATCAACAAAAACTATAGCGATTTTTATAACTTGGTTTCTGAATACACTGGATGGAAAGTTAAAAATATTGGGGAGATCAGAACCCTTCGGTCTGTGTTATACTGCTACAAAAACTACAACGTGTCATTTATACCCGAGTGGGCCCCAACTTTGGACCAGAGTGTGTTGGACTACCTCTCTGGTTTGGCTTATCAAAGGAACTCTTACACCAAAAAACTGAAGAGATTGGGAATAGGACCGTTTTTCGATTACCTTTTCTCTCATTTTGACAACGTAACTACTAACGTCTCCTCCACGAGATTTCTTATGATGTCTGGTCATGACACTTCCTTAACCTCGATTTTGAACGCTATGGGAGTGTTCGATTTACAACCTATTAATTTTGCTGAAGTAGTCATTTGGGAGTTGAAACGAAAGGGTGATACAAAATCATTTTATATAAATCTATATCAAAGAAAGAGTGAAGATGATCTGGTACAACTACGAATCGAGGGATGCGAATTCGAATGTGGTTATGAAGATTTCAAAAGAATCATGAAACCTATTTCTATCAATATACATGACTGGGAAAAAGAGTGCTTTGAATAATACCAAAAATTTTGATAACAAATTGTAAAATTTGCCCAAAAATATATTTTTTGCTCTTCAATTCTTGATCATTTATTTGTTGATCAATTCACTGAACCAGTTCAAAACAATTTATTGGCGATTCACATAAAGCTATTCCTGCCTTCGTCATAATATTCTTCTAAACCTTTTTTTATTTTAAGTGACTACGTCGTCTTACAGCGGGGGCATTAGAGTAACCCTCTCAGAGACCTTCATAATTATGACCTTAAATGTGCTTACCCATGCCTACCTACCCATGGAAGACAGAGTGTTAAACGGTGAAAGTAACCTCAGAATTGATTATATCAATGGTACACCCAAGATAATTTCTTTAAACCATTAACTTCACCCACTCATAGGTGTTTGGATTGTTATTATTATAGTGCAAGGAGTCTCAATATAATTTCTAAAGATTTTCATAATTCAGTATGTTCAAATGACTTTGATATAATTAGTGTAACGGAAACCTGTCTCTTCGATGGAATAGAAGATTGCGAACTGTTTCCAGAATTATATCCAGTGTTTCATGATGATAGACAGTTCTCAATAGTGGACGTACAATCTGGAGGAGGAGTGCTACTTAGTTACAAGAACACATCCAAAGCTACAGCTACGAAGCTACATTTTTGGGGCCTTCACATAAACTGACATCGTGGGATGTAAGTTGAGACTTTCTAAAGATGTATTGATTATATTCAACTATTTATATACCACCAACAGTAGGAAACGGAGACTATGTTGCATTTTTGAAATGCTTGATTCACTGAATTGCTTTAGACTAGATTGTAAAATACTTATTTTGGGAGACATCAACGCATCCTCATTTTACTCTGATTCAACGGATTCTAAATCTGGCGCCATAGTGGACTTTATGAGCTTCATTAACGCTCAAGAGTTTAATAATATTCTTGATGAGCATTATAAGTTACTTGATTCTGTGGTAGCCAACTTTCAATACACGGTAGTTAAAGATTCTAACTTGTTTACTAAAGAAGACTCTGTCTATCACCAGCAGTTATACAACATTTTATTTCAAACAGACTGAAAGAATGTGAAAAAGATTTGTAATGTAGATGAAGCATGCCATTTCTTATACCTCTGTACCAAGCTTTCGATGAAAGTGTTCCATCCTACTACCATTATGAAAAAATAAAGCAGTATCCACCATGGTTCACTTCAGAAATCATTAATGAAACTGATTTTAAATATTCCTATCAATTATTTTCAAACATTCAAGAATCTCGGAGCAAACATTAAACGTAAGATCGCAACCGCATGTGCAGAAATACAGGTTACAGGCAATCCAAATAGATTTTGGAATTTCATCAATAGCAAGAAAAAGAAATCAATAGTTCCCGGTTCTATGCAATATAATGATTCTTCGCAGTCAAATATGCATGGGATTGCGGAGTTTTTCTCTAGTTTATACTTGAACTCTAACGATAATAATTCCGAGACTAGATTTGATTCATTGAATAACCTATATCGATTGGGACCATTTCTGAAGAAGATATAATAAGTATTACTGGGGTTTTATCCCAGTGCAAACCGTTATTGCAACACCTTGACACGTGTTTCGATCACCAAGTGATCATCTTCAAGAGGAACAATGTTATCCTTATTTATACCATAGATACCTGCGTATGTGGATGATGTTTCTGCGATATTCGATAACAAAAAATCGACGATTGAGGACTTTGTTTCCTTTCTAAATAACAGATTTCCATCAATGAAATTCACGTATGAGTTAGAAAATAAGGGACAACTTCCATATCTTGACGTTTTGGTAATGAGGAGCCGATATGGAAGCTAGAATACGATGTATATAGGAAGGAAACAAGCACGTAAAGATATATTCCTGACAGTTCACATCAGTGAACAGCACAAACGTGCTAGTGCACCATCTTTTAACATTTTCTCTCACACATGAGAGGTTCAGAGAAGAAAAACGGGCAATACAGAAAATAGCAGTCAGTATCGGTTTCTCGAGGGGTGTTGTAGATGATATAATAAGAAAGAAAAAATTCAGGTTTAGAATGAACGAAATCTCGACTTTCAAAAATGACGAGAACCAGTTCCATATCACCAATACAAGAAGAACTTTGGAATGATTTGCAAGGATCTAGGTATGAATGTGGTTTTTAAAACAAGTCATACACTACAGAACCTTTTAGGAAATCCAAAAAACAAAGTCTAAAATTAGGAAAAGTCTGGAATTTACGAAATCAAATGTAAGGAATGCCTTGCAAAATATTACGGACAGACAAAAAGATCTATGAATGTATGGAAGACCAGAAAAATAAGCAGTCACCCAACATATTTTGCTTGTTAAAATAATTATCAGATTTACTCGACTATTACAGTCGGGGGGTACATCAGTCGAACCCCAGAGGTCTAATCTAGGGCCACTCATAATTTTCTAGGGCCACTCATTTTGATAAGGATCACATGCCCGCATTTACTTTTCGCAGATGATTTCTACAGGAAACTTCATCCAATAATATGGCTCTGGAAAATGGTGACACGTTTGAAGATTTAGGGGTCGTGTTTGATCGAAGGCTTGCTTACATTTGATACTCATATAACTCATATTGTATCGTCAACATTGAAACTATTGAGATATTTCTCCAGAAGCTGAGGAAATTTTCCAAATGTTAATACGCTCAAATTATTGTATATTACTATCATAAGAAGTGAGTTAGATTATGCATCGTTAATTTGGTCCCCATTATATCAAAATTTCGTTCAGCGATTAGAATCTGTTCAGCGTAAGTTCTTCAAATTCATGTTTTTAAGTGCAATGGGGCACAGCTAGGGGCACAGACCATAATATTTTATTAAATACATTCAACATAGAAGCTCTTGCAGATAGAAAAAAATGAACCACGATTAACTTTTTAGTTGAACTTTTGAATAACAAAATTAATTGTAGTGTCTTGTTAAGACAAATTCAGTATCTTGTACCTAGATTACAATCCAGGCATATGAATACTTAGTACAATAGGAATCCTAGGACAAATTTATTGAAAAAGTCGCCGATATTGAGTTGTTCAATAAAGCGTCCGACTTGTGCGATTTACATCATGACAACAAACAGTTTATTTTAAGAACTATCAAAAATTCAATGTCATGATCGTTTTCCATTATCTTTTTCTCTTTGCAGTTTGTACCCTTTTTTATATATATACTCTCTAATTATTTGTATATTCTCTGTTTGTGGGTGTAAACCCGTTTAGAACGAACACAACCTTCGAGATACGAGGTATCCTTTCGTTGTAGAAAGCGTCGTTACGGTAAAGATGGACTATGAAGTAAAGAGAATCCGACCCAAAATATTCAGAGGAGATGGACGTCGACTAAATGACCTCAACTGATCTCACTGAAACATCAGACCAAAAGAAAGAGCTTTCCAATGTTGCAATTTTGGCTCCTAATCAAAAACCTGGTAGACTAGGTAGTGCAGCCACGAAGTGGAATATAGCCTGCTTTAGAACAAAACATCTTGAGCACCAATGTTTTGAGAAGCAGAATTTGCATCCGTAGGGGAAACAAACTCTTCCTAAACAGATCAGCCGGGGCTTGAACCACCGCCGTATTGGTCGATGGTTCAAGCCCCAGTCTGAATTATCGATTTTCACTTGCTATCATCCAACCCTCATAAGGAATCACACGTAAAAACAGTTTTGTGAAAGCTAAGTAATAAACTGTGTGGAAGCTAATTTCCGGGTGTTTTGGCTGTTTCGTCTACTTCGTCAGGCATAATAACCTGTAGACCACGGCCAAAAAACCCGGAAAATAGCTTTCACACAGTTATTTCCGGCCGTGAAAATTGACATTCTTTGACTAACTAATAATTTTTTTTAATCCATTATTCAATTTGAACACAAAATGTGTGAATACGACTGACTAAATGGACCCTTCTGTGAGAAACATTTACTTATCAACTCTTTACTTATCCAACTATTCCAAATGTGCCTTCGTGCTTTCATGAGGGAATTGTTTGAGGTGATTTCGGATATTCTAAAGCAGTAGTTCCCAAACTTTTTTTTATCATAGACCATTTTTGAAATTTTGCTGGTTCCGTGAAGATTAGATCTAACTATGGAAATTTACATTGAGGCTGCATTCCAATCACTAATTAACAGTTTTCGAATAAAGAGTGAGAATTGATTGGTTGATTCATCAATTGATTTTGCTGTGAGGGAATGTCAAAAAATTGAAGTTGGTCAATCAAAAAGGTGACTTTACTTTATTGACATCTACTCATGGCACAAGAAACCAAACAATTGTCACTTATTTTATTTAGAAAACACCATTCGGTGTGGTGAAAATAAAAAGAAAAATAGAATATTTTCTTGTGTTATTTATTCAAATACGTAATTATTACACTTTTACTCAGTCGTAATGTAATTGAAATCGAACATTAATAACGAACCTTCTACAATCTACAATGACTATCACAAAATAGTCATAATTTTAATGGAAGAAATGTACTTGTTGAAGCCAAATAGGTCAATATCTATTTGGCTTCACTTTTGTTACGAGCAACCGCAAATATCCCCGTTCTGTGATATTCAATCTACAAGTTTTCACGACTAACAGTCGCTGAGCTTCTTTAAATATTATCTGCCAACATTGATAGGTGAAGTTAAATCTACATTTTGGTTCTTCACTATCGAATCCAGATGAATTTTCGTGGACCCCGCTTACGAATTGTAAACCCCATTTTTTGGTAACGCCAACGTAGACCCCCCTACAGTCTGTCGTGGACCCCTGGGGGTCTATCTGGATCACTTTGGGAATCACTGTTCTGAAGTATGTCCGGTGTAATGTTTCAACATTCAGTAAAATGATTTGATACACTGGATGACTGGAATAATATGGATTTACCAACCGATTCTATTTGTCCGAACCCTGATTGTTAGAATGGGGTAGAATGGGGTGTTTCGATCACTTGGTGATTGAAACACGTGTTGAGATGTTGAAAATAACGGATTGGAGTTGGGATAAAACTTCAGTAATATGCATTACTACACCCAAGTGTTCCAAACAGTGCATCACAGAAAAGGTGAGGATCTGTCTGTCTGTTTTCTATTTTTCCGTTAATCAGCTGTCGCCCCCATACGAACGACAACTCTCAGAAGTTGAGAAACTTGTGCGAGCTAAGCATTAACGAGGTCTTACCTTTTAACGTGTGATTACTAACACGGATAATGCCAATATTTGAATAAATAACAATGTCGGGTACGTAATGCGTAATAACAATATAATGAAGGTAAATATAAAATTAACACATACGGAGATATACTAATAAAATTAATAAATGAAATGTCAAATTTTCTTGATATTTATTTTATTACTCTCATAAAAAGTAACACGTTAATTGATATACCTACATAAAACAACATACATAAGGTCTATCAACAAGCAAATCTTTAGTTGCATTTCTGAACTCTTTTCTTTTTTTATTATTCACTTCAAATGATTTGGTATGTGATTATACATTTCAAAATCGCTATACACTTTTCAATTAAGGTAGACGAAGGGATAGAAAGGGATAAATTCAAAGTCTGGCGTGCGAGGCATGCTTTGATGAAAATTAGGGAAGTGTTCCTCTGTGTTTATATACTGAACAAACTGTCTTTAATAAAAAAGAGCATAAAATGGCAATATTTTGTGCGCAAAAAACAAATGCTTGTAAGAATCATGTTGCCCGATCTTACAAAGAAATCTTAGTGATATCTTCTAAAGTATGAAAACATACTGTAGATGTGTCGAAGCTCATACACCCCAGAAAAGGATATCATAAATCAGGCGAGACTCTACGAGTGAATGTTACACAGTTATAGCAGCACTCCCTAGTGCATTCGATGTTATTCGCACTGCATAACATCCACAAGAGACTTTTCTTGAACTCTAGCATGTGATCCTCAAAATCACACCCACATTAGACACTAAGAGAATGTCATCAACGTTACAATTGAAAGATAAAATCCTGGTTTTCGATGTATCAACAGATAGCTTTGTGAAGTTCAGCTATATTACTTTTGTACCAAAATATTGTGATGTCCGCGAACGAAGTAAATTTACGTTACTATTGTGAGAAACCTCTGAAAATGTTGAAAATTCAACGCTTTGACTTCTGTCTGATAGATACGACTCAAACCATTCAAGAGTAATCCCTTCAATACTAGTGGTGAAGTCTCCTGAGCAAAAAATCATGATTCACGCAAAAGACTACAACCAGTGGCATCCCGTCTAGTAATATGACTCTATACACCTCATATAAAAATGAAACTATGGAATCATGGGTATTTTTGTTTGTTTGAAATTCAAATTGTTTGGAGCTAATAACAAAGAATACAAAATAATATCAATAATAATCAAAAAGACACCTATTTCAACCTATGTAGCTAATTGTTTTCATTACCTGAAGGAGAATTGATGATAACCGGAACTGTTTAGTACTAAAAAGTACCTACTTGAGCCATTAGAGAATGGGATAATTTCTTGAACTCGGGAGGTAACTTTAGTACCTGACAGTGATAAGGGTCAACTAATACCTTCTCTTTTGAGAATTACCCTCACTTAACACTTCCTCTTGACTTTGTGTTCAAAAGTTCATTCTTGTGAAATTTGTAAAAATGATGCCAAGGCTCATCAAGATTTAGATGACTCTAGTTTATTTTGTTATTTCAAAGCACATCAACATGAAAATTTAGACACTTTTGGAAATTAACACATGTCTCATAATAGTTTTGGAATGTACATTTCCAACTTGGAAGTTGTTTTTCAACAACATTTCAACAACACTTTCCCCTCATCGACATATTCTTAAAAGTATTGTATCTTCATTTGCAAAAATTAATTTTGAAGACCTTTGTGAACATTTCCGTACACATTTCTCATCAAGCTGCTTGGTCGATTGAGAATATTTTACTCCTTAAAATATACTAACAGAAATTTCAGAAATATCAGTTCTAAATCTAACAAGCGGAAAGCGACAAAATTAATTATTTTGTCCCCCATTGAGTATTTCATTTTGTCATTCACAAAGTGTTTGTGTTAAGTTTATGAATCGAAGAGGTTTTGTATTAAAGTGTATAATATTTTAAAATTCTTGCAAAGCGCTTTCGACTTTCGTCATCATCAGTGCTCACCTGAAAGTAAGTGTATTAAGTATTCTTCGTTTTTTCCAATAAAACATTGCATTTTATATTATACACCCTTGAAATTATTTTTTATAATTATATTGTGTATAACTTTATTTCCAATATTGAAGTCAAGATCTATTAATAACATTTGTCTAGTTCTGCTATAGAAGTTTATATGCCTTTCATTATTTCATGTACCCTCCCCCACAATAAAAATATTCAAATATATGAATGAATAAAAATTCAAATATTTTTGGAATATAGTTCTAGAAGTTCTTCCAGAATATCTGGGACGATATTAAAACTAAAGACGGTCCTGAACTTTTTGTACGTATTGGACAAAGCCGACCCTCAGATCTACACTGAAGTATCATTATCAAGGTGTTTGAAAACACCGAATAAAAATCAAAGGCTCCGCTTTCAACTTACTATTCTGTGCTAATAGTACCAAAATAGTGGTTACGAACAAATCTAAAATTTAAAAAACTGCCCTCAACAGTCAACTGTCAACTGAGTCAACATAACCTATAATTTCTCAAATTTTGATTGATCCAATACACACAATATGATTATAACTTGTTTTTCAAAAGTTTTTTATGTCCAGATCAAAACACGTTCAAGTATAATCTAACGGTAACAGTTTCGAAAAAGCCACCTTAACGATTTCATAAAATGTAAATTAGCATAATGCCAACAAATCAAATCATCTTCCCCAAATGTAATGTTTTCAATGTAGTGTGATTAGAAAATTTATAGTGTTCAAAGCAGCTGCTTCCTATAAAAGTATGTTAATGAAATGTGTTCGATTGAAAAGAATCCACGCCAGGTTGATATTAGCTTTATTAGTAACACTATTATTGATAATTATTGTATCAAAACTGAAGACAAATGAAAATTTAGAAAGTGGCCAACTTGTATTGGATAACAATTCTACCCAAATTTTTGAGAAAAAACTAACGGATTATGAACGTCGGATTATACCAAATTTAGGGGACAATGGAGATCCTAGTTTTCTTGAAGGAAATGATGCAAAGGAAGGGGAAAAGGCGCTCAAAACTTTTGCTCTGAATACTGTACTGAGTGATAGGATGCCTTTGAATAGAAAATTACGGGACCCAAGAAACAAGAAGTAAGTAAAATTCAAGGCAAATCTGTGAAATGGTAAACATAGATAGTATTGAAATAGTACATGGATCAAGTATCCAATGGCTATATAAAATGAACATAATATTTATATATCAATTTGGCAATACATTGTTTGGTATTCAATTTTTTTACGAAATCACCCATGAATTGTATCGATTTTTCAGTGACTTCTCTAGGTCAAACCAAATGAAATAAAATTTCGGATAGATTCAGATTTGCTGCTATCTTTTGGCAGCATTTTATAAATACTGATATGTAGAAAAAGTTGATGTTTCCTTTGGCATTAAAGATTTAGTAAGATATGTGGAAACATAGTAATGTTGATAAATTAGTACTTTCATCATTATTCCATTTATTTTTCAGTGTAAACACTAAACATAAGGTGTGAGAGAGTTGTTTCCTGGGAAACTGCTCTTTAATTTTTAAAACTGGTTTCATGTCTTTGGCAGGTTGGCATAAAATTTATGATTTTAGGGAAAACTTGAGGGTATACCTTCTTAACTCCTTTTCTGGAGTCAGTTTTACCAGCAAAAACCTCTTACAAAACTTGGCTGAATATTGGTGTGTGACTTCCCTTAGCAGATAATGTATCTGAAAAGTATAAACTGATTTGTTTGCCCTAAATATCCATCTGCAATTCATTTGAGATATAAGTCATTACCAAAGAGAACAGGAGAGGTGGAGGCTTTTTTAGAATACTTCATACATATCGTTAGTTGAGTAATCAGATCATCCCCCTCATCCCATTGTAAGAAAGTGAATGGAAAGAATTGTAATCTGAGTATCGAACTGTTTTTTTCAGGATGCAAAAAATTTTATATATTTCCAATTTTGTAATTTTTCAAATTACAAGTAACTGTTACATTCAAATATACATAAATAAATAAAGAAGTGTAATCTGAGTATCGAACTGTTTTTTTTTTCAGGAAGCAAAAAATTTTATACCTATATTTTCGATTTTGTAATTTTTCAAATTACAAGTACTTAACTATTACATTCAAATATACATGAACAAATTATTTGACCCAGGTATGACAAACCAGCTTGAGCCTCAGTATTATAAAATTTAGAGTGATTACTAGGAATATAATAAATTGCATTGTCCATAAAATCATCTGATTTGCTCATGTTGAATATATGTATTCTTTTACATGAACTTCTACACCATGAGTTGAATGTATTTTATACCATTTTAATTTTAGTAAGTGACATACATAGTAAGTGAAATATAGTACAGAAATATACTACAGGAAGACAAATATAGAAGCTCAGTCAAGACGAATGAAATTAGAGAGAGACGAATTTCTAAACTTATTCGTTTGAATATTGAGAAGTCGCAAAAGTCATCTATTCTTAACTAATCTTTGACAAAATTTAATAACTCGAAATTTAAGAAAATGAAGCAACAGTTCTATAAGAACTGCAGGAGAGCCCTTTTCTTTGTAAATTGGGTTCTACCTGTGAAGTATCAGAAAAGACACTTTCCAGAGATTAATGATATGGATGATGAACATCAGTGGCATTTTTTTCAGTTTCAAGTTTAGTTGTAAAGTAATATTTAGTTTGGGTTATGATTTTCTTTACATCCTAACTGTTTCTATACCTCTTCTGGTCATCTTTCAATTGTACACTTTATTATCTGCAGTCCATATTATATATTTGGTCAGTATTTAATTCAATTTGATCTAGGTGTTTTCAAACCTTTTTTTGTGGTTAATATGAAATAACTTGTGAAACTTTGATATTTTTTGAAGCATTTTACTTAGTTTCCTCTGTAAATTCCAAACTAATTCATTTTACTTGGTTGGGTAGTATTCAAATGGATTTGCAATATTTATTCAAATAGATATTTCTATTAAATTAATTTTTTTTTCAGGTGTAAAAGATTCAAATACAATCCTAAACTGAAAACATCAGTTATTGTGATATTTTATAATGAGCTGATGAGTGTTATTTTGAGGACAATATGGAGTGTTATTCTACAAACACCCAGTCACTTATTAAAAGAAATTATTTTGGTGGACGATGCTAGTACTGAAGGTAATTATATGTTCATCTTCAATACAATTTTATTTGATTACTATCGTAATAGTGTAATGAAAAATTTTTAAAAATGTCACAAACATTTTTGAGAAATCCGTGCTACAGTTGTGTGACAACCGGATTTTCGGAATGACGCAGATTAAATATTTCTGCCGTTTCTCTATTTGTTCTATTTTCTCCATGAATTAGAATTATTTCAGTTTTGTCATTTGCACTCAGCATTATGAATGAATTTATACGGACAAATCTCTAATTAGGTAATGAATTTCATGATGCTAACACTCACACTTGAAAAACGCAAAATTGTTTACTTCTTAAAATGTCAAAAAGTCAAAGGTAATGTGACTTTGACAATTCATAGACGAATTTTCAAAGTGAAATATGAAATTATTCCTAATTAATATACGATAAACGTTAATATGTACTGTTCTAATAAGTACAAACTTTTGTTTGGAAAAAAAGTATGTTTTTTTAAGAAAAAGTGTATGCTGAAAGACAAATTTCAAAATATCAATGGTTTAGAAAATGTTATTAGGCAGGGTTGTACTGAAATCTATTTTATAAAATGTCAATAAAAAATTTTGTGCACGAACAATAAAATGTTTAGCGATGGAAGGAAGACATGTGGAAATTTAGGATTTAGTGATTGATTATTCAGGTTTCTGAAAGTTTTCGTAATTTGGTTTTTATTTATGTTTATTACATATGTAAATTAGAAGTATCCTTTAAGGTAATACTATGATTAAAGTGATCGTAAACTTACAGATTTGTATTACTTAATTGTTTAGCATTAATTAATTTAGTCAATTATTTCTTGTCATTAAATCATACTGATAGTTATTATGGACATACATACACAGTGAAATATCAATTATGCATAAAAAAAATAGTAAAAATTTAAACCATTTTCAACAAACATCGATATACTAGTTCGAATAATAAATTGGACTAAATTTCGCATTGAAATATTACTATAGTAATATGAAGGAGGCGCCTAATACACCAAATTTCATCAGGAATTCAATTTTCTGACAAATGGATAATAAAAAAGTTTCCCTTACAGTACAAACTTTTTGAAACTCACTGTATCATTGCAATTACTTCCAACGTTTTCTTCTAGAAAATCTGAACGGTCTCCTCGATTACTATATAGAAACTAGGTTGAGAAACTATAACATTAAAATTATACATCTCAAGCACAGACTCGGTTTGATAAGAGCTCGATTACAAGGGGCTCGAGCAGCTCAAGGTGATGTTCTGATATTCCTGGATGCACATTGTGAAGCAACTGAAGATTGGGTGGAACCTTTACTATCGAGAATAGAAGAAGATCGCACTGCTGTCCTAGTACCCATTATAGATGTTATTGAAGCTAACAATTTAGCTTATTCTACAAATGGTAAGTTTTCAAAAATAGAATTATTGCTTCGAAATGAATAGTTACCTTATATGACAGTGTAAACCTAAACCTGGTAATTGAGTGAATGAGAGTATGTTTATCTAAAGAATATAAGCTTATAAAACCCACAGTATATTGGCTTTCGATCTAATCAATGAAGATGGTAAATTAGAAAAACCCTCAATCACTTACATTATATCCTTTCATTTTTTGTTACCCATATCAAGAGAGTGCTTAAGAAACTATTCGGACATCTTTGCAGTCCACCATATTGTATGTAGAATGGCAACACTTAGTTTATCATGCAGCAGTTGCAAGATTTGGCCCGAACTGATGTACATAGAGATATACAATCCAAATTAAATAAAAGCTTGTAAAAAATCAATACTTTTGAGTTTGTGACTACGTTAGGCTCACACCCTGCGGTGCATCTGAGCCATGTGGCTCAAAAGGCAACTCTCATTTCATACAAGCAGAAATATGTGTATTAAGTATGCAAAATTTAATTATTTGTTTAAATTTTTTTCAAAATTTTTTCATGCGGATAAATGTCGAAAAAACATCTTTCCAAATCGGGACCTGTTTTCTTTGAAAAGATAGAGCACCATCCCATCTGCAGAGACAGACAGACAGACGGCAAACTTTTTTCATTTTGAATTTTCGATTCTGAACTTCTCCAAAGTAACCATTGGTCTATCTCTTCAAATAAAAAAGATAGGTTCCTCTTTAGGGCCCATAGTATACTATTGTATAAAAGTGTGAACAAAAGTATTCGTATCTGATTTATTACAATTTAATAACTTCTAGAAATTTTCTTTCAATATGATGGAATAGGCCATAGGAGAGCTTTTTTCCGGTTTTTTCTGGCCATGGTCTAACGTTTAATCTACAACTGCGTTAGACATTATCAAAGGCGATTTGGTAACGGTTGCAGTACCCAAGCTTCAATAGGTCAATAAAAAATGTTAAAAACAAAATACATGGTATTTCATTCGTCATTTCGAACTCATTAATTTTTGATATAATCTGAAAAAAACTTATTGAAATCATCATTCACCCTTTTGTTCAAATATTCATATTTTGTCTAAAGAATTTGTATTGAAAGTTTTGTCTGGAAAATTGTGTACTATTCTGTAAAATTTACTCAACATGTGGCCTTTAATTGAATTGTCAGAATGTTGATTTTATTTATTTCTGATTTTTGTTTCAAGGAGACAGCAGCTTTCAAGTTGGTGGATTTTCGTGGTCTGGCCATTTCACTTGGATAGACATTCAAAACGAAGAAGATAAACATAAATTGACTCCAGTGAAGTCACCTACCATGGCAGGTGGATTATTTGCAATAGACCGTAACTTCTTCTGGGATATTGGTTCCTATGATGAACAAATGGATGGATGGGGTGGAGAGAATTTGGAAATGTCTTTCAGAATATGGCAGTGTGGTGGACGACTAGAAACGGTATGTGTATAATTTATTTCAATTCAATTCAAAATATGCTTTATTACCCAAGATATATACATCTTATTGGCAAAGTCTAGTAAAGTAAAACATGTATAAGGGACAATTAACAAATATAAATTATAAAATAATGCTTAAACACAGGAGCAGAGTATATGGACAGAACAATATTGAGTCCAGCTGAACAGCTACAAATATAAGTACATGAATTTATGAATATTAAGTAAACGTAAATATATAATTCTACATAATGAACATTGATAGCCATTTCGTGTTGGTTTCAATAACTTGTTTACACAAAGCTACATGTCAATTATTCGATAGAGCCTTGTAGAATTCGTCCACACTATAATAGGGCCTCCCAACAAGGAATTCTTTCACTTTCTTTCTGAATTTCTTTTCATTATATATTCGCCTTAAATTAATGGGAAGGTGGTTAAATAACTTCTTGCTATTGAAAATAATAGAATTTTGTGTAAGGGCTAGAGAAGGTGTGGGAAGGGAAACGGAGTAAGACTGACGTGTACTATAAGTTGCGGTGTTACAAAATAATCTGATCTTGTGATAGTAGTGTCTAACTCTCTTGCAACAACTCTCACTGCATGACATCCTGCAGCTAGTCTTTTACATAAGTAGTCGACATGGAAATCAAATTTTAGATTTTCATCAATGAAGAGTCCTGAAATTTGTTTTTCTCCAAATTTTCAATTTTTACATTTTCCAAGTGTACTTCCCCTATGTTACATCTAAACGTGATCACATTTGTTTTATCGATGTTCAATGATAAGAGATTGGAATCACACCTCTCTTTAACCGTTCTTATGTCGACGATGATTTGATCAAGTAAATTGGAGGCTGTATTGCTATGCCAGAGGATAGTGGTGTCGTCAGCGAAACATGTGAATTTACCACTTATATTAACATGGACCAAGTCATTGACATAAATGAGAAACAATACCGGTCCCAAAACGGAACCTTGTGGAACCCCACTGTCAATGAAACGTTCCTCTGATGAAATTCCATCTTATAGAACATTCTGCCGCCGGTGAGAAAGGTACGTCTTAAACCAAAGTAATGCCGATCCTCTAAACCCGTAAACTTCCAGCTTGCAAAGAAGCAGCATGTGGTCTACACAATCGAAGGCTTTGGTTAGGTCACAAAACATGGCCGCCGCAGATTCTCTGTCATTAAGATTGATGTAAAGGTTTTCCAGGAGTGAAAATATGGCGTCTTGTGTACCTGTTGAAGACTGAAAGCCAAATTGGAATAAATTTATCACATTCTTTTTCTCGAGGAAGGATATTACTCGTTTTTTTACCAGTTTTTATATAATTTTAGACAAGATATTCAATGATATTCAAGCCCCATTACAACATCAGACAAAATTACCAACAAACATGGAGAATTTGGATGATTTTACTCAAAATCCTGGGTTCAAAATTTCATGTACCTAAATACTTTTCAGTTCATTACTGTATCCAACATTTCTTACGAATGATATATGTCAGTTTTCGTAGGAATGTTTTAGGTAAGACCTGTTAGTCCTTAGCTCGCACAAGTTTCTCAACTTCTGAGAGTTGTCGTTCCTATGAGGGCAACATCTGATTAACGGAAAAACAGATTTTAAACAGATAAACAAATTAAAGCAGAAAAAGTTATTTCTGAGTGAGCCGGTATACTTAAGAGGAATAAGTTGTATCAGACATTTTTTACAGTTTAATTCTGAAAGTAATATGAATAATCAGCATATTTGTGATGATTTTTCAATAATATTTGTAATTTTTTAGTGTCCGACCGAAACTGGTTTTTGCGACCGAAACTAGTTTTTGCGACCGAAACCGAAAACGAATTTCGGCAACGGTCTCAGTTTCGGCCGAAACCGAAACTTCCTTACAAGTATTATGTTTTGAGGGAAAAATAAAAAAAAAAACGTTATTATAATCAGTCAGTTTTTATTTTCTTATCTTTAAATCACAACGTTATGTACTCTTCGACATTTTTACTTATTTATAATCAACATATAAACCCTTATTCAAGAAAAAATATTAATTGCACCTTAAAAATACTTAAAATAGGTGAGGTGTTCATTTGAGTATGTGTAGATTCTTCTTTTGAATATTATTGATGGGTTTTCAATAAATATTAAATATGAAATTACTTATTTGAGTTGATACCTAATATCACAATAGTTACGACATGATTAGGCATGTGGAAGCGGCAAAATATCTTCGTCGATTGTATGAAATTCAAAGCGCCGAACATGACCGATCACAGCGCGGGAACTCCCGAATGCAGTTTCGGTCGTAGTTTCGGCAGGGTTGGCGCCGAAACCGAAACTAAACCGAAACCCGTTTTTTTGCCGAAACTCGACCGAAACCGAACTTTCGGTCGGACACAAAATTTTTTTTTTCGATTCTGATCAAGTATATGTTCACTGAAAATATATAAATCATCAAATCTTTGACTCAGGACCAGGCGAAAATGACCTTCGTCGACTTCCTCGAATTCTGAGCATTGGCAAAAGGGCACTTATTACAGTATTCTCGTTTCTTGATCTCGATTTCTTTTTCATTTCTTGTTGTTCTGTCTGACGGAATTGGCTGATACTTGATGAAAACCCATAACGTACTTTATTGTGAGATTTTCACTGGACAGTACACCGCAACACAAGTTTTGTTATACAATAGCTTTCTCAAGCATTTTCATACTGACTAAAGTCTACCTAATGTGAGCTTTATTTTGTAACAATTTGGATCATATCACCTTCCATGTACCTAATGACTTCAAGGGTGATATTTGATAACTCAACATTTCTTACTTCAACTACATTGTTTTACTATTTCACTTGTTCACTTTCACTTGCTTTTGGAAATAGTCTTGTAAATCTCCGAACTGACTTAATCTAATCTTCTAACTATTCTGTGGGGATCTCGGCAATTCGCTCGTATTTATAGTCAGGACGAATATTCCTGTATGTACACTACCGTAAGCTTCGGCAGCTTCTGGATAATTCGCTTGCGTTCAATATGTGTAAACAGGGTGATGATCTTTATTTAAGATAAGTACATTAGACAGCTGCACTCCATTGTTCCATAGGCGATTTTTTGATGACCTTCTATGCTCTGACTATGACCTCAACAGTATTCTCCTTTCATTACTTTTGATTGATTTATATTTTCAAGAAACAACATCAAAAGCAGTTGAATACGAAAATGTTTAATAGTGAACGTATATTTTTTTCATTATTGGATTATGTTCTTCCAAGAAACTAAAATATGCGCAATATTCATTTTCAGGTTCCTTGTTCACGAGTGGGACATATTTTTCGTGATTTTCACCCTTACTCCTTCCCGGATAACAAGGACACTCATGGCATTAATACCGCTCGATTGGCTCATGTCTGGATGGATGATTATAAGAGATTATTCTTCATGCATCAGCCGGGACTTGAAAATAACCCAATAGTTGGTGATTTAACACACAGGAAACAACTTAGGCAGAAACTACGATGTAAATCTTTCAAATGGTGAGTGATACATACATAATAAATAGAGCTATCTATTTCAGATGCTTTGACATTACCAACAACTTACAGAAATATTGTAAAATTCCTAATCTGATTCTTTATACTTCAAAATATTTCAGTCATTGCAAACTGTCCACCAATATCAGAATCAAAACATGCTTTATGGTCATAGAACAATTTTCATGTCTATATACCTAAAACTGAAATATTGTAGAACATATACCTGATGACATGTAGAATAAAATAATGATAGAAAACATTTTGAAAAACAAGCTCTAAAATTCAAAAAAATGTTGGAAACAGGTAAAACAATCAAAAACATACTTTTATCAACGTGCTCTAAAATATAAAATGTTGTCTATCCATTCCCAATTGGAATGACAATAAAAATAAGAGCACTACGAGGGGTGTTCATAATCACTGCCTGGCAAATGGGAAATGTATATACTACCAGTGATTTTATGTTCAAAGCGTCCCTGGTACAGTCATAAACATTTCTTGCCTGTGGCCCCTAGTCGCCGAGATAGTAAGTAAAACGTGCTATCAAATGTAGTTAAGGAATAAAGGCTCGGATAGCTGGACTGGCTGAATACCAATTTTTTGTCCGTTTCACAATATTTCTTTATCAGTGCCGTGTGTTCGTGGGGTTAGGTGAGGTAGTGTGTGGTTTTGCAAATCGATTTTGAAAACTTTTTCTAGAGATCAATTACCCTAACACCAAACTAATATTTTTGCACTCGACGCGCGTTTCGCTAACAAGATTAGCATCTTCAGGAGAAGCAAATTGATACTGAATCTAAAGACAAGGGTAAGCTGTTTATATATCTAAAGTTTTTTGCTCCGATGTGGACTTTGTTAAATGATGATAATCCTAATTGATTTTTCCTTAATTAACTAGTGGAACCTCTACCTGCAAATTAATTTGTCAACAATAGATTAAAAAGCGGACAAATTAATTTGGAGGTTCCATTAATTAATTACCGAAAAATCAATAAGGATAATCATCATTTAACAAACCAAGTCCACATCGGACCAAAAAACTTTAGGTATATCTGTTTAAAAAAATCTGTATCAATTTTCACTTCCTCGTTAATCCTTAGCCTGCACAAGTTCAGACTTCTAGGTCTTATCGTTTGTAGGAGGCGACAGCTGGTATTAGTTATTTGTAAGTTTCAATTCTATGTAAACTGAATTGTAATTTTCTCTTTTTTAAGTAAATTATTAAATAAATAAATAGATATTTCGAACTGGGACATCAAACAAAAAAAGGATGAGTAATCATGTGTTCAACCACCATTGAGTACAGTTAATCTACCATGTCTAGTTTCAACTTCCACGTCTCTTATGTAGGTCTGGCCATTCACTGCCTTTTTATTGCGTTCTTGTTCCAAGTCGGTCTAGAATCTAGTATCTCTCCCAGATATTCAACCTACTACATGGACTGAAAAGTCTCAGGCCTAACACATAGATGGCGCTAGTCTTATTGTATTTACCGCTTTTCAGTTAGTTCTAACCTTCAAAAGACAGCTGTTGAAATTTCATGATATTCTACCCATAAATTTGTGAGTTATTGTGCTAAGAGTGACACTACTTTTGTTATTTTCAAAACAATGGATCAAAAACAATGGGGAATGTTCCTCCTGACAAAAATCAAGTAGTTTTAATAAAAAAGCTCTAAAACAACGCATTTTAAACTCATCATTTCAACCTTTTTCTTTAAAAAATTATTTAAATACTTGAAAAAGAGGAATGAAATAATGCAGTCAACATTTAAAGGGATTCGTTTCTATTTCACCATTTGGCAACATCGGTTATAGCTAATAAAGGACAATGAATCTGTGACCTGTGTGAGGCAAACAAAGAGGACATATTTCAGAGGCGTGCTGTTCTGTTTACTTATGTTCTGAGTTCCGAGACATTCTGTGACATGACATTTCATGCACCTAACCTATCTTCCTCTATATAAATAAATAACAAAACAACTGTTGTTTATGTGGCTTGTGGAGGTGGTATTGAACTATAATTTATATTTTGCCTTAATTGTTGATTTATAAAGATAATTTTCCTTCTTTAAAGTAGAATATCTAGGTAGGTATAAATTATTTCTAGGCGCTGTTGTCAATATGTGAATTAGAAACAAATCCCTTTAAAAATTAAAACCCAACATTTGAAACATCAATGTGAATACTTTTCGAAGTGAATTTGAAAAACACATGAATTGAACTCAACTTTATTTTGTTCAGAATTGCATTTGCTGGAATAACCCAAATTGAGGAACATTCCCCATTTCGTTCAAGCGAAGCAATGGCTTTAAAAGTGTTATAATGACTCCGCTCCATCAGAAACAACAATTGAACGTTGGTTTTCTGACTTCAAACGTGGCCGTAGACACGATGATGCAGAACGTAGTGGACGTCCAAATGAGGCAGTAAACACCAGAAAAACATAAAAAAAATCCACAAATTGAATGATCAAAAAGTGAAATTGCGCGACTTAGCTGAAAAAAAGTCTTGATGATTCTGAGAAGTGTTTGAACATAACAAACCAGAATTTTTGCGTCGATATGTGACAATGGATGAAACATGGATCCATCACTTCACTCCGGAATCAAAATGATCGTCATCTGATTGGAAAGCAACTGGTCAACTTCATCCAAAGCACCCGAAAGCACAACAATCGGCTGGAAAGGTTATGCCCTCGGTATTTTGGATTGTGCGTGGTGTAATATTCATCTACTATCTTGAGAAGGGAAATACCATTAACAGTGAATATTAAATAGTATTATTGGAGCGTTTTAAAGGCTTAAATTGCGGAAAAACGACCTCTTTTGATGAAAAAGAAAGTGCTGCTTCATCAAGACAAGTACAGTGTCACAAATTAATGAAAACGATGGCAAAATTGCATAAAATGGGCTTCGAATTGCTTCCGCATATACCATATTCGTTAAATATGGCTCCCAGCGATTACCGGCTGTTTGCAAACCTCAAAAAAATGCTCATCGGTAAGAAATTTTGCTCGAATGAAGAAGTTATTGCTGAAACTGAGGCCTATTTTGAGGCAAAAAATAAATAGTTCTACAAAAATGGTATTGAAATGTTTGAGCGGCGCTGGAATGATTGTGTGGCTCTTGATGGAGATTACGTTGATGAATAAAGTCAATTTCGAACAAAGAAAACGATTTTTCTTTCTTAGTGGCTGGGACTTTTCAACCCAGGTGTTATATAGACAGTTTTATATTTTCATCGAAAAGATGTGGAGGTCAAAGTCTTTCTATCTTGGTCCTGGTGCTGATTTTGATGGGCCCATGTTAAGTATTTCTTCCTTGGTTCATCATATCAAAAACTCGGGATCTGTTGTATGTATCCCTTCAGGATATTTACCTTAGACTTGGCTGAGTAAGTTGCCTGCATAGCCCAGTACTTTATTCATTATGGTTCAGAATACCTAGTAACTTGACTAATCTAAAAAATAGTGAGAACAGGACCCTCCTTTAAAGCAGTATTTAACTAGTGTCACTATTGTTAACAGCTAGAATCATTGATATCTCTTCTTTTCGTTGCCTAGATGATTGATCTCAAAGACCTCAGTATGCAAAAATATTGCAGCTAAAAGTACTTCCTGTTTTTCATTAGCATATTCCCCTTTTTCCATGACTCGCCGTAAAGTAATTACCATTGACATATTCGTGATTTTGAACTATTAAACAAGTTATCTCAAGACCTCCTCTCTATTTGGAAAAACTTAATAGCACCTTCTTGACGACTAGTGATGCCACATTTTCGTTTTCCTTAACAGAAAGTTCTAAAAAGTATGTATTATTACCTAAACTTTGTATGACCTTGACATCTTGACCTGTTCAGAAATTAGCAGGGGGAAATTTTTACCTCCGGAGTGTATACTAATATAATATGCTGCTTTTTTTTTTGGACCTTGGGAGCTGCCTGACTTGTCCATTTAGTCCAAGTCTCCAGGAAACACTGCAGCCTCTTGGGCTTATTGCGTTTGTTCTCCCATCTTCTCATGACACCCATTCCATCAGTCTCGTTCCCTGTGCTAGTTTGTACAGGTTCCGTGTTGGATGTTCGTCATATTCTTCTGGACGTAATTTCATACGTCCATATATTGCCTGCCTCCTGTGATTCAGTGTCTAACATTCGCATAAGATGTGTAGAACTGTTTCTATCCTTCGTTGCATAATCTGCAGCTGAGGTCTCCATTGTACAGCACCATTTTATTAAGGTGTTCTCTGAGCGGACAATGACCGGTTAGTAACCCTGTAATTATTCTGAGCCGATACCTACTATATTGAAGTAGTTCATCGGTTCTTTTCTCGGACGGTTCCCCAATGAAGGTTCTACTGTGTTTGTTGCCAGGTACTTTTGTCCAGTACTCTGTGTGCTTCTTATTGGTCCATATCCTAATCTGGTTTCGTACCAGTTAATATGCTGCTTTCATGACTTCAAAACTAATAATACCAACTAATATAAAGAAACTTCCTGAGGATTTTCCTTCCATGATTTGTAGAATATTGGATTTGAAGTTGTCTTCAAATATTCTCAAATTTTAAAATTGAATAGGTGCTTGAATCCTTGAGGAATGACTGTTTGTAATATCAGGCATTCTGAATAGAACGTGGCTTATATGGCTACTTGTTGTTTTCTTGATATCAGATGTCAGATTATTATCATAATATAGTTGATACAGTCAAATGCTTTTGCACAACTCCAGAAACAAATTTGTTATTAAAGTTATTGATGAGTATTTTGGGATCATCTTTCTCAGGAGTTTTGATTTGGATTTATCTATTAATTGCTTATAATTGTTAATTATTTTTAATTATTCATAATTTTCCAAGTTGCTTTTTGTTAAACTAATTGCAGAAATTAATATATGCATCTTAATGTCCAGGGTAGATTTGTTCATCAGATCATCTAAAGAAACAATTCATTCAGCCCAGTCTCAAGTCTCTACACTGTCGGTTAATGGACTATGGACTGACACCTATCAGAAAACAACTACTCCCGGGCTAATACCATGAAGGGCGTTGTATTATATCCGACAGGTGTCACTGCAGGATTCTTCACTGAAGTTATTCCTGCATATGCTGTTGGCAATACAACTGCCGCAATAGATTTTCAATTATTGGAACACGCAGACCGGTTTCGGGCTCTTTAGCCTGTGAAGGAAGTAACCAACCGCATATCCGAAATTTGTTTAATAACTCGTATAAGGAAAGAAAATGAACGAATTGTTCTTTCAGATGATTTGATTTATAGCCAGTTTTAAAGTATGCCTACTGACTATATGTCACAATTTTTATTTCCTTCACAATTTTTCTTTCCTTATACGAGGATTTGAGAAAATTTCGGTTGGTTACCTTGTTCACAGACAGATGGGGCGATGACAAACCTGTTGTTTGTTGTCCGCTTCAGCCTTGTTCGAGGAATGCATATGCAGGAATAACTTTAGTGAATAATCCTGCACTGACACCTGTCGGATATAATCCAACGCCCTTCGTGGTATTAGCCAGAGGAGCAGTTGTTTTCTGATAGGTGTCAGTCCATTAACAGTCCATTAACAGTCCATTACAGTGTAGGGAGTTGTGACTGGCTTGAATGAATTGTTCCTTTAGATGATTTGATTTATAGCCAGTCTTTAAATATTCCCACTGATTATATGTGAAAAGATTTGTTTATATTTGTTTCCTACATATGCTAAATTTTGAATCGTGTTAATGTTTTCTTTCGGAAAAATTCAGATTGTTTTACAAATATGTACTTCAAAAAAAGTTTTTTTCCACTGTTAAAAAATATTCCGCTATATTTAGATAAGTTTGAAGTAACAATAAAAAAAAAACTGAACATTATTGTCATACACCATACACCCAAGATAAATAATTACTGATTTAAATTATATTACTCTCTTTCTTGAAATATAATAATATTAATAATAATAAATCGGCTATATTGATAATACAAAAAAAAACAATACAAAGATATATTTGAAAATGAAAATAGTTTACAGGAGATTCTACTCCTTGGCGAAGTCTAGCTCAAAGCTACTCTAACTCAACCAACAAGCACCACTCCATAATGCACGCAAACATACAAAAATAAAAGCAATTAACAGTGATGGTACCACGAAATGAGAACCGTAAATAAAATAATAATTTGTGATTACCTTCTAAAGATAGTTGATAAATAATTTAATTGAATTGATCTGTTGTCTAAAAAGTAAAAGTTGACATTACTGACTATCATAGATATAATTTTTATATTTGTATTTGAATTTCCTGATATTGAATCTCTTCAATTACTCAGGCAATGAATTATAGAGTTTTACAGCACCAAAAGAGATGATCTCTGAAACTGTGCAGTGCGATGTTGTGGCATAGTTAATTTGTTTTTATGTCTAATGTTTCTTGAGTGAATATTTTCACGCAGAATTAGTTTTGTATTGAAAGAGGAGAATGGGGAAGGGTGATCAATTTATGGACAAAACAACCCAAATGATGAATCAAACGGTTTTTCATATTGAGCCAGCGGGAGTTTTCAAAGGCTTCAGAAATTGAATCATACTTACGAAGTCCATGAATTAGACGGCAACAAGAATTTTGTACTTTTTGTATTCTTTTTTTATCTGAAACATATAAGTATGGCCCATATATGAAGTCACAGTAGTTAAAATGGCTTAGCACGAAACTATCACAGAGCATTCTTTTTAGAGGTTGGCTCAAAATAACCTTAACCTTAACCTAACCTAACCTAACCTTTGGTGAGTGAACAATGTTGATGCCCTTCAAACCTTGAATATTTTGACGGTCCATGTTATGTTCTTCATTATTTAATAATGCACCTCCTTAATATCTTTCGGAAATCCAGAATGAAAAAATATCTTTCCCAAAAATTGATCGTTATTCATGTCACTTGTGAATCAGGAAGAACATTTGTTTGAAGGTGATTGACAATGTTTCGTGATGAATTTCACTAGTTCGGACTTCCATTGTCTATTATATAAAATGATTTGAAATCCCTGAAACAAGTAAAAAAGAATAATTAAAAAAAAATTATATTATATAATAGACAATGGAAGTCCGAACTAGTGAAATTCAGGAAGAACATTCTAATTATTTTTACCCAACTTCGGACAGATAGATAAATCAATTATTTAATCTGAATCATCATTTGTATCCACCACTTGAATCATCATTTGTAGAAATTTTCTGATATTTTAATGGTAGTAGATCTTAATGTATTAGAATCATAAAAAATAATATTTAGTATGCATATTTTATTTCTGTTTGAGTCCCCAACTACTACTTACTTTAATAATATTTGGGGATTAATTTTGATTTTATACTATTAATTTCTTTCAAATGCCTAATTTATGCATATTAAACTGAATATCCATATAATTTAGGAATTTTATTTTCAATTGTTCATTTCAGTTATTACTCTCAAAATTGGAAATGACATATTCTATGTATTTGTTTTTGTTTTCAGGTATTTAGATAATGTATACCCAGAAAAGTTTGTACCAGATGAAAATGTTGTAGCACATGGTCAGGTACGCACAGAATTCGAAATGTGTTTGGACGATCTTCAATTGGCAGATGATAAAGTGGGTCCTCTTGGCCTTTACCAGTGTCACCCTCACATGGCAATGTCCCAATATTTTTCAATAAGTGAAAAAGGTGAACTGCGCAAGGAAAATTTCTGCTCAGAGGTATTCAATGAGCATGATGTTCAACTAACAGAGTGTCATGGGCATAAAAGGGAACAGTATTGGGTGTATCATAAAAATGGTACTATTTTCAATCCAAGTGTGAACAGATGTTTGAGTAGCGAAGGTGTAGAAAATGGAGGAGGGGTGAAGGCTGATATTTGTAAAGACACACTTTACCAGAGATGGAAATTCGATAAAGTCAATGAGACTGCTATGGCTGTGTAATATTATTTTATAAAGCAAATCATTCGAGCAAACCATTTTGGATGGCAGCTACTAGAGGTATTTTCAATCTTAGGGTCCAACAAATGAATGAATATTCGACAAAACTCCCGTTTTACTTCATAAAGTATGAATGAGGTGTGATTTGAAAAATCATCTAGAACAGCAAGATGGGCTAATATTAGAACATTCGAATAAATAAATAAAAAGAAATAATTTCAAGTAAAATCACGAATGATCAGAAATAAAATGAACTGAAAGATATGCTCCTAACTAAAGAGCAGAGTAGTTTGGAAATGGAACGACAATCCAATTATGACCGTTGCTCCTAGGTACAGCAAATTAGATTTCTTTCAGTAATTAAGAATATTTATAAATTCTGAATAGTCAAATTCGTTAATTTTGAATCACTGTCTTCTTAAACAATGACCCATTTCATACTAATTAATAAGGATTGATTTCTATTATTTAGTAATCTTTGTAAACTACCGTGGATATCTAGCAATTGTAAATCACTGAAATCAATCAAATGATTACCTACAAACCAGCTTCTACCACGAAAACATTATTTTGAATCTTCATCATGACTGTCAAACTTTCCTCCCTATACAACATTTGTTTGAACATGTTTTTTAACTATGTCAAAGAAGTGTCGACTTCTCATAAACAATGTTCGAGTCGAGAAGAACAATTTCATGATCTACTTTGTTGTTCAATCAAAAACACTCTGAATTTCTTCACTCGATCAGCAAGTTGCACTGCAAGGATATCCTTTGTGAGCAAATTAGTTCATCGTAATTCAATAGTATTAGCCAAGAAAGTGGTTATTTTCTGAATGGCATATATGTCTTTTCCTTGCTGTTTTATATCAACATTTGAGTGAGATAGTACATAGAATACTTCTTTCCCAACAACAAACCCTCACCAATGGTTGTTTTGTAGAAGGAAATTCAACAATAGGACTCAGGATACCATTTAATCTAATTGTCGTCTCATTTTTTTTTATAATTTCAGTCTTAAAAGAATACCCTGATATCCAGAAAGGTTGTTGTTTTCTAATAGGTTTTATTTGTCAAATTCTACTATACAGAATAGCTGGAAAAGATTATTGTTGCTGGAAATGAAAGTTTTTTTGAAATATTTATGCTTCATGGATACAGTCTTCTAACTAACCTACTTGTATTTCTATATTGAATCTGCGAATATGTCACAAATATCAAGAGACTGTATATTTATAAATTGCAGTTTGGGTTTGATTTATAGGTATGAAAGTTGATGTGACTTCTTTGATTAGATCAATAGATAAATAAATCATCATTATCAAGACAAAATACATCTCTTCCTTCTAACATGCATCAGAAAATGTGATGGTATAATTACCCAAAATAAATCAATATTTATTACTGTTAATATATACAAGAACTTTCTGAATAATGTGCAATTGTACATATCATTATCAAATATTGGAGTTGAGACTGAAAGTAGAAGTAGTATATTCATCATTGACGTAATGACATGAAATTTATTTAAAAATTTTATCCTTTCAAGATATATAAAATTTTTATCCAATTTCTGCTCAAAAATTCAACAAACATCATAATCTTTTGTTGAAATCATGACAATAACTTAGTAATACTTATTCAACCCATTTAATCCCTGGATTTCAATAAACTAACGAGTACAGAATATTTTTTCTCTCTCGTTGAAGTAAAATATTTTTTGGTTTCTCAAAAACTGTCAACCACTTTTTTGTTTCCAATTATGTGGTGAATTGGTCAATACTTAATTAAAATCCATGATAATGTATTTAAGTAATACTTTATTGTGGGAATTTTCACTATACAGTTCACAAAATTGTAGAATCCCTTTCAGTGTACAATAATTTCTTCAGGCAGTGTTCACACGCCCGGTTTTAAATTTTCAATAAAAATTGATCAAAATCGTAAAATGTGTGGGAATAAACTTGCACAATCAACAAAAAATATACTTCAACGTCCGTTAATCGAAAAACCGAATGTTTTTGTAGCTGATTCTGAAATTCATCAGTGGGATGAACTGTAAAACTATATAAATATGTCATATTTCTGGACTGAAATTGTTCTCTAATGCAAAGAGAGGTTTATCTGTTTTTTTTTGTGGATTTAATCACTAATTAATGTCCCCGAATGGTTTATTCATCTAAAATTGAAAAATAAATGGGTACGTAAAGTAGATTTTGATAACTCTCTCGCATTCAATATGCCGACTACTAGTTCACTGAAAAAATTGTGTAATTCCCCCCAATGGTACGGCGGGAATTACACAACGGCTTCAGAATGTTGTGGCTGTAGTAAACTGTGGGTCTAGTAAACCCCAAGAAAGACTACAGTCTAGATTCTAGATTATCATTATTGTCAAGATGATAATACATTGTATTCAATTGCAAGAGTGTTTATCCTGTTGAGTATATGAGACATTACAATAAAGAGTAAAAAATACATCAATAATCAACTGCCAAATAACCGCAAAAATGTACTTGAAAAAAAAATGATGGCGGACTTTATTCGTAAATATCTTAGGTTCTCCTATGCTGCACCAGCTTTTATGAAAAGAAGTATTATTTTGCAGCTGGAATTCATTTTTCAACTCAAAGCGAGCCTCAGTTCCAATTACAAACCAAAAAGATAAAATGTTCAATTGCGTGGAAGTTCAATTTGGAACAATTTGGTTGCTCAATTTCTGTACTCTATTTTAATTTCAGAATCGTGGGAAGACCGTACAAAAGAAGCAAAAGTACAACAGTATTCATGTATGCTAACCGTGAAAACCTATTATACCCACGGTGTTCATAGACCAATACAAGTGGCATCTTCCATGATTTTATTATTCATATATTCCCTATAATGAATTGAATCAACATTTTGATCTCCAAGATGTTTCGGACTGAGTATAAATGATGATTTCATAAAAATAATATGCATTTTTTCGCAACTCCCTAAATGGGTTAAATGAGGTTCAAATGAATGTGTTCCATTGTTTGAGCTGTGGTTATTGCCATCTTATGAATATAGCTTTATCAAAAAAATTCAGAATCCGATAGTTTACACAAAATAGTGTGGATTGCTCTTTATTTATGAATATGTTGATTGGTGATTACTAAAATAACAGGGTTTCCTCATATCATATGTATGATTTTTTATTGTTCTAATTGTATCAAAAATAATTATGAAATCTTCAATATTTGATTTTGTATGAAGAAGTGTACAACAAATGGAATTATATCAATATATAAACTCTCACAACAGAAATGTAGTAGAAGGAATTATATACGTTAAAAATAATATGGATTTGTGAACTGTACTGTTATTTTGAAGCAATATACATTTTATGTAATGTTAATCATATGTTAATTGTTTCAAGTTCATCACACTATGTTCTTGTCAGTCAACAGTTGATAATCAGCAATTTTCTTTAAATTTTACATATAGTATTTTTAAACAATTCAGTCACCTTTTCACTTCACAATTTTCATAAGAAATAGAACTAATTTGATATAGTAGTTTTAAGTGACCTCCTTGTTTGTACATTCATAGAGAAAAAATTGTTACTCATTAAAGTAATTTTTCTCCGTGTTACTTATCAATGGCATTCTAATGAGGAATGTTCAAACATTACCATTACAATTGACAACTTTCAAATGAAATGTTTCAAGAGTCCCCATGAGTACAACTGTAAAATCACAAAGTTGAGATTATGACACAGAGGTGATTTTCTATAACATTTTTGTTTTCTGCACATTTAGATTCGATGGATAGAATGATTTTGCTAACATACTTCGTATTTTACAGATTGATGCTCAATTAATAATTAGTATGACAAAAAAGACAGTATAACTTTGTGTGCTTACGAGTATTTATATTATTCTGTTAAATGACATTGTTGATATACATATTTTTATTATCAGGATTTTTTTTTTTTCATTTTTCCTCCCCTCTATTTATAGTCATTGCCTAATATAACATTTCCCAAATTCCCATGAAATCTAAAAATACAGCAGTTTGACCTGAAGTTTTATTTTATAGAAATACTCATATTCAACTAACTGAAGTAAGATGAAAATGTTCGTGGAATAGATAGTATTTTCAAAGAAATATTTTGGCATCTTCCAGAGCAAGAACTACAGAAATTGACTGAAATAACAAACCATTTCCTTTAATACGTTTTTTACTGGTATTTGTGAGCTTAGTGGTAATAATATTCATAGATAGAACAAAATTATAGAAAACAACTTAAAAAATAATGCTATTCCTGAATAATCACAAATTAATATTGAAAAAAAGTGTTTTTATTTCGACACAAGAAAACACAATGATGAAACACAAATTAATTTCAGCAACGTCCTCAGTAGAATTCTGAGACTTCCTAAAAGCTTTCGATTAGAGGAATATCTGGATTCGCATTTGGGACAATTCTAAGATGGTTCAAAATGGTTACACAACTGCTTTTTTTAGGAGAGAAGGAATCACAGGGTCATATAAAATCGTATCTTTCTGTTGTTTTATAGATGATAGCCCGTGAATTTGTTCAGCAACCTGTATTATTCTGTTCAACATTCATATAACAGAAATGGAACTATCTGATATGTCGTCCAACATAACGGTACTGGCGGCTCTACATTATTGTTCAGGTGTTGCAAGATTTCCTGATTGTGCACAGCTGGTTGACAGAAAACATATTTTTAAGTCATGAACTTGCACATTCGCACTTTTTACTCACATATCACACACATCATCTTCATTCATTTTTTATTTCTTAATTCAATGGGACTGGAGGAATGATATACAGTGTCACCATTAAAGTGCGCACCATATGGGAAACTTTTTTTTCGAAAAGTTTCAATGCACTTGTTTGTGCTTTAAATTTAACTTAAAATGATGTGGCCAATTGTGACCCACTGACGTTCAGTGTTTGTCAAATTCAACTTTTTTTTTGAAAAAAATTGAAAAAGTGCATTTTCAGATCGAATTTAACAAAAAGTTACTTGAAAAAGTTGTGTCTACGGCAATTTTATATCCATATGCCAAATTGTATGCAACTAGGATAAAGTTAACGTTTTGCTTATTTTTGACAGATATCCCCTTTATTTTAAAAAACAAGTTCGGTTAATTGTCATCAACTCATGTATACATAACAAACTCATCATGGAGTTTAACTTTTCTGATAAATTTTCACGTATACGGACATTTTTAGACATAAATTAAAATTGTGCTATAAAATTTTAACATGACTGGGGCAAAGTTTCAATCACATGGCTATTTTCTTAAAGAAACGTCAGTACCTTCAATTTTGAAAAAGCAGACACAACTCAAAAACTGCAATAAGTATTAATAAAATTACTAGAGTTGAAATTACATTAAAATTTCAATATTCAGTATTTACAGATTATTTATAAACACTTAGGGCGGTAAGGATGCTTAATCACGTTGAATAAAATTTTTAAGTAAGTCTTGAGATATTTTGATGTTCGTTTGGGGTTTTCATTTTGGTTTCAAGGAGAGAGAGAAGAAAATGTAAAGTTTTCGTATAAAATTTTATGGACAGATGAGGCAACGTTCTCTTCAAATGGAACGGTAAGTTCACAAAATTGCCGATGGTGGGCCCAAGAAAATCCCAATTTCACAGTTGAACGTGGTGATCAGTATTCCTTTAAAACTAATGTATGGTGTGGGATACTTAACGACCAAATAATCGGGCCATTTTTCTTTAGGGAAAATTTATCATCCGTCGGTTATATCAACCTTTCAAATAGTGGGGTTAGTGAAGTTTTAGATAATATGCCTTTAAATATTAAATACGACCTATGGTATCAGCTTGATGGCGCACCAATACATCACACGGTTGCTGTAAAACAGTCCCTCCAACAAATGTTCAGAGGCAAAGTTATTGGGCGTAACTGGGAAAATTATTGGCTACCTAGATCACCCGACTTGACGCCTTTAGACTTTTTCTTGTGGGGTTACCTGAAACAAAAAGTGTACCGAAGTAGACATTTACTGACATACAACATCTGGAAAATACCATTCGCGAGTGCAGTGCAAATATAAATCCCCGATTTATTAAAAATGCAGTTACAGATGTCAGTAGAAGGACCATAACTTGTATTGAACGTGGAGGACGACATACTGAAATGTAGGCTATAAGTGTTTGACAACCTCATTTAGATCAATAAGTAATTTTTTGTACTCATTTGTATTTTCTATAATATTATTGTTGTTTAAAATTTATAATAATAATAATAGTTCTATCGAAATTATTTGCATTTTTTTTTTTAGTTGCTTCTGCTTTTTCGAAATCAAAGGTTTGTTTAAGAAGATAGCCAAGTGATTGAAACTTTGCACCAGTCATGTTAAAATTTTTATAGCAAATTTTTAATTTCTCTCTAGAAATGTCCGTATAAGTAAAAATGTATCAGAAAAGTTAAACTCTATGATGAATTTGTCATGTATACATGAATTGATGACAATTAGCCGAACTTGTTTTTTAGAATAAATGGGATATCTGTCAAAAATAAGCAAAACGTTAACTTTATCCTAGTTGCATACAATTTGGCATATAGATATAAAATTGTCGTAGGCACAACTTTTTCAAGTAACTTTTTGTTAAATTCGATCTAGAAATGCAATTTTTCAATTTTTTTCAAAAAAAAAAAGTTGAATTTGACAAACACTGAACGTCAGTGGGTCGCAGTTGGCCGCATCATTTTAAGTTAAATTTAAAACACAAACAAGTGCCGAAGTTAAACTTCATTGAAACTTTTCGAAAAAAAAGTTTCCCATATGGTGCGCACTAATGGTGACAATATAAAAAAGACATTGAAAGGGGTTCATTCAATAGTACCTAAACTATACACTGCAATAGGGTATTCACTTGGGTAATAGCATCACAGCATGTCCCAAGTGAATATCCTCTATATGTTGAGAATCTTAAATTGGCACCTTTCTCACTTCCGCCTTGAAATTTTTTTTTAGATAGATCTAACAATTTTTCCTGGCACATAGTGGAACGTAAATGAGTTTCAATCATTTTCACCATTTGCAAAAGTTACAGGTAAGGTTAGCTTGATTCTAAATGCTGACGTTAGTTTCGGGAGTACGAGTATATCTTTTTTTATTAATACTACTGTTGTTTTATCGTCTTATAATGGCTTCATACTCGAAAGCACTTCATCCAATTTACTGAGAAAAATATTACATTATATACACCATCCGTCAAAATGTTTTGCAACTATACCGGGTGTCAACGAATCTATTAGACAAGTCATAATTTCTAGACTATTAGGAGAATTGAAATGAGATTTGGTATAGTTGAATGGTATGTGGAGAGGAATGTTTTCACATATTTTTCACTTTCCGGTCACTTCCGGTTTCAGCGGAAATGGCTCCGGTTCTGAATTTTTAAATGGAACACCCTGTATATTGTAACATTTTTGGATTTCTGAGACAATTCTGGATCAGAAACTGACATTTCCGGAAGTTTTTCAGCCTACTTGATTTTTTCAGAGTCACTTTTAAAATTGCATCTAGGTGGCCATGATCGGACGTAAACTAATCTATGGACCTCAGGTGATATCAGAAAATTGCAATAGCGGAGTTTTAGTGACTAGTGTGTTGAATATGAATGAGACAAGTTTACAAAATAACATTTTCGTGTCTAACTATTATTTTTCAAATGGCGACCATTTTTTGACAAGCAATTTCCGAAAAAAGGATTTTTTGACGAATCTAACGTTACTAATTTATTTGCGATTGGATCAACATATTTAACAAATTTAACTAATAATTTCAGCGATGCACTTAGATTTTTTGCAATATCCTAAGTTCTTGAAAATTCCACTATAGTAAATTTTCAAAGTGCATCCCTCCTTGTTCAAGACACATTTCAGCTCGTTCAATTGTTTCTCTCAACACGTTTTGTAACATTTGAGGCGATATACTTCTAAATGCCTGTTGAATCCTTTCTTCTAAGATTTCGAGAGTGGCTGGGGCTGTTGCATAGTAGACCCTTTCTTTTACATATCCCCAAATGAAGAAATCTAACACAGTCAGATCCGGTGAGCGGGCAGGCCACCGTACTGGACCGTTGGTTGCAATAACTCTATTATTAAAATGCTCTATTAAAAAATCAAGTACGTCTCTGCTATTATGGGGTGGTGCTCCATCTTGTTGGAAGTAAATTTGCCGTAAAACTTCTAAAGGCATATCATTAAGATGATCCTCGATTTCATTTTGAAGAAAATCCAAGTATCTAACCCCTGTTAACTGACCTTGAAACAATATTGGACCAATTATTCTGTTTCCAACGATACCAGCCCAGACATTGACGCCAAACCTTTCTTGAAAATTGCCCTCTCTCATTGCATGTTTTGTTGGGCCCAGTACCGACAATTCTGCTTATTAAACATGCCATTATTTGTAAACCGTGATTCGTCGGAAAATAGAATGGGTTAACTCTATGATTTTGAAGCAACCAATCACAAAATACTACTCTTCTATTGCCGTCGTCAGCATACAAATGTTGATGTAACTGATATTTAAATGCTCGATATCCGTGCTTTTTCAGTATTTTTCTTGCTGATTCGTGACTTATCTGCATTTCTCTACTAATTTCTCTTAAAGAAACCGTTTTGTCAACTTCTACCATAGCAAGAACGTTAATCTCAGTCTCCTCATTTATGACAAACCTCTGTTCTGCGTCTCGATTTCCCTCTTGCCTAAAACGACTCTCAACATAGGGAAAATACTGATGAGATGGGTGTTGCCGATTGGGATATCTCTGAGCATACAACTCAGCAGCTTTCCTTGAATTTCTGTGGCATTCTCCAAACAATAACAACATATCCACTTTTTCACTTTGAGTATACATTATTTCGACGAAAAATTAAACTAAAATTAACGAAAATCAAGAGAAACTTCTACTTTCTGCTCATAAAGCTTATGTCACTGTCATAACCTAGGTGAGCGTTTTGTTTTCCAAAGTGGACTTGATGGAAATAACCGCAAAATATTATGCATCATTCCTATCCATGGCACCCTTGACAAAAGTAAATGAATTTGTATCGAGTATTTTCCTCAGTAATATTTAATTTATGTTCTTATTTGTAATCCAATCGCAAATAAATTAGTATCGTTAGATTTGTCAAAAAATCCTTTTTTCGGAAAGTGCTTGTCAAAAAATGGTCGCCATTTGAAAAATAATAGTTAGACACGAAAATGTTATTTTGTAAACTTGTCTCATTCATAATCAACACACTAGTCACTAAAACTCCGCTATTGCAATTTTCTGATATCACCTGAGGTCCATAGATTAGTTTACGTCCGATCATGGCCACCTAGATGCAATTTTAAAAGTGACTCTGAAAAAATCAAGTAGGCTGAAAAACTTCCGAAAATGTCAGTTTCTAATCCAGAATTGTCTTAGAAATCCAAAAATGTTACAATATACAGGGTGTTCCATTTAAAAAATCAGAACCGGAGCCATTTCCGCTGAAACCGGAAGTGACCGGAAAGTGAAAAATATGTGAAAACTCTCCTCTCCACATACCATTTATCTGTACCAAATCTCGTTTTGATACACCTAATAGTCTAGAAGTTATGACTTGTCTAATAGATTCGTTGACACCGGGTATGCAGGCTTTTCCGAATTCAATTTTCCATATAATTATTTGTATAAAAATGACAAAGAATTGTTGAATTTTGTGAGTTTGTCTTGTGAGTGATCAATGCAATCTTGACTGTATCAGGATAAGAAACCTTTTATTGTCTAATCTATACTCATAAATGCAGAAGTCGACTCATTCATCTCTTTTTCTTGGTATTGGTAGGAAGCTAAAATTTGGTATATAGATGCTTCTTAAATCTTAGATGCCCACTGAGAAAGGATTTTCAAATATTCTAGCTGGACCTCCCCCCGTGGGAGTAAAAGGGACGCGTTTACACATGAAAATTACCTTTTCATCATTATTTCTACCACTATGTTTTCGGAGGTTGAAATTTTGTATGTAGGTTCGTTTTATGTTGTAGATGTGCAATGACAAATGATTTTTAAATATTCCAACTGAGGCGCCAACCGCGTGGGAAAAGGTGCGTTCATAATATAAAGTTAACTTTTCATCACTGTTTCTCCGCACTGCTGACATTTTGTATGTGGGTTTGTTTTATATTTTAGATGTGCAATAAGAAAGGATTTTCAAATATATGATACTAATTTTGTGTATTTACATTATTAGTATCATTATTTAATTTAATCCTACTGAAGTAACAATTGGCTTATGGTAGCGATAATATATGTACATACACAAAATAATCAATGCAAGATTATATTAAAAAATAACCTTTCCTTGCATTATTATATTGATATTCATAAAATTTAAGTAATAAGCTAAGCTTTTCTCAAGTTGAACAATTTCAATATTGAATAGTTCAACTTCGATTAGTTTAAGTTATCATTTCTGTCGGGCATCCCGAAATGCACACGTTTTTTTTTTCATCACTGTTTCTCCATACCGGTATATTTTCGTAGGCTGAAATTTTGTATGTAAGTTCGTTTTATGTTCCAGATGTGAAATAAAAAATAATTTTCGAATATTTCAAGTAAGACGCCAGCCAAGGGAGAAAAAGGCGCGTTTATAAAAGCCAAGTTACTTCAACTTGGCGTGAAATATTTTAATTTTCATTTCTTTTTTATTGTTCATTTTTAAATTGTTGCGTTTGTTTTATTTTATTGTAATTTCATTTCAGGGTTTTTTTGCTTGACATAATTGTTATTTTCAGCTATTCATTTTAATTTTATTGAATATTTCAGGAATTTCAAATCATTTTATATCATATTAGACAATGAAAGTCCTAAGTAATGAAATTCCCAATGAAACATTGTCAACCACCTTCATATTAATACCTAATAAACCTTAATTTCAAGCATACTTTCTTAGTATATTGGTATCAACAAAAATTCGTACACAAACAAAACCTTTTTTATGACTGATTCAAATACACTCTTGTCCAAGTAAAACTCTATTGACATTTTCACTGAACAGTTCAACGCATGTTTCGCTATACAATAGCTTCCTCATTCACATGAAACCCCAACAGGTATTTTCTTTCTATATAGCTTTCTGAAGCGTATAAAAACCCTTGAGAAAGCTATTGTATAGCGTAACACATGTTGTGGTTTTGTAAACTATCCAGTGAAAATCTTACAATGAAGTGTTCTTTGATAAGTTATGGATTTTGTATCGGCCAGAAAAGTCAATATTCTCGAATTAATTTTCTGAAGCAAGAATGAAATTGACTGAAAAAAATGACAAATATTCATGGACCTCTTAACTTGAATATGATGTAGAATATATTCTGATTAAACTAAAAGCAGACCGCAACACATGTTATACCAATTCAAAAATAATGACTTTAAAAATTGGGAAACGAATAATAATGATACAAAGCCGGCTCCAGCGACCAATGGAATACGCCCGCCTACCGAGTCTTGAGGACGTATAGGCGGCGCTGACTAACCACCAAGGAAGTCAAGGAAAGACGTTAATGGAGAACATTCTAGAAGCTTTACTCTTCTCATTTGAGCATTCGGAAAGGGGTTAGTTCACTCCACAGCACGATAGCTATAGCAAGCGAAGTAAAGCAGGAAAATAATTGTAATGTAATATTGAAGTCAGAGAGTTCTTAAGTTGTATTTTTGGGAAATGAAAAAATCAAGTGAAAGAACAGGCAAAACAAAAAGAACATCTTGAACAGTTGTGGAATTGGCCGCGGTGGTAGTGCGCCCGACTCAGTATCGGAAGATCATGGGTTCGATTCCCGCCTCGATCAGATATTTTTCTCGAGAGAATTTATCTGGTTGAAGCTGGAATGATTCTGCAACCGTGTTAGGAATCACACGTTAAAAGGTAAGACCTCGTTAGTCCTTACCTCGCACAAGTTCTCAACTTTTGAGAGTTGTCGTTCGTATGGGGGCGACAGCTGATTAACGGAAAAAACAGATTTTAAACAGAATTCGAACAAAAATTAAAAGAAGAGACAGAATGAGAAATTGAAAGAAAAAAAAAAACTAGAAAAATCGGGAAAGAAAAAAAGGAACGGAAAATGTTAGTAGAAAAATTGGGAAAACAAGATTACCCTATCAGTAAAGAAGTATGGAAAATTGTAAAAATAGTAAGAACAAAAAGCTGAACACATTGTGTAGCAATCCCGCTGATGATATCTGATTCAATTCCATAACGAATGTTTGTAGTGAAAACTAAATAAAAAAAGTGTTTTTTGTATAATTCAATATTAATACGAAAGTAGTTGTTTCAAAAAGGCTTTTTCTTTCAGTTTTATTCTTGAAAGTTACTTCCCTGCATGATCTACATATCTTTGTAAATAGTTTATTTTGAAATGAATCGTCTTTTTCCTTTCTTTGGAAAATTACCATATTTTTTTATGAAGATGGAGAAGTGGAAGGCCAAAAACTTTTCCCAAAAATCACTCCTAAAAATATATCCCTTTCAATTTGAACATAAATTCTCTATTTGTTTGAACTATATTATTCTGTGAGGAAAAAGGTAGGTTATCTTGCGCGGGAAGATTTTGAATATGTTACAGAATAATCTAATTCAAACAATTTTTTTTAAATCTCAATTTCGTGCATTTGTATGAGAGCTTATCTTGAAACACGATTTCTTTTATCGATTGTTCAATCTGATGAAATTATGAAACTTGGTGAAAAACAGTGGCGTACAATGATTTTTACCACGAATATCAATCATGTGATGCCACTGAAATCATTATACGTCATCTTTGTATATGAAGCCATTATTAAATGGGAAAAAAGAAGCCCCTTTTAACTGCTAACAAAAACACCTAGTTTCAACAAAATCTGCGAAAAAACTTTTGAGTTATTGATAAAAGAACAATATTTTTAGTGAAACATTGACATTCCGTTACTCGGAAACGAATAAAGATGTGTTTTCCTTTACTTAATTGATAATATTGTGGTGTCTGTAGCAATTTTTGGCATGAGAACCTATTTAAGGGAAAGAAAGATTTTGGTTTTCTACTTCGCCATCTTTATATAAAAAAATGTGGGAATCTTCCGAAGAAAGCAAGGAAGCATTCAATTTCAAAAAAGTACCTTTATACAAGTTTATATAGATCATGCAAAGAAGTAACTTTCAGACACAAACTGAAAGAAAAAGCCCTCTCGAAACAGCAACTTTCATATGAATATCATATGATCACTGAATTATACAATACTTTTCTCTATTCAGTGTGCATTCCCAAAATTCGTCATGGAATTGAATCAGATAGTATTCACAGGATTACTACACAATATAGTAAATGAAGGACGTGAATTTCACTTATATAGAACACTGTTATTCTCACTGATGGAGATCCAATGTTTCGACGTAAGACACTTGCCTAATCGGCTCTTCAACACCAAATCTGGATAATATTATAAGGAAACGCACCCAATTCATTTATAAATTTACGACGTTATGTAACGAATTAGTTTAATCTACGCAATGTCACTGATGACAGTACGTAATGGCGTTCATTTGATCATTATTGAATAAATTCCAGCCATAGGAAACTTGTGATGCACTGTTTGGAACCTTTGGTGTAGTAATGGATATTACTGGAGTTCAACCGTTATGTTTAACACCTCGACTCGTGTTTCAATCACCAAGATTAAACTCTTTGGTTTGGTGTTGGGATTAAACGTCAGTAACATTCATAGGAATCTTGTTTTACACTTCTCCATATCAATAAAAACAATGTGGGAATCTTCCGAAGAAAGGAAGAAAGTTATTAAGTTAAAAAAGGTAAGTCAATACAAACTAAATAGCAAACTAAAAACCATAAAAAAAACTCGAATTTATGTGACAATGAGTGAACACGGCCCTATGATTTCACACCAGAATCAAAACGATCGTCATCTGAGTGGACTGTAAGTGGTGAACCGATTCCAAAGTGTGTAAAGACGCAATAGTCGGTTGACAACGTTATGGTATCAGTATTTTGGGATGCGCATGGTATAATATTCATCGACTATCTTGAAAAGGGATAAACCATCAACAGCGGCTATTACATAGTATTATTGAAGTGTTTGAAGGGCGAAATCCCGGAAAAGCGGCCCCATTTGAAGAAAAAGAAAGTGCTGTTTCATCAATACAATGCACCGTGTCACAAATCAATGAAAATGATACATCCACCTTATTTTCCAGATCTGCACCCCAGCGACTTTTTCCTGTACTAAGACCACAAGAGAATGCTCGCTGAGAAAAAATTTAGCGCCGAATAAAAGGTAATCGTCGAAACTGATGCTAATTTTAAGGCTAAAGACAAATCGTATTATAAAAATTGTATCGAACTATTGTATGACCGCTACAATCGTTGTGTCGCTTTCGAAGGCAACTATGTTAAATAAAAAATCATTAAAAAAAAAAAGTTTTTCTATGTTAGCGTACGAACTTTTCAGCCCAGCTGTAATGAACTCAAGTAGTCACTATAGTATGATAGGTCTTGCAGAGAAGCAAATGGTGAAACCTCATTCGTTTTGTAATGTGTTCTTTTTAAGAATTGTGTATTCGTAAAATACAAGTCATCTCCCGAAGACGATTGTGATTACTAACAATCGAAACGTCGTGAATTAACTTGGTTTGAAATCTCTTAACTTTTTTATTTTATTTATTTTTGTTCAATTTCACTTGAATTTTATTTCACTATTATTTCATTTCAGGTTTTTTGCTTGATACAATTGTTTTTTTTCAGCTATTCATTTTTATTCTTCTTTAATTTTAATTCTTCTTTTTCAGTTATTTCAGGAATTTCAAATAATTTTATATATTATCAGACAATGGAAGTCCGAACTAATGAAATTCATCATGAAACATTGTCAATCACCTTTAAACAAACAATTTCTTAGACAGTTTTTCCAACGAGCGTAGTTTACAACGATTTAAATCCAATCTAGATCGGTAAGATCGGCACAAGGATTATTCCGCATCGTCTCGAAGTTTTAATAAAATGAAAACAATTACATCCTCACATTTCATCATTAAGAAACTAAATTTGAAGAAAAATGCCGAAATTACAGTTTCTCAACAGGATTAAAATGGTCAGTTTTAAGATCCTTGGAAAACAAATCACTACATAGTAACGGTAGGTTGCCTTTTGTGTTTCGGGATTTGGCAACCCTAGTGTTGCAATCTGGCAACTATCGTAAAGTGGGACATATTTGAGTTTATACGTACACAGAACGTTTTTACATACGCGCGCTATTTGTGTTGTTTACAGTAACAAATATTCATTCCGGCCCAAAAATGGAATTGAATCGTGAACATTTTCGTGCGATTATTTTTCACAACTTTCGACGAGCATTAACTCAGCAACAGTGCATGGATGAACTTAATTAAATTTTTGGCGATGAAGCTCCATCAAGGACTTGTGTTTATCGATGGTATGGTGAATTCAGTCGTGGCCGTAGTTCACTCCAAGACGAATTTAGTGAAGGTCGTCCAAAATCAGTTGTTGTTCTGAAAACCATTGATGCTGTGCACGAACTGATATTGCAAGATCGTCATGTGACCTACCGTGAGATTGAGATAACCTTAGGCATTAGTGGGACCAGCATACATTCAATATTGCATAAACATTTGACTGTCAAAAAAATTTGTTCGCGTTGGATCCCACACAATTTGTCAATCGCTCAAAAAAAGGCTCGTGTCGATTGGCCGAAGGAAATGCTCAAAAAATACGATCGAGGTGCTTCGAAACACTTCTATGACATCCTGACAGGTGATGAATCGTGGATTTACGCGTATGAGCCCGAAAGTAAACAGCAGTCGACTGTAAAGATGAGCCAAATCCAACAAAAGTTGTTCGCGCACTAAGCACTTTCAAGCAAATGGTCGCCTGTTTTTTCGAAAAAACTAGACTTGTCGCAGCCGTACCACTAGAACAACGCAGAACAGTCAATTCTGAGTGGTACACAACCATTTGTTTGCCAGTTGTCTTCCAAGAAATCAGGAACCAACCGCCGAAGACTCTTCACCACGAAAATGCGGGCTCTCGCACATCGGCTCAAACAACTGCATTTTTGAGCACCCAAAACATCGATTTGGCATCGAATTACTTCTTTTTTTATTCCCGCACGTAAAAAACAAACTGAGAGGTCAACGTTTTTCGACACCTGAAGAAGCGGTTGGTGCATTCAGAATGCATGTTTTGGAGATACCTCAATCAGAGTGGCAAAAGTGATTCGACAATTGGTTCAAACACATCCAAAAGTGTATAGATTTACATGGGGAATATTTTGAAAAACAATTAAGTGGTTTTCGATGATTAATATTTGTTTTTGTTCTATAATCCCGAAATATAAAAGGCAACATTATCAAACAAAGTCGCTTTCCGCTGTCTGTCCCTATGTATGCTTAGATCTTTAAAATTGCGCAACCGATTTTGATGCGGTTTTTTTAAATAGATATTGTGATTCAAGGGGAAGGTTTATATGTATATAACCTGCATAATATAATAGAGAAACTACTACAGTAATGTACACCTTAAAAAGTTCTATAAAAAAGTCTACGATGGTATATGTCTATAATTTATGGATAACCCAGAATAATCATCTTTTATCCTTCACTTTTTCACGAAGCGATTTCAAACAATACAGCAACAGTCTTTATCGAATTAAGTACCTTAAATATATTATGCATTAAATATAGATCAATATGGCCTTTCACAGCAAGTAATTAAAATGAAATTTTCGAAGATGTCACAGATTTAAAATGCAGGGACATGGTGGTTGCGGCGGTACCGGTCGAGGTGCCGCGCTATTTATAGGCGCGTGCCTATAAATAGCGCTTTGAAGGCCGCGCTTTGCTGTATAGCACTTCATGATCAGCAGCGATTGCACACATTTATATACAGTGTAACCCATTTTTAATGGAAACACCCCCTAAAATTTGAAGTTGTGAACCGATTTTAATAATTTTTTTTTAAATGTCAAGTACTAAAAGGTCTACCTTGGGACAAAATTTGAGATGTTTATTAAAGTTTCAGGGCATACTACTATATTTTTTCTTAGTCGAAAATCGGGATTTTTCATTAGCGATTTTTTTATTGAAAAAATCACTACGCCACTGGATTCAGAGTGCCTCTAAACAGGTGTGACCAAAATTTCATGAAAAAATATTCGTTATTAACAAAGTTATGACAACTCAAAAATTCGAAAATTCACACAGCTAACAGTTACAAAAAACACTCTATATCAACAGATATAGCCATGAGAATATTTTTTTATGATTTCAACAATAAAGTGCCGCCAGATAAAAAAAAACAAATAGCGTAAATATTTGTTATCTAAATAACGCAATTACATTCAAGTTTTCACGCAAATTAACTAAAACTAAGACCTAATATTTCAATTTAAATCTTAGTTGCCATGGAAATGATATTACAGTTTGACACTTGTGAAAGATTTAAGTATACTATTGTCAACAATATTCTTCTTACAGTTCTTCGAATTATTTTGTATCATGGCTGCAAGATTGAGCGTAAGAGAGAAAATTGAAATTGTACGCCTTTCGGGAGATGACGTTAGAAGTGCTAGAGAGGTTTGTAGAGCATTTAATGAGAGACATCCAGATCGTCCTCGTATTAGCTGCGGTACGGTAAATAAAATGAATAAAATATTCAATGAAACTGGTGCAGTATCAAAAATGATGTTAAAAAGTAATCTTGTACAAAGACGAAACAGGAATGATCAAATCATTTTGATTATTTCGGAAATAATCCTAATGCCAGTATAAGGAATACCACTTTAGATTTGAATATTCCACGAGAAACTATTCGGAGATGTCTCAAATCGAAGAATATTAAACCTTTCAAGCCAAAATTTGTACACACACTTCAAAAAGGCGACGAAGCAAGACGCCTGGAATATTGTTTATGGGCCCAAGGGGAATATTTAAACAATAGAAGACGAAGCCACTTTCACTACAAATTGAGTAGTGTCATCACAGAATTGTCGCTATTGGGCAGCGTATAATCTTAACTAGGTAATAAACTGTAAAAGCCAGTATTCCCAAAAACGTCTGGTGTGAGATATTGAACGAACGAATTATTGTTCCTTTCTTTTTTGAGGAAAATATTAATGCGCCGAGGTTTCTAGAATGTTTAAACACAGAGTTTTGGGGTGCTATTCACGAGCTGCCAATCAATGAACGATCAAATTCAATTGTCCAGTTAGATGGGTGTTCAGTTCATTATGCCAGAGCTGTGAGACAATGGCTTAACGAACATTTTCCAAACCGATGGATAGGCCGTGGTAGTCCGTTTATAGAGTGGCCACCCAGATCTCCAAACCTCACAGTTTTGGACTATTTTCTCTGGAGACTTCTCACACAAAAGGTTTACAAAAACCGCTCAAGAGATGAACTTTGTGCAAGAATTCGACAGGTATGTGTAGATATTACCCCTTAAGAACTAAGGAACGTAATCAGAAACATTCGTAAGCGCTACGACACATGTATCGAAATACGTGGTGCATAGTAGAGGCTACTAGAATATGAGTTAGAATTAATTGTTGCACTGAATCGAAACATTTCAATAATTAGTTATTAGTTACCTTTATTAAAATGTTTTGCTTCATTGTTAGTTGAATTGTGTGAATATAATTCCGTTATTTTCATTAAAAATATTTACGCTATTTGTTTTTTTTTTCTCATCTGGCGGACTTTATTGTTGAAATCATGAAAAAATAATATATTGTGACTGTTAGCTGTGTGAGTTTTCAAATTTTTGAGTTGTCATAACTTTGTTAATAACGAATATTTTTTCATGAAATTTTGGTCACACCTGTTTAGAGGCACACTGAATCCAGTGGCGTAGTGTTTTTTTTTCAATAAAAAAATCGCTAATAAAAAATCCCGATTTTCGACCAAGAAAAAATATCGTAGTATGCCCTGAAACTTTAATAAACATTTCAAATTTTGTCCCAAGGTAGACCTTTTAGTACTTAACATTTAAAAAAAAATTATTAAAATCGATTCACAACTTCAAATTTTAGGGGGGTGTTTCCATTAAAAATGGCTCACACTGTATATATTCACTATCAGCATTGCACCCGTGCAGAGGCGGGCCGGACGCTAGTTGATTATAAAACTGAGTGTTTTCAATATTATGAATATCACTAAGGTACTAGGGGTAGCGAAATAGTATTTAAATTTATTGGACTATAACATTAATATTGTTCATGAACATGAAAAAAGTACCAACCAAAAAACACTGAACCGAATCTGCTCAGCCATCACTTAAGAAATCTCATCTTCAAGAATTTTCATTTGATGAAAATGAAGATGAAACACATCGGTTTTTTTGAGTTGAGAGTATTAAATTAATTTAAAAAGAGCCTGATTTATAATATTTGACATACCTATATGGCTACCAACTCCAACCTGCCTCTCATCTACTGAACAGATTTTGCGTTTATTGGAAATCTCAATATACGGTGCGCGAATTAGCCACATTTTCAAAAAATTTCAGCGACAATTGTGTAAAACAATTGATTCCGGAACGCGTTAATGTTAAGAACAACTGAATGGTCAGCTGATTGGTATTTTTTCTGAAATATGGTCGCGATAGAGTGATTGCAGTTTTTTAACGTTCTGATACAGTAATTACTCTGTTGGTTACTAAATGATAGAAACGAATTTGCCGATACTTGAGCTCGCATATTATTACTAATTTACGAAAATCACGTTCTCCCCTTTTTAACAAAGGACGGTATAATTAAATATAATTGGTTTGTTTCAAGTGGATAAATTCGAATCTAAAAAGTGTTTGGTAGCTCGTGTTGGAAAAAGTAATTTTTCACGAATATTATGTCAAAGTAATTATTTTCCATTTAAATAGATTTGAAAATGAATGATCATTTTTCTGATGATGAAATTACAGATGAAATTAATGAGGACCAGCTTGAAATAGTTTGATTATAGACTACCTTCAGATTTGATAGGTGGAATTTGAAGCTTTTGAAGTGAAATTAATTGATTGAGAACACTTCTCCCTTACCAGAACAAAATTGCCGTCTTCTGACGTGCGTTTTGCTAGCCAAGTTAGCATCATGAGGAGATTACTAGTAGTACTCCATACAAGCTCTGTTAATGTTTCATATGCATCTATACGAATCAATACTTGGCATAATGAGGATCAATTAATTATTTCCTATTATTTTGTGATTGTCCTATTGTTATTTACTACCTGGCCGATACGTAAGATTATTGAAACTACTCCTCACGAACTATGTCGATGTTTTTATATGCATCTACACGAATCATTACCCTGCATAATGAGGGTCAAGAGAGGAAGTTCACAAAGTGAACGATGTAATAGAATTCTGGAGCATTAAAACATTCTAAACTCTATACAACCAAGCAACGGAGTGCTCCAAAACATTATCATGCATAGTGTACGTGATCTCCCAGACAAGGCTGCATGTACAGAGTCGCACTGAGGAACGACCGGTTTTTTAATTATATGCGACTGGGTATAGGAAACTTATTCAAAGTTTAACTAATGAGGAAAACAAAAAATTTTGTGTATTCAACATTGAATAGACTACAAAAAATGGGGTCACTTCATTTCAGCAGGTCAAACGTGTAAACAATTTTTGATCTCATAATGATAATTTATCGTATAAATCAAAAAAATTTTAATAAAATGAAAAATCCTCTTTTCATTTTAGCTGGTTACTGATTCTGAATAATTGCTACTAGAGAAATCATCATTAAGATTAATTATCAACGGATTTCTGTCAACTGAATCATCCAATAGATGGTCTTATCTTAACAATTTCATTTCTACATTTCTACTTTATCTTCAGTGGTAACAGACGAAACAGCTTCACTAAAAATATTTTTGAGATTACAAAATTTAAAAGTAGTCTTTTTTTGGCAACACAGTTTCTTATGTCCGGCCAAGTAACTCTATTGGGTTGAACTCGTAGTGCTAAGGTACAGCTTCTTACAGCGTTTTTGTGGTTGTAGTAGGAAATTTTTCAGCTTTTCCTCAAGATAGTTACCCCTTTTCTTCGACTCGAAGAAAACGATTTCGCGTTAGTTTGTTTTAGTTGAAACAGGAGAAGCATTTCTTCTCAAACGAATGACATCACATAACAATAACAAGTTTTCTTGTTCACAAATATACGCGGTTTCTTGAGGGTATACATGATATGGTGATTCTCACCTAAAGGGTTCTTGAAGCCAGTTGAGAGGCTATCTAAAAAGGCTTGTCTTGAAAAACTTATTGATTCATCAACTCAAATTTTGGACTTAGTGTGACCTACGTTTTCCCAGGTTTCATCCAGATGAAATATTTTTCTATTCTACCTTTTGTAGGCTCTTATTTTCATTAAATATTGTCTGGTTTCGCGAGCGACAAACTATTTCTCCATCTTTCCTTAAATTTAAAACTTACTAATTTCAATAATTTGTGGAATGTTGACCTTTTGAAATTCGGTACATCGGAATAATTGTTTACAACTTTTAAAACTGAATCTATTGTTGACATTTCCTTTCGAAAAAAAGATGTACCTACTTTCATTTAAATAACGTTCAAACTCTTCTCACAATTCACTCAAAGGACAATAAAGGATTTGCTTCAATATGATTTTTGTAAATGTTCACAAGCATATTTGTTTCATTGATATTAAGGTGCAGTTTTTTGGTCTTCTTTTAGGTAGAGTGTAGGGACACGATTTAGCAGTTTAAGACATTATAAAATTTAAACTTTAAAATATCTTTTATGTACACACCACATGCGTTAAAACGTAACTGACCACTCCGACACTGTAGCGATATACCTGAAACAATGGATTCCGCTAGCCGATTGCCGTTAAATCTGATTGGTCAGCGTAAGGAGGCTTACCTTACGCCAATACATGTACGTGGTGATCATGCTTTGATCACGCATCTGTCGTTATTTGGGTTGCTTTGTTTGATGGATGTATATAGTATAGAGCAAATTTACGACTACTCACGAAAAAATGTAGTTTCATCACTCTGACGCAATATTTGTACCCAAATAAAGTTCAGATTATCCATGAATGATTTCAGAAACTTTTCATATAGACATGTCATCTTCGGGAGAAGATGTATGTTTTTTAGGAATATTCTCCAATTTACAAAAATTGTGAATGAGTGCAGTTGATTCATAATGAGTAATTTGACACGTTTTAGATGTTTTTTTGTTATATTTTCCCATTGAAATGTATCCAAAAATACTATTGAATGCAGATGGTTCATCCAGAGAATTATAGATTGGACTACTGTGTTTAAAATCTATTTTTCCGTTAATCAGCTGTCGCCCCCATACGAACGACTACTCTCAGAAGTTGAGAAACTTGTGCGAGCTAAGGACTAACAAGGTCTTACCTTTTAACGTGTGATTCCTAACACGGATGCAGAATCATTCCAGCTTCAACCAGATAAATTATCTCGAGAAAAGTATCTGGTCGAGGCGGGAATCGAACCCACGGCCTTCCGATCGTGAGTCGGGCGCACTACCACCGCGGCCAATTCCACAACTTTGTAAAATAGACAAAAATAAATGTGCTCCAAGAAGAATATGAATAACGTCGTTATGTGAATCATTTGTAGGAACACAGTAAAAATTTGTGGCGATATAATAGGTACCTGTACCGATAAGATTCACCTTGTAGTGTCCAACAATACTGAAATTTAATAAAACTCTTGCTAAACGCTATTGAATAACAGTATCACCGATACTTTTAATATCAACATCAACCTGTTTTGTTGGCAGTCCTGATTTAGTAACACATTTTTGGCAAATAATCATTGATTCAATATCAATGATCGTACAAGCTTTTTGAAAATTTCCACAAACATCCGAACAGTTGAAAGCAAAGCATGACTAGAAATATTATAGGTCTGATGAACTGGTCGTTGAAACAGCGGATACATCATTGTGACTATGTTTTCTTCATCTCCTGGAGTCGCCAACTTGGTTGGTGAAATGCGCTTTGAGAAGTGTATGGAAGTTCTGATGATTGGGAAAAGTGCTTTTTTTGGATTGTGACCATGATTCGACTTCTAATTTTGGAAGTTTTTGTTGCAGTTCCAGAAAGCTTGTGAAAACCACCTCACGTTTTTGTAACAATTTACCAAAGTTTTATGTGCATACTCATAAATTTCACTCGTCTTAGGCATACATTCAGTTGTACTTGATGGAACGCCTTCTGAAAGGGTTGTCAGCAGGGCCGTCGCCATCGGGGGGATGGGGGGAACCTCCCCTTCCTGCTTTTTCGACTTGAGAAAAAGTTGGGAAATTTTGGGCCGTGAAGATAGAAAAAATAATAGTAGAAAACAATAAGCACAATATTATTTGAGTGTTGTTTCCTTTCAATTGTATTGAATATTCCTATACATGGTGGACATGGTGGAAGACCAAGGACCTTGGTCCAAAGTAGAATAATTCCCATTATTATTATTATAATTACCAAAATTTATTTTTGTTTGTGCATATCCTAACAGCTTAAGCATTCAGCCAATCTTTGGATAACTAAGTAAGAAAATTAATATATTATAGTAGTAACTAATCCCTCGGCTTTCATTTTTTCGAAAGTTGGTAAATTTTGCTGGTGGTTTTTCTTTTCGCTACGGCCCTGGTTGTCAGGTATTTATTATGCACTAATGCATTATATATAAAAATTGGAATGAGTAGCGACATTTGCTACGTCATTATGGAATTTAAATAATCCAATTTTCCCAAATTAATATGTAAAGTGAGACTGAAGAAAGAAAACATTAGAAGCAGGCACTTGAGCTGTTCCTTCAGATATATTTTGTTTGATAATCTTGTAATAATAATTTTCAAAATGTTAGTTTAAATTTTTTCCATCAACAGAAAAAACAAAATAGAATAGTACACCCTGTTTGTTGTTTATAGACCTCATTTTTCATTTAATCAATTTCTTGATATTTCATAATGAAAATCGTATGTGGTGCTGGGTTGGTTTCTGTCGCTTCAGTAGCCTCAACTGAATCAAAAACATGAGAAAATAGAAGCACAGTTGTTTTGGAAACTTTCAAAGTGAACAATAATAATAATTTATTGAGTTTTGTTACAGTTTTTGTTTTGGGGTACTGGATAGCACACAGTCCAAGCCCAGATGATTAATATCTCCTCATGTAATGCAATGCAACAAAAAATGTTTACTTTAAACCGTACATTGCCGAAATATCCGGCTCGAAGGACCGAAATGTTGTGTTGATTCAAAAAACGCGTTTCATTAAAATGACAATTAATTTGACCAAATGTCAAGTAATCCTATAAATTCGCAAGCAGTACTCAATGCATGCAACCAGTCAAGTTGACACACCAAACATCAGATGGGGCGATGACAAACATGTTGTTTTCCGTTCGCTCCAGCCTAGTTCGAGGAATGATACTCTGAAAAGAAATCAATTTTCAATTATGGGAAATTATCGACTTCATGTTGAAGATGAAAAGACTGGCCTGAACGAATTGTTTTTTAGAGTCTCCAAGTATGCCATTCACTCTATTGTGAGTATTTGTTCATCAATTATATTTTTTCCAGTGACCTATGACATTGTCGCCGCCAATAGGGCATGTTTGGGAAATTTCAATCCACTTTTTTCACCAAACCTGGCTAAAAAATCACGAATAGAAAATAAGAATTTGAAGTAATCTTGAATGCAAAAGCGTTTAGTCATGAATTATTAAAGAAGATATTATGATTTCCATAAAATATAAGCTCAAAAAATAGTAATGACCTGATACTCAAAAGTAGTTGTGAAAATTTCAGATTTTCATAATCATTATTGAACAAATGATGATTAGAAAAATAATAATAATAATTTTAGAATATATGTTTTCATTCACTACATTTATTTGAATGTTCACGTATATATTTCCTTCTATTTATAATTATTTTGGAATATTGAATTGCCAAAAAGTGATACTCGTTTTGAATTTATTTTGTGTTGCATTTTAATTTCATAACATATTTTATTAGGATCTGCATTTAAGATAGTGTTTCTATAAAAACAGTTTCAATATCCATGCTAACCTTGACTCAATTAGGCTGCTTCATAGATTTCATCGGATTTAAAAATATATTCATGTACGAGGGTGATCTGAAAAGTTTCTGACCTCAACATTATGGTAGCACCCGTAAATAAAAGATACTGAATTTCGTTGATGAGTTGTTGGCAGTTACCCAAGTTTTTGTCATTTCGGACCGTTAATATATAACAGTCGTTTGAGTGAGTTGTGAGTGGACAGAATCCAGAATCGAGTTGTCATCAAATATTTGTTTTTGAAAGGCAATACGCCTATGCAAATCAAAGTTGAATTGTATTCTGTGTATGAGGACTCTGCACCATCATTTACAACAGTGAAATTTTGGGCAGCTGAATTTAAACGTGACCGTAAGAGCTTGGGATACAATGACAGTTCAGGACTTTCAAAAACTGCAAGTACCGACGAAAACATCGCCAAAGATCACCAAATGGTGCTAGACGACCGCTTAATTGAAGTAAGAGAGATAGCAGGGGTTATAAACATGTCAAAAGAACGCGTTTAATATTGAATCAACATTAAGGCATAAGAAAGCTGTCCGCGCGTTGGGTGCCACTTTTGCTCACGGTTGACCACGAACGTCTTCGAATGAACATTTTCAATGCTCTGTTGGCACATTTTTGGCCCAATAAATCTGAGTTTTGGCACAATTACTGTAGATGAAACTTGGATACACCATTATACGCTCGAAAAAAAAATACAGTCGAAACAGTGGACTGCAGAGGGAGAACCGGCCCACTTTTGGTAGGTTTGGCAGTGGGGTGGAAGCGGGAGAGAATGATTTGTTTGAATCTTTCGACAAGTATGAATTTTCCAAATAGTGGAATACAAAAAATTTGAAATGCTTCATTCAATTATTCGATTGCTCTTCCAAAAATGCAATAAGGTGATTTAGATTTTCATCAGCACAATTAAGTTTCGGTCATTATTAACGTTGAAATCCATTTTGTACGTACTGTTATCAATTTTCAGAAGTGTATCATGCTCATTTCTCCCATAACCCTATACATTATTTTTTTCCTTTGTCATCGAATTGATTATTGAAGCAGTCATCTTTCCTTTTTCATGTTTCAATAAAAAAAATTGTGCTGTTTTGTAGATATCATTTTGTCAGATTTTATTTCCATAAATTAAAGAATCAATTTTTGCAATTGATAATTGTTTTGTATTCCTTATCAGATTTTTTCTTGTAGGGTAGTAATCCATTATTTGGCATTCTAAAAATTAGCGAAACGCGCGTCACGACGTCACTCCATACTGGGAAATTGAATTTTATTTTATATTTCGGGATTTTTCGGTAATATTCGATTATAATTGTGTGAATTATTCCCTTTTAAATTACGGCCCTGAAAATTGGTTGACTGAGTTGAATAAAAACACAATAGCAACTTTCACGTCTTCCTATGTACCGTAGAGTTTTTCGAGAGTTTTTTTTTTCATTTTTAGGTACCTATTCATATTTTTTTCATTGCTCTGAGCGTTTTCTACAATGAACTTCGAATAAGAAAACCTTTTATGATTATCTAAAATATATTTACAACAAAAATATATATGTGTTTTTATGAACAGAAAAAAAATGGTAGCCAGAATAACATCCGAAACGAACACTATAATTATAATGAAAATTGAAATAAAGTAAATAATTTATATACACAAAAAAATTAATTGTGCAATGAATGTTCGAACTGGATTCCTCCCATTTTAATCTTCCTCTTTGAAGATGATCACTTGGTGATCGAAACACGTGTCGAGGTGTTAAAAATAACGATTTGGTGTTGGGAAAAAACTCCAGTAATATTCAAATAATAGGACAATAAGATGGTTTGCAATGATACGAAACATTTCGTCAGATTGTGTAATATAAACCATCAATAATAATAATAATAATAATAATAATAATAATATGCTTTATTGCCCAAAGAACATTATGTCTTATTGACAAAGTTACAAATTTCCATCAGTCATCATAAACATAAGCATATATACAGTGTGTCCCATTTTTAATGTTAACACCCCCCTAAAATTTGAAGTTGTAAACCGATTTTAATATTTTTTTTAATGTAAAGTACTGAAAGGTCTACCTTGGGACAAAATTTGAAATGTTTATTAAAGTTTCAGGGCATACTGCGATATTTTTTCTCAGTCGAAAATCGGGATTTTTTATTAGCGATTTTTTTATTGAAAAAATCACTACGTCACTGGATTCAGAGTGCCTCTAAACAGATGTGACCAAAATTTCATGAAAAAATAATAATTATTAACAAAGTTATGACAACTCAAAAATTCGAAAACTCACACAGCTAACAGTTACAAAAAACACCCTATATCAACAGATATAGCCATGAGAATATTTTTTTATGGTTTCAACAATAAAGTCCCGTCAGATGAGGCCATTTGCTCATTAAAAAAACTCAAGTACTGTATAGTTTTGAAAGCCCCGTTGAAACTAGATGAACTTTGCATCAAGTTTAACAACTTTTATTTTTCAAAATTTGTTTTTAACATCAAAGAGACTCTTAAAATATTATTATATTATAAAAAAAGAAATTCGGTAACGAGTTTAGTTAAAATAAATGATTTAGTACAGGTGTGCTTAAATTTTGATAAGTAGAAAAAGCAGGAGTGCGGAAAAAAAAATAGTGAAAATATAAAATACTCATTATGGGTTTGAAACTTGGTGTGTGGGTATAAAATTACAAAAGAAAATGTTTTTATCCTTTGATATTTTTGGATATTTTGAAGAATAATGTCATTTTTCGATGTTTCTTTTTTTAAATGTCAATTTTGACAGGTTAAGGAAATCACGTGACCTATTTTGTAGACGCCATTTGACATCATTTCTTAAGCAAAATCTACTGCCAAAATCAAATTTCACATAAAACGATAATTAAAAAAGTTTCCCATTTGATGCGGACTTTATCGGTGACACTGTATATATATACATAGACAGATACACACATTTATATATATATATATATATATATATATATATATATATATATATATATATATATATATATATATATACCGGGTGTCCCAGAGCTTTTAGGCCAGCAGATATCTCAGTCACCTGCAGAAAAAAAATATGTACATCATAGAAGACCACCAGCACTTTCATGTAGCAGAGCAAAATCCACCCCCTCGCGAGCAACCCCTGCGAAACCATCCCTAACTTTTGTTTTTCAAATGGCAACCCCATGTTGTTTGTCGTTCAACTGACAGCTCTTGTTATTTCTCAACCAACGATATATCATAATTGTTCGAGAAAATTGAATACGTTAGTGGGTACTATTAACTGGACTGATCGAATTGTTCTGCATTGTAGACACCAGAAAAAGTGGACGCTACGCAGAAAAAGAGGCGATAAAATGTTAGAACTTTTTGTGCTTCCTTTCATTCCTCTGATATCTGGATGACACATTGCCATCAGTCGTGATATTGTTGTTGTATATCAAAATGCCTTTTACCTTCACTCCCAACGAATACGTTGGGAGTGAAGGTATCATTTCCAGGAAAAACAGATCAACTACATCCTACTCCCGTGCGAACTGAGGAAAATTGCATAAATGTGTTGGCCTACGCCGAAGCACATCCTCATTTTTCGGTTCGTGCATTGGCGGTAGAGATTGGGATCAGTAAGTCATCTGTGCAAAGAATTTTCAAACAGTACAAGTATCATCCCTTCAAAATTCATTTACACCAAGGACTCAGACCTACCGATTTCGAAAGACGAACGGCATTCATTGCTCACATTCAAGTTTTAGTCCATGACAATCCAAACATCCTCAATCAAATCTTGTGGAGTGACGAATCCCGCTTCCATAATAATGGTACTGTTAATCGACATAACATGCACTATTGGTCACAGGACAACCCTCACTGGATTAGAGAAACCAATTTCCAAACAATGTGGGGTGTGAACGTGTGGTGTGGTTTACATAATAGACGACTCATCGGGCCCCATTTTTTCCAAGACACTTTGACGGGCCACCGATATCTACATTTCTTGGAAAATTGTTTACCTGCCCTCCTGGAAGATATTCCACTTGAAGAACGACAAACAAATGTGGTGGCAACAAGATGGTGCTCCTGCACATAACATAATGTAGTTACTACATTCCTCAATAATACTTTTCGAGACCGTTGGATTGGAAATAGTGGACCTGTGCGATGGCCTGCACGTTCTCCAGATCTCACGCCACTGGACTTTTTCCTGTGGGGATATCTGAAACGAGTTGCCTTCGAAACACAACCAATGAATATTGACGATTTAACCCAAAAAATTTTAGAGGCTTGTCATACCGTTACTCCGGAAATGATTAGGGCTTTCTGTAGTCGCGCGCTGATTCGGCGACTTGAAGCATGTGTGGCAAGTGCTGGTCAACATTTTGAACATTTTCTGTAGTATCATGTATCAGAATACAGATGACCTTAAACATTAATATTTCATTTGTGTTTTTATTTTCTATGATTCTGCATGTCATTCTACCTACCATGATACATCATTGACCGAGAAATGAAAAAGACTGTAAGTTGAACCAAAACAAACATGGGCGTGCCATTTGAAAAACAAAAGTTAGGGGTGGTTTCTTGGGGGTTGTTTACCAGGGGGTGGATTTTGCTATGCTGCATGAAAGTGCTTGTGTTCTCCTATGATACATATTTTTGTTTTAATTTTTGTTCTGCAGGTAACTGAGATATCTGCTGGCCTAAAAGCTCTGGGACACCCGGTATATATATATATATATATATATATATATATATATATATATATATATATATATATATATATATATATATATATATATATAGAGGAGAAGGTAATCGTTGCTGACTAGTTAGGAATGGAACCAACAAATAATGGGGCTAAGCAGCAAATGTTATTATCTTACATTCACTTTAATAAAAGCTGCACAGGTAGAAATTTCCAAAAATAATTCTTTACAAGTCAAAGTTGGTAACAGCTTTTATCACTAGAACCACTGACATATGTCATGTCAACTATCTGTCAATCCCTCCAAATTAATGTTTTGTGAAATTTCAACATGTGACATTATTCTTCCTTCAAATTAATTTTAAAATGTAACGTTTTTCACAAATATTTTATCCAATATTAGACATCCTTTAACCATTTTTATAAATGTATTGTATCAATGTTCATCCATCATGTTGTGTCCAATATTTTACATAACCATCGTATGAAACATCCTCAAAAAGTTGTAAGTCTAACCATCCATAATTATATATTTATATTACTTACACCCTCAAATTGTAGCATCCCTGATGATGGAAACAATTCATTAAATTTCCGAAAGCTTGGACAAACTTTAAAGAGTACTCTTTCATTTGCTGCTTAGCCCCATTATTTGTTGGTTCTATATATGTTTATATATATATATATATATATATATATATATATATATATATATATATATATATATATATATATATCAAGACTCGTTGCTCCGATCGACTTTCCACACGAGAACTTTTATTCATAAAATTGTCCAAGTAACCTTATTTTGTTGAAAAATATTGAAAAATATCTGTCATTTCAAAGTTTTGGGGTGTGGACCATCGGGGTAGTCCGTTCCTGACTTTGTAGCAAAACAACTGACTCCTGCATGAAAGCTCATCGACGGAATTCATTTGTTTAGTCAATTACCAAAATTTGGATGATTTTGAATATTCACTTGAAAAGTTATCAAAGAAAAACATTTTTCATTTTGTAACTTCGTGGGCCCGTTACTTGGGAACGAAGGATTTTAGGGAAAAAAGTTATATGAAGTACTGGTGATATTTTGACCCCATCTATCCATTCCCGAGAGGAAAAGAGGAAGTCCAGGGACACCCTGTATATATATATATATATATATATATATATATATATATATATATATATATATATATATATATATATATATATATATATATATATATATATATATATATATATATATATATATATATATATATATATATATATAATATATATATATATATATATATATATATACCGGGTGTCAACGAATCTATTAGACAAGTCATAACTTCTAGACTATTAGGTGTATCAAACCGAGATTTGGTACAGATAAATGGTATGTGGAGAGGAGAGTTTTCACATATTTTTCACTTTCTGGTCACTTCCGGTTTCAGCGGAAATGGCTCCGGTTCTGAATTTTTAAATGGAACACCCTGTATATTGTAACATTTTCGGATTTCTGAGACAATTCTGGATCAGAAACTGACATTTCCGGAAGTTTTTCAGCCTACTTGATTTTTTCAGAGTCACTTTTAAAATTGCATCTAGGTGGCCATGATCGGACGTAAACTAATCTATGGACCTCAGGTGATATCAGAAAATTGCAATAGCGGAGTTTTAGTGACTAGTGTGTTGAATATGAATGAGACAAGTTTACAAAATAACATTTTCGTGTCTAACTATTATTTTTCAAATGGCGACCATTTTTTGACAAGCACTTTCCGAAAAAAGGATTTTTTGACAAATCTAACGATACTAATTTATTTGCGATTGGATTACAAATAAGAACATAAATTAAATATTACTGAGGAAAATACTCGATACAAATTCATTTACTTTTGTCAAGGGTGCCATGGATAGGAATGATGCATAATATTTTGCGGTTATTTCCATCAAGTCCACTTTGGAGAACAAAACGCTCACCTAGGTTATGACAGTGACATAAGCTTTATGAGCAGAAAGTAGAAGTTTCTCTTGATTTTCGTTAATTTTAGTTTAATTTTTCGTCGAAATAATGTATAGTCAAAGTGAAAAAGTGGATATGTTGTTATTGTTTGGAGAATGCCACAGAAATTCAAGGAAAGCTGCTGAGTTGTATGCTCAGAGATATCCCAATCGGCAACACCCATCTCATCAGTATTTTCCCTATGTTGAGAGTCGTTTTAGGCAAGAGGGAAATCGAGACGCAGAACAGAGGTTTGTCATAAATGAGGAGACTGAGATTAACGTTCTTGCTATGGTAGAAGTTGACAAAACGGTTTCTTTAAGAGAAATTAGTAGAGAAATGCAGATAAGTCACGAATCAGCAAGAAAAATACTGAAAAAGCACGGATATCGAGCATTTAAATATCAGTTACGTCAACATTTGTATGCTGACGACGGCAATAGAAGAGTAGTATTTTGTGATTGGTTGCTTCAAAATCATAGAGTTAACCCAAATTTTATCAACTTCATTCTATTTTCCGACGAATCACGGTTTACAAATAATGGCATGTTTAATAAGCAGAATTGTCGGTACTGGGCCCAACAAAATCAACATGCAATGAGAGAGGGCAATTTTCAAGAAAGGTTTGGCGTCAATGTCTGGGCTGGTATCGTTGGAAACAGAATAACTGGTCCAATATTGTTTCAAGGTCAGTTAACAGGGGTTAGATACTTGGGTTTTCTTCAAAATGAAATCGAGGATCATCTTAATGATATGCCTTTAGAAGTTTTACGGCAAATTCACTTCCAGCAAGATGGAGCACCACCCCATAATAGCAGAGACGTACTTGATTTTTTAATAGAGCATTTTAATAATAGAGTTATTGCAACCAACGGTCCAGTACGGTGGCCTGCCCGCTCACCGGATCTGACTGTGTTAGATTTCTTCATTTGGGGATATGTAAAAGAAAGGGTCTACTATGCAACAGCCCCAGCCACTCTCGAAATCTTAGAAGAAAGGATTCAACAGGCATTTAGAAGTATATCGCCTCAAATGTTACAAAACGTGTTGAGAGAAACAATTGAACGAGCTGAAATGTGTCTTGAACAAGGAGGGATGCACTTTGAAAATTTACTATAGTGGAATTTTCAAGAACTTGGGATATTGCAAAAAATCTAAGTGCATCGCTGAAATTATTAGTTAAATTTGTTAAATTTGTTGATCCAATCGCAAATAAATTAGTAACGTTAGATTCGTCAAAAAATCCTTTTTTCGGAAATTGCTTGTCAAAAAATGGTCGCCATTTGAAAAATAATAGTTAGACACGAAAATGTTATTTTGTAAACTTGTCTCATTCATATTCAACACACTTGTCACTAAAACTCCGCTATTGCAATTTTCTGATATCACCTGAGGTCCATAGATTAGTTTACGTCCGATCATGGCCACCTAGATGCAATTTTAAAAGTGACTCTGAAAAAATCAAGTAGGCTGAAAAACTTCCGGAAATGTCAGTTTCTGATCCAGAATTGTCTCAGAAATCCAAAAATGTTGCAATATACAGGGTGTTCCATTTAAAAATTCAGAACCGGAGCCATTTCCGCTGAAACCGGAAGTGACCGGAAAGTGAAAAATATGTGAAAACATTCCTCTCCACATACCATTCAACTATACCAAATCTCATTTCAATTCTCCTAATAGTCTAGAAATTATTACTTGTCTAATAGATTCGTTGACACCCGGTATATACACATACATATATAGCATACAAATTATGTTAAAATATTCAAACACATATAAAATTGATCAAATAATACAATAAAAAATACCAAAAAAGTTCAAATGCAGTATATCATAAAAAATATAGTTGATAATTTAAATTAGAGAAAGAAGTCCTCATAGAACTCTTCTAAACTATAATAGGGTCTACCACATAATAAGTCTTTTACTGATTTTCGAAATACCCAGCTATCCTCTAAAATTTTAATATGGTCTGGTAAATGATTAAACATCTTGAGACCATTATAATATATAGAGTCTTTGACTAGAGAAGAGGCTAATATGGGTAATCTTAGGTCGATAGATTGACGAAGGGCATAATAATTGGAGTAACCGCTAAATATCAATTTATGTTTGTTAATTAAACATACTGTTTCTAAAATAAAGATTCCAAAAACTGTCAAGATTTTATGTAATTCAAATGGGGGTTTGCAGGAGTGTCGACTTTTGCATCACACATGAATCTTAAAGCCCTTTTCTGAATGATGAACACCGTCTGCATTTGAGTTTTGCAACATACTCCCCAGAAAGGAATTACATACCTTAAATGTGACTCAATAAGTGAGAAATAAGCCGATTTAGCGGCAGACAAACCAAGATCCTTATATGTTATTCTCACTGCAAAACACCTTGAAGCTAGCTTTTTATTGAGGGTTACAATGTGATAAACGAATTTGAGTTTATCGTCAATTATTATCCCAAAAATTTAGGACTAGGCCTGTTTTCAATTATCCTGTCCGCGTCCTGTGTTGGTAAAGGAATGCTGTCAATAAAGCAGCGGAATGATATTGAATTTGTTTTGGAAACATTGAAAGACAGCAGATTAGAGTCGCACCACTTTTTTATTTTTTTATATCTGCACTTATATTCTCGTATAGATTACATAAAGTTTTATCACGCCACAATATTGTGGTGTCATCAGCAAATAGGGTAAATTTTCTTTTCATATCGATAGATGCTAAATCGTTTATGTATAGCAAGAAAAGTATCGGTCCCAGTATTGAACCTTGTGGTACGCCATTTTTTAGTTCGCCTTCTGATGAGGATGATGAGGTTTTCACAATCTGACTTCTTCCTGTGAGATAATTTTCGAACCACTTGTGAGTAATTCCACGGATGCCATAGTGATATACTTTATTCAGCAGTATTCCATTCTCATTTCCATAAATTAAAGGATCAATTTTTGCAATTGAGAATTGTTTTGTATTTCTTATCAGATTTTTTCTTGTAGGGTAGTAATCCATTAGATGGCATTCTAAAAATTAGCAAAATGCATGTCAAGACGCAGTATTTTAGTTCTGGTGTAGAAAAGTGTTTTCAACAGATTTACTTGTCTGAATTTGTGAATTCGTTCATATATCTTCTTGATTTTCCATTTATATGTGATCAAGACAAAATTTCGTTTTTTTTTTCTCTATTGTAATTATTAATGAAAGGTACAAAGTTGTTTATTTTAAATTGAATTAGAGAGCAGATTAATTATATTCAAATCACCATTGACAAAAAGTTTCTCATTCTGTGTTGTTTTAAACTGATAAATTGTTTAAAGGCAGAATTTCCGTAATAGCTTTTTGATCAATCATTTGGCTTCAGTCAATTGACAAAAGTGGCAAAGGTGACGGTTAACCACTTTGAAACTTTATGAAGATCCTTAATTGGCAATAACGAAAAAGCTAATATAGACATGGATCTGGTCGTTTAATCCGGTATTGATGTATCAAATTAGCTAATTGGTTCCAAGAATTGGATAAATAGGTGTGGCAAAGTTGAGCCGTATTAGCTTTCCCATAAAATAAACACCTACGGAGTATTATATCATTAAACATTATCAGAAGTGATTAGAGGAAGGTCAATAATTTAGAATATTCATATTGTTAATTGATAGATACGTTAAACTATATAGGAACATAATTTTTATTAATTCATATACGTATCCTTAATAGGACCTGATCAAATACCTGCAATTTTCTGCAAACACTTTTTGCTCATACTTTATGTACACCTTTAACAATTCTTTTCAATATGTCTCTTCGTTGTGGATATTTTCCTGTCAGTTGGAAAGTAGCAAGAGTAATACCCATTATAAAAATGGATAGAAAGATAATGTAGAAAAGAATCGTCCTATAAGCAAAATAACAATGATGTCAAAACTATTTGAACTCTTAATTTATAAATATATATTTCATTCAGTTAAAAACATCATTATACCTCAGCAACATGTTTTTTTTTAAATCGGTCTCTTGAATCGAATCTGTTTTGTTACTCTGAATTTTTACATGATAATCTGGATAAGAAAATTCAAATTGCCACTATTTATACAGATTTAAGCAAGGTTTTTTGACAAAATTAATCATAATACATTACTTCGCTGACATGCTGAAGTCGGTGTGCATGGTGTTATGTTAAAATGGATTGCATCATATTTGAAAAACAAAAACCAATATATCTTCATAGACGGTTATTCATCTGAACCTTATCCAATACCTTCTGGAGGCTCCGATCTAGGGCCTTTGTTTTTATTATCTATATCAATAACATTAAACAATGTTTTAAAAATGACAAGTTTTTAAAGAATGCTGATGATTTGAAAATTCGTCTTCAAATAAAGTCCTTGTCAAATTGCTCAAGACTTCAGAGTGACATAAATAATTTATTTGAATTTTGATAAACAAAACGATTTATATCTCAATTTTGCAAATGTAGTGGCATTATATTCACCCGTAACAAAAATATCCACACATCTTCATATCACATAAATAATATTTTTCTTTCACGAGTTAATTCATTTAAAGGTTCAGGAGTTATTTTTGACTCCAAACTTATTTTCGATAAACATATAGATTATGTAATTTATAAGAGTAGTGGAGCTCTGGGATATGTCACGAAAAAACGTTAATTCTTCAATCAAGTAAAATCTATAACATCTCTTTATAATGCATTTGGTTTGGGTAAGTTAATGTTTGCATCAACCATTTCGTGTCCACAATGATATATATATATATATATATATATATATATATATATATATATATATATATATATATATATATATATATATATATATATATATATATATATATATATATATATATATATATATGGTAAAATGGATTAACAGGGTCTCTCAGTCAAAAAATCAAAAATCAAACTCTGCTTTACTTTGCCAAGCTTTCGCTTCTAATGGGAAGCTTCTTCAGGGCCTATAATTTAATGATTTTTGAATATTTTCGCTTTTGAATAATATTACAAATCATACTTACAGTAAAAATGAGTGAAAAACAATAAATTGAAGATAGAATTGACATAAAAGTTAACATGTATACGATTTTTTTTGTGGGTTTGACAAATGTCATACCTTCACATAAATGTCATTTTTCAATGGGTATGATGATTTGATAATTTTTTACTGTAATGAAAGAGTTATTGATTGATACATCTTTTATTATTATTATGTTTTTGATGTAGTTCTAGTAAATTACTATATATACTGCTGAGATTATCAATGTCAGTTTTCTTATTCATACAATCAGAAGACTTATTAATTTCCACCATTTCAAGAAAAAGGCGTTTGGAAATATTTTTTTCTGTATGTAAAACTTTGATATTAGAGAAATTTGGTTTATGACCTGTTTCTATAGAGTGTTGTGCTAATGCACATGATTTTTTATTGAGCTTTATATCACTTTTATGTGAAGTTATTCTATCATTAAGAATTCTAGATGTTGTTCCAATATAATTCAAGTTACAATTATTACAAGGAATGTTATAAATCACATTTGACTTTTTTGTTGTATCAGTTTCATCTTTCAATTTAGTATTCAAATTCTTTATAGTTTTAATATTTTTTTGGCATATTTTGATATTTTGTTCATTATGAAAAAGTTTTATGATATTTGAAGATAAATTTCCAAGGTTAGGTATAGATTTATAAGAAATATTGATAGGTGAACTATCATTACATACATTTCTGTTAATTACATCAGAATTTGTATTACTGCCAGTATTGAAAATTATTTTATTAAGAAGTTTTCTGGGATAAGAATTATCGATCAGTATGTCTCTAAGAAGTCTGAGATTTTTTTGCTTGAGGGAAGGGTGTGCTAATTTTTCTATTCTTTTTTTCAAACAGAGTATTAAATTAATTTTAACTGATTTTTTGTGAAAGGAATAGTAATTGATATATCTTCCTGAATTAGTAGGTTTGACATACCAATCTGTAATCAAGGAATTATCAGTTTTACGAATAACTCTTGTATCAAGAAAAGGAAGGGTCTGATTATTTTCTATTTCGATAGTGAATTGTAACTTCTTATCATATCTATTGACAACATCAAGAATTTCATTAGATTTGTCATAAGGTATTGCACAGATGACATCGTCAACATATTTCTTTAAAAAGGGAATTTCAAAACTCAATTTGGGAAGTATGTTTTCAAAAAGATCGTCCATTACGTATTGAGCTATAATAGGAGAAATAGTAGCTCCCATTGGTGTACCAAGAATTTGTTTATAGTATTTACCTTCGAAAGAGAAATAACTTGAGTTGAAGATGAAACCAATTATTTCAATAAATTTTTTTTGGTTTATTGAACATTTTTTATTTATATCATTCCATCTTTTGATAATACTTTCCTCCACTAGATTCATAGGTATATTGCTAAAAAGTGAAATCACATCAAGGCTGATCAGAATATAACCAGGGGGTAGTGATTTTTCATTTATGAAATTGGAAAAATCGAAAGAATCCTTAATATAGAATTCATTTTCATAATTATAAGCATCAGTGAGAATTTTAGTGATCATTTGAGCAATTTTGCTATTTGGAGCATCAATGGAGGAAATAATTGGTCTCAGTTTCAAATCAGGTTTATGTATTTTAGGGAGTCCATAATATTTGGGTGATATGGAATTATAAATCATGTAAGTTTATGCTTCATCTTCTGATATCATTTCAGATTTTTTCAAATCCGTAATGATTTTATTTGCTTTTTGTTGTATTGTTGAAACGGGATCTCTATTAAGTTCAACATAAGATTCACTATCATTGATAATCTCAAGAGATTTCTCAATATAATCAGATTTCTTCATAATAACTGTCACGTTACGTTTATCAGATCTTGTAAGAATCAATTCTGGATGATTCTTCAAAAATGTTTTTGTTTTTTCAAATAGGAAATTGAGATAATTTTTATTATCATGAGGTTTTTGAAAAAGTTAGTTACGATATTTGTTATCTTCGCTCTGAAAAGATTCTTTTTGCTATCACAAAACCCAGTTATCAAATTTTCAATATCTGAGAGTAAATTTGGTATATTCACGTCTGTGGTAGTTGGTTGCAAGCTGAAATTGAATCCTAAGGCGAGAAAATGTTTTATATCTTCTGGTATAATGATATCTGATAAATTTTTTATCCAATTTTCTTTAGTTTTGATATCTGATTTTGAATTCATTTTGAGTATATTGAGTTTATCGATATTTTTCTTTTTTATGTCATTGAAAATTTTATTGTATTTGATAGTTTGTCTCTTTTCAAATTCTAGCCAAATATTGATAGGAATTGATTCTGTAACAAATTTTGTTTGTTTGTTCGAAATGTTCTCTAAATTTTTTAAATCATTATGGGTGATTTTAATTTCAAGATTCAATATTTTTTTCTTCAAGTTGTCATTGAAATTATGAATGTCATAAGAATTTTTCCCATTTGTAGAGTTGAAAAGGATATTTAAATTTTTGGTATTATTTTCTATATGTGAAGGTACCACATTGTTTTTTCTGCATTGAAGGAGAAAAATTCTTCTGTTCCGATAAGATGCTAGTTTCTTGTTTGTATTACTCCATTCCTTCATTGCTCTGCTGATCTGGAAACCGTAGTTGTGTTCGATCTCTTCGAAGAACCCCATTGTTATTTGAATTGGATAATGTTAGCGACTGGAGAAATGTATGGTAAAATGGATTAACAGGGTCTCTCAGTCAAAAAATCAAAAATCAAACTCTGCTTTACTTTGCCAAGCTTTCGCTTCTAATGGGAAGCTTCTTCAGGGCCTATAATTTAATGATTTTTGAATATTTTCGCTTTTGAATAATATTACAAATCATACTTACAGTAAAAATGAGTGAAAAACAATAAATTGAAGATAGAATTGACATAAAAGTTAACATGTATACGATTTTTTTTGTGGGTTTGACAAATGTCATACCTTCACATAAATGTCATTTTTCAATGGGTATGATGATTTGATAATTTTTTACTGTAATGAAAGAGTTATTGATTGATACATCTTTTATTATTATTATGTTTTTGATGTAGTTCTAGTAAATTACTATATATACTGCTGAGATTATCAATGTCAGTTTTCTTATTCATACAATCAGAAGACTTATTAATTTCCACCATTTCAAGAAAAAGGCGTTTGGAAATATTTTTTTCTGTGTGTAAAACTTTGATATTAGAGAAATTTGGTTTATGACCTGTTTCTATAGAGTGTTGTGCTAATGCACATGATTTTTTATTGAGCTTTATATCACTTTTATGTGAAGTTATTCTATCATTAAGAATTCTAGATGTTGTTCCAATATAATTCAAGTTACAATTATTACAAGGAATGTTATAAATCACATTTGACTTTTTTGTTGTATCAGTTTTATCTTTCAATTTAGTATTCAAATTCTTTATAGTTTTAATATTTTTTTGGCATATTTTGATATTTTGTTCATTATGAAAAAGTTTTATGATATTTGAAGATAAATTTCCAAGGTTAGGTATAGATTTATAAGAAATATTGATAGGTGAACTATCATTACATACATTTCTGTTAATTACATCAGAAGTTGTATTACTGCCAGTATTGAAAATTATTTTATTAAGAAGTTTTCTGGGATAAGAATTATCGATCAGTATGTCTCTAAGAAGTCTGAGATTTTTTTGCTTGAGGGAAGGGTGTACTAATTTTTCTATTCTTTTTTTCAAACAGAGTATTAAATTAATTTTAACTGATTTTTTGTGAAAGGAATAGTAATTGATATATCTTCCTGAATTAGTAGGTTTGACAAACCAATCTGTAATCAAGGAATTATCAGTTTTACGAATAACTCTTGTATCAAGAAAAGGAAGGGTCTGATTATTTTCTATTTCGATAGTGAATTGTAACTTCTTATCATATCTATTGACAACATCAAGAATTTCATTAGATTTGTCATAAGGTATTGCACAGATGACATCGTCAACATATTTCTTTAAAAAGGGAATTTCAAAACTCAATTTGGTAAGTATGTTTTCAAAAAGATCGTCCATTACGTATTGAGCTATAATAGGAGAAATAGTAGCTCCCATTGGTGTACCAAGAATTTGTTTATAGTATTTACCTTCGAAAGAGAAATAACTTGAGTTGAAGATGAAACCAATTATTTCAATAAATTTTTTTTGGTTTATTGAACATTTTTTATTTATTTATTTATTTATTTTTATATTTATATATTTATATTTATATATTTTTTATTTATTTATTTATCAAAAGATGGAATGATATAAATAAAAAATGTTCAATAAACCAAAAAAAATTTATTGAAATAATTGGTTTCATCTTCAACTCAAGTTATTTCTCTTTCGAAGGTAAATACTATAAACAAATTCTTGGTACACCAATGGGAGCTACTATTTCTCCTATTATAGCTCAATACGTAATGGACGATCTTTTTGAAAACATACTTCCCAAATTGAGTTTTGAAATTCCCTTTTTAAAGAAATATGTTGACGATGTCATCTGTGCAATACCTTATGACAAATCTAATGAAATTCTTGATGTTGTCAATAGATATGATAAGAAGTTACAATTCACTATCGAATTAGAAAATAATCAGACCCTTCCTTTTCTTGATACAAGAGTTATTCGTAAAACTGATAATTCCTTGATTACAGATTGGTATGTCAAACCTACTAATTCAGGAAGATATATCAATTACTATTCCTTTCACAAAAAATCAGTTAAAATTAATTTAATACTCTGTTTGAAAAAAAGAATAGAAAAATTAGCACACCCTTCCCTCAAGCAAAAAAATCTCAGACTTCTTAGAGACATACTGATCGATAATTCTTATCCCAGAAAACTTCTTAATAAAATAATTTTCAATACTGGCAGTAATACAAATTCTGATGTAATTAACATAAATGTATGTAATGATAGTTCACCTATCAATATTTCTTATAAATCTATACCAAACCTTGGAAATTTATCTTCAAATATCATAAAACTTTTTCATAATGAACAAAATATCAAAATATGCCAAAAAAATATTAAAACTATAAAGAATTTGAATACTAAATTGAAAGATAAAACTGATACAACAAAAAAGTCAAATGTGATTTATAACATTCCTTGTAATAATTGTAACTTGAATTATATTGGAACAACATCTAGAATTCTTAATGATAGAATAACTTCACATAAAAGTGATATAAAGCTCAATAAAAAATCATGTGCATTAGCACAACACTCTATAGAAACAGGTCATAAACCAAATTTCTCTAATATCAAAGTTTTACATACAGAAAAAAATATTTCCAAACGCCTTTTTCTTGAAATGGTGGAAATTAATAAGTCTTCTGATTGTATGAATAAGAAAACTGACATTGATAATCTCAGCAGTATATATAGTAATTTACTAGAACTACATCAAAAACATAATAATAATAAAAGATGTATCAATCAATAACTCTTTCATTACAGTAAAAAATTATCAAATCATCATACCCATTGAAAAATGACATTTATGTGAAGGTATGACATTTGTCAAACCCACAAAAAAAATCGTATACATGTTAACTTTTATGTCAAATCTATCTTCAATTTATTGTTTTTCACTCATTTTTACTGTAAGTATGATTTGTAATATTATTCAAAAGCGAAAATATTCAAAAATCATTAAATTATAGGCCCTGAAGAAGCTTTCCATTAGAAGCGAAAGCTTGGCAAAGTAAAGCAGAGTTTGATTTTTGATTTTTTGACTGAGAGACCCTGTTAATCCATTTTACCATACATTTCTCCAGTCGCTAACATTATCCAATTTATATATATATATATATATATATATATATATATATATATATATATATATATATATATATATATATATATATATATATATATATATATATATATATATATATATATATATATATATATATATATATATATATATATATATATAGATAAGAGATAGAGTGTCGGTTGAATTATGGCAAAGTTGCGTATTTTAGAGCCCTATTCAATGATGTAAAGAAATCGAATAGAGCTCTTTTGGTTCTGTAGATATACAGGAAAAACCAAAAAATCCCAAATTATTTTTTTGCCTATATCTTCTTTATTCGCAGACATTGAAAATCTGTCCACATTTTGCTATTGGCACTTAATGTGGGCTCTCAGAATATATTCATGAATCTTTTATACAGGGTGTCACCTGATTTGGGCCACCCCCATCTTTGAATTTTTAAATACGGACCAGTCTTTTTTGTTGGAGTTATTGGATCGCAGACGTTCACTCCATACTGAGAAATTTAATTAAATTTTACATTTCCGGATTTTTCGGTAATATTCGATTATAATTGTGTAAATTATTCCCTTTTAAATTACGGCCCTGGAAATTGGTTGACTGAGTTAAAACATAATAGCAACTTTCACGTCTTCCTATTTACCGTAAAGTTTTTCGATAGTTTTTTTTTTTTATTTTTAGGTACCTGATCATATTTTTTCCATTGCTCTTGAGCGTTTTCTACAATGAACTTCGAATAAGAAAAACTTTTATGATTATCTGAAATAAATCTACAACAAAAATATATTATTTGTGTTTCTATGAACAGAAAAAAAATGGTAGCAAGAATATCATCCGAAACGAAAATAGGATTTACGCTGGCAGAGAGATACAAAATGTGGAAGACTCGAGATTGAGGATCTTGAATGATTTTGCAACAATGGAGCAAATAAGTGTATTAAGTGCAATAAATAATATGAAAAACCGAGTTTAAAAATGTCTCGAAATGGATGGACTCCAATTCGAACATTTATTGCGCCAATAATTTTTTTGGGTACCTATATACATTACTTCATTTCAATTTTCATTACAATTATGGTGTTCGTTTCGGATGTTATTATTGCTATCATTTCTTTTTCTGCTTATTTAAACACATATAATATATTTTTGATGTAGTTATGTTTCAAATAATCATAAAAGATTTTCTTATTTAAAGTTCATTGTAGAAAACGCTCAGAGCAATTGAAAAAATATGAATAGGTATTTAAAAATGGAAAGAAACTCTCGAGAAACTCTACGATACATAGGGAGACGTGAAAGTTGCTATTATGTTTTTATTCAATTCAGTCGACCAATTTCCAGGGCCGTAATTTAAAAGGGAATAATTCACACAATTATAATCGAATATTACCGAAACATCCCGAAATATAAAATTGAATTTCATATCTCAGTATGAAGTGAACGTCTACGATCCAAAAACTGCAACAAAAAATACAGGTTCGTATTTAAAAATTCAAAGATGGGGGTGGCCCAAGTCAGATGACACTTGGTATAAAAAATTCATGAATATATTCTGAGAGCCCACATCAAGTGCCAATAGCAAAATGTGGACTGATTTTCAATATGTCTGCGAATAAAGAAGATATAGGCAAAAAAATAATTTGGGAATTTTTTGTTTTTCCTGTATATCTGCAGAACCAACAGAGCTATAAACGATTTCTTTATATCATTGAATAGGTCTCTAAAATTCACAACTTTACCACAATTTAACTGACACTCTATCTCTTATCGTTTACGAGATCCCCATGTACAGAAACGAATTTGAATAGCCCTGTAGATCCATTGATATTCTGCAAGTTAGACGAGACCTCCAGTTTGTGTCGTTGGAACATAGGCGTAAAATATCAGATATTATTTTATTTTTGCAAAAAATAATAAACAAAATAAATTGTCCATCGTTATTATCAATGATTTGCTTAAATGTTTCGAATAGAACAATAAGATCACACGAATTCACAGGTCTGCGATGAAAAAATTGTAGGATATTTAACTAGTGAAACAGTATTCAGATTACGGAAAAAATAGGAAAAAAATTCTATCACCTATAGATAAGTTACACATTCGACCTGAAATTTTCTTATCAATTTTGAACAAAGAAAACTCTTTTTCTTTCTTAAGCCCGGGACTTTTCAGTCCATGAGGTGTGTCAAAACATTAGTAGGTTTCTTTCTTAGTGGAAACTGATTCCTGGCTGAAATTCTTATAGATCACCATCAAAATATAAAATTGTTTGATGTTGGGGAAGATGTGCATTGGCAGCTAATGGTCGAACATCTAAATGGAAACAAGAAGCAAAAAACTTGTTAGGTATTTTCCAATAGGTAGTAAAGATTAACGATAGAAAAAGATTTCTATCGTTATTAATCAGCGTTAATAACGAAGGTACTCGAGGGGGATCGACGATACGCGGTCTTTGAGGGCACAAGAAACACACACAACGAGGAGAAACCAGGAAATCAGGAATAGCAGAGCATGTTTAGGCTCATCAACATCACATCAAGTGGTCCCAGGCTAAGATCATACACAAGGAGGAACACTGGTTTAGGAGGAAATTGTAAGGAGCCGCATATATGTTGTCCAACAACGCAGCCTATCGCAGAAATACGTAACATATGGAAATCCATAATCAAGCGGAAAACGGCCAACTCCCGCCTAATAGTCAGCTCCCGCTAAACCGGTGAAGGGAAGAGGGAATAGTTGAAAACACTCGAATGACCTATAAATCGTCATCTCTGAGAGGAATTTATATAGTTGTTATTTTCAGCTATTCATTTCAATTTTTTTGCTTCTTTCAAGTATTTCAAATCATTTTATATCATACTATACAATGGAAGTCCAAACTAATGAAATTGACAATGAAACATTATCAACCACCTTCGAACAAATGTTTATTATATTTATTTATTGAAATTCTTCCTTCATTTGGTTCTTCATAAGTTATTTGAGAAGTAGAAAACAAAAAGAAAACACAATTTTTAATTTTGCTGAAGTAATAAACAAAACAGATTGACCTCAATATTTATATACTTGAATCGTCATACCGCTGGTATACTGAATGTTCTGCGTGCTAGCGTGAGATCGGCCCCTTGGCGGGTTAATAATGCGCCTATTTTACATGTTCGAACTCTCGTACCTCGTACCGATAGCGTAAAAATGGTACTTGCACATCCGACCAGATTAATGTGAGAATTACTCCGGTAATTGCAATACGATCTCTTCATTCTGGGTTTAACTAAAGGGGTCTCTCTAACTAATGCTGCGTGGGGCACTTTCTAATTGTAGATACTTGAACATCGCATTCATGCATATGCAGTGGCGTATCATAGAGGTAAAATAAAAAGAAATTTGGTCTGAGGTAGATACTTTGGGGTAGAGTTAAATTAAATTTTTCCCAACCCCAAACCATTTGTTCAACACCTCGACATGTGTTCCGTTCACCAAGTGATCATCTTCAATAGGAAGTTTAATTTTCCTTCTGAATATGATCCTTTGGTGAACACGTGTCGAGGTGTTGAAATAACGGTTCGGTGTTGTTCGGTGTCGGTTACTACAAGTAATATTCATTACTTGTAGTGCGCCCGGAAATCCATCGAGGTTTTCGGACATTAATGGAAAATGGCCACCCTGCTCGGTCGAAGATAGATCGATGCCGATGAGGACGAAGGCACCGTACATAAGTAAACAGAAGTAAATTTACTCCCGTCGGCCTCTTTGATGTTTCGGGTCGAGATTTTATTTTTTGCTGGCATGTGGCGGGGCAGGAGGGTGTAGGAAAAGAGCTGTTGTGCACCTCTGCACAAGGTTCGATCAAAAAATATGTGACCATGATCTGACTTCATCATTGCTACGAGGAGCTCCCAATAAATGTCTCATATGATTGTGAACTGTTAAGAAATTGATAAAAAATAAGGCAAGGTGGTGAAATAAACGTATATTTTGTATAGTAAGATTATACAATTTTGGTCAAAAACTTATGATAATAAGTTTTAAAGGTTTTTTAGAATGATGAGTTTTTGATTTTTTTTAACATTTGTTTTCAAATTTTTATTGGGAAATTTCAAAGTATAATAAATTCTTACCCTTGTGAAAAGAGAAAATGAATCAATCAGTGGCTATGCAATCAGTGGCACATAAATTGTTGAAATAATTAAGAAAGTCTGTCTCTAGATGAATGATACATTTTAAAAATGAATCTGAAGGTATATATAGTCACACATAAAGTCCGCATCAAATGGGATTTTTTTTTGTTCATCTCTTCAAGCAACTTTTGATATCTCCATTAGGTTGTGCTTTAAAAATGATGCCGAATGACATGCATATGACCGATCAAGTGATTTTTCTTCCCTGTCCAATTTGACATTTTTTCCAAAAAATGTTCAGAAAAGCAGTTATTGCTCGAAATTTCGAAAATCGGTAAAGAGAAAAGATGATTGTTTTTTCATTTTTCACCCATATACCAATTTTTAGCTCTCTAGTGCAAATTTAGTTTTTTTACAGTTTTTCGAAAATTTGACAATTGCCGATTTCTCAAATTTAGCCAAACCTCAACAAAGTTAGTGGTTCATGCCTAACTTATCTTTCCAACGTAATCTAACTTATCTTTCCAAGTAATTTCACATTTACTAAATATCTTTTATGAGGTATGAATGAACAAAATTACTTCAGAAATCAATTTAGATTTTGTTGCCTAGAAAACTAAACCGTAAAAAATTCTAACAAACATCTGTTAAAATAAAGTTATAATTCAAATTAAGAACACTAAATCAAATCGAAACATATGCCTAAACCATGTAAATACCAATAGAAATACAAAATAAAAAGTCACATTTCGGTGTGCCTTCCACCACGTTCAATGCAATCAATTGTCCTTTTTAAAACATCTTTAACTGCATTCTTTATACTACGGGGTTTCGTGCTTACAACACATTCTTGAATAACTGCCTCTAAATGGTTTATATCTCGAAAAGGTCTTTGCTTAATACACCTTTTGTTTTAAGTAACCCCACAAAAAGAAATTTAGTGGGCTTATATCAGGAGATCTAGGCGGTCAAATGTGTTCCATATTGCGACTGATTACTTTGCCCCTAAATATTTCCAAAAGACGCTCTTTAACCACACTTGTATTATGAATAGGTACACCATCACTCTGATACCACACAACATTTCTTACTTGAAGGGGCATATTATCCAAAACTTCAGATAGTTCGGTATTCACAAAGTGTAGGTAGTCCGCAGAATTTAAATTATGCCTAAAAAAGTATGATCCTATAATTTGATCGTTCAATATGCCACACCATACATTCGTCTTAAACGAATAATGATCTTGACATTCGATTACGAAATGTGGGTTTTCTTTTGCCCACCACCTGCAGTTTTGCGAGCTCACAACGCCATTTGAAGAGAAGGTCGCTTCATCTGTCCATAAAATTTGATAAGGAAAATGATAATTTTTTTCTTTTTCTCCTTGAAACCAAAAAGAAAAATACAAGCGTATATCGAAGTCCCTTTCTTTTAATGTATTGATGAATTTCGGTTTATAAGGCGTAAATTTATTTTTGTGTAAAATACGTCGTACACTCTCTCGGTTAACATCTGTTCTATCTGCAATATCTTGAATACTTGTTTTTTTATGTTCTACGACATCCAAACATATTTCAAATTCCACTTCTTCAGTATGACTAGAAGGCTGATGTGCTTTTCAAAAATTACTCTCAACCGATCCAGCAGATTTAAACTTAGCTATTATCCTACTAACTGTTGACTGATGAATATTTCTTGCATACTACATCAAAGGTTCCAAACAATGCATCACAAGTATTTAAACCGACTGAAATGAATAAATGTTCAGGTCAGAATTGGGGTTTATTCGAAGGGCATTTATTATTGTACGGAAAATTATTTTTGCTGAAAGTCTCAATTACTTCGTGACAGTTATACTTAGATTAGCAACATATGTTCACCTTCTAAATTCTAATTGAAAACTGTTCCACTTAATCATTCAAAACAAAGCATTCCTACATTCTCAATGAATCTTCAATTTATTTTGTTTTAGAAAATAGATGTTAGTTGAAGTTTTTGATCTAACTTCGTTCATATTAGTTTTCTTTGAAATTTTTTATTAAAAATAACATATATTATCATTAAAGTTTCTAAATAATATACTCATTAACTCATTCTAGCATCAATAAATGCATATATTCCTTTTTCAATGAAACGACCTTCTAACGAAAACCTTGGTTCAACAAAAATTGAGAGCAAGCTGTCGACTCCTAAAAGCTTGCCTACCGTCGATGGCGCAAAATTCCCAGTGCCGAAAGCCGATCTAGGTTTGTTAATATTCGTAGCAGCTGCAAACTTAGGATAAATGAAAGCAAAGAGCACAATTACAGAATTAGGAATAAACTTCTTGCCAATCCCAACGGGTCTAGATCCTTCTGGTCGGTAGCAGAGGGCTATTAATCAAAACTTTACAAAATCCGCAATACCACCACTAACACAAGCAAATGGTTTGATTGCAACAATAGCCTTAGAAAAAGCAAATTCTACTAGCTGAATTTGCGTCCCACTCCACAGTCGATTTTCTGGGAAAGGCACCACCAACCATTCCTACACTAGAATCCACAATGCCGGAAATTACTTTCCGACAGGCGAATTTTGAAACAGCACAATATCGACAAGGCGTCTGGCCCTAATGGCCATATGGTTTGGTTATCGTACTTGAAAAGTGCGCAAATCAACTCGCACCAGTATTTTGCCGACATTTCGACCTGTCTTAAAAGAAAGGAGTTTTTCCTTCTTGTTGGAAGATTACTAGCGTTCAAAATATTCCCAAAAAAGGTAAGAAAACACTTCCTAATAACTATAGACCAGTTGCTTTGCTATCAGTGATATCAAAATGGAGAAAGCCGCAAACCATCATATCCTCAATTTCACTAGTTCGGACTTCCATTGTTTACTATAAAAAATGATTTGAAATCCCTGAAACAACTAAAAAAGAAGAATTAAAAATGAATAGCTGAAAATAACAATTATATTAAGCAAAATAAACCTGAAATGAAATAATAGTGAAATAAAATACAAGTAAAAATAGAACAATTGAATAAATAAAAATAAAGAAATGAAAAAAGAAAATAAAAAAAAAGTGGAGAGATTCCAAGTCACGTTAGTTCACGACGTTTCGATTGTTAGTATCTACAATCATCTTCGGGTGATGACTGGATTGATTCCTCCGAGAGATGACTATTTATAGGTCGTTCGAGTACTTTCACTTATCCCCGCTTTCCATTTTCCGCTTCACTGGTTCCGTGGGAGACGACCGTTTTGGCGGGAGTTGGCCATTTTTCGCTTAATGATGGGTTTCCATATGTTGCGTATTTCTACGCTGGCTTGGCTGAATACGTTGTTGGACAACATGTATGTTCCTCTCTGTGCAAGATCTCCGCTTGGGACCACTCGATGTTTTGTTGATGGGTCCAAACATGGTCTGCTATTCCTGATCTGCTGGTTTCCCCTCGCTGTGTGTGTTTCTTGTGCTCGGCAATGCGAACATTCAATGGTTCCTTAGTTTCACCAATATAGGATTTTCCGCATTCACAGGGTATCCGGTAAATGCAATTCTTGGAATCGCAGTCCGCGTTTGGTGGCCTGGTTTTTGTGAGGTTGCTACGGATAGTGTTCCCAGATCTGAATCAGGTCCTGATGTTATACTTGGACCCAATCCTTGTTCTGATGTTGTACTTGGAACCAATTCTTCTTATCCTCTCCGATAATCCTCTGATGTAGGGTAGTGCAAGCACTGGTTGTGACGGCTTATCTTCCTTGCGAGGTTCCTGCTGTCTTCTAGCCAAAGTCTTTTCTACCATCGCTTTGGAGTAGCCATTCCGTTGAAGATCATTTTTGATGATGTCTAGTTCCTTCTCTGAGTCTGATTGAGACATGTTGACCACAACTTCATAATATGGAACCATGGGAATATTGAACTGGACGCCTTCCTGAAACACATCAACAGCGTGATACCTTCTATCACTTTCACAATGGAGAAGGAAATCCACAACGAATTGCCATTCTTAGACGTTTTGGTGAAGAGGAAACATCTGTATACCGAAAACCCACTCATAAAGGGACAGTATCTGAACCACGAATCCAATCACCATCAATCGACTGAAAGAGGAATCATCAAGACTCTATTAGACCGTGCTTTTGTGCTCTGTAATACGAAGGAAGGTCTTTCAGTGATTTCAAATCATTTTATATAGTAGACAATGGAAGTCCGAACTAGTGAAATTCATTATGAAACATTGTCAGTCACCTTCAAACATCATATCCTCAGTTATTTGGAAGGCGTCAACATCTTGAGCGATCATCAATATGGCTTTCGGAAACAAAGATGAACAAACGACTTTCTATCGTATGTCACCCATATTTGGAATAACGCAATCGAGAAAAATAGAGAGTCAAGAGCTGTTGCGCTTGATATTTCTAAGTCCTTTGACGGTGTGTGGCAAGATGGGCTGCTGGCCAAACTTCGATACTATAGCTTGTCGGATCATTTTTGTGTATAGCTCTTCAGCTTCCTGAAAGAACGTTCTTTGCAAGTAGTCGTCGACAGATATCTCTCGAATAATTTCACCATCAACGCTGGTGTTTTCCAGGGATCCATATTGTCTTCATCCCTCTTTTTATTGTATACTAACAACCCTTTGAAAAAAACCAAGAATCCAATATATTGCTTTGCTGACGACAGCACATTTGTCCCGTCATTACATTTGGATTCCAGGACATTAGCTGCGTGTGCACATGTTCACCGGCAGCAGGAGGTTGAATATCTAATAAGGATCTAGAAGTACTTTCCAATTAGGGTGAAAATAACCAGGTTCAATGCAATGCTACAAAAACCCAAGCATTGGTTTTCTCCAAAATTATAAATGTCTCCGAACCAGATATAATAATGTCAGGTCAGACAATTCCGCTTTCTGCTTCGATAAGTTTGTTGGGGTTTAGCACAATCATGTCGCTGAAATTGCAAAGGCTGCTTCTCAAAAGATTGAAACACTGTTCCGAACCAGAGAACTGTAAACACCTCAGTAATCTTTGATGTTTCATAAAGCTCAGATCAGACCTTCTTTGGAGTATTGTCCTCGAAAAAAAAAGAAGTGTGGAGCTCAAACATACCCTGAAGCTGCTGGATTCCATCCAGAAAAGAGCCATCTGCCTGATTGGAGACGCGAACATCACTTGCAACCTTGATAGTCTGGAACATCGAAGAAAGATTGGAGATTTGTCTCTCTTACATATATACTTTCCAAGATAGATCCAATGTGAATCACTTCTTTGGCACAGGCACCGCTCTAAGAACGCCTCGAAGATGTTCCTTGTGTTTTGTTCTTGAAAAAATCTCTATTTGTAATACCCGCTATATACTCAACAGTTGATGCCAAGGAAATGTAGAGAATCTCACCTCAATATTCAAAACACGGTTGCTTTGTAAACGTTGTACGCCTGTGCAAATAAATAATTATACTGGATCATTTACGAAATTTCATGAGCATTATCGCAACCATTACATATAATTTATGATATTTCCCAGGTGTTCATTTACATTGGACCTTGATATTTCAGGAATTGCTTTGATAAAAACATAATCGGATGAAGTATTTTTATTTATCGTGTTAATTTTCTTCATTATTATGAAATTTTACATATCCTTGCTAATTATTCACCAATGATATTTTTAGTAATATGTCGAAACATTTCAGTGCATTGGCAAGAAGGTTATAAGTAATATTTTTTTATGACTTTTGAAAAAAATCGTCAATTATGTGACCTTTTCCTGTTTCGCCTTCAAACCAATCACAGTTGACTAGATTCGAACGGAAAACAAGAATGACAACGTGGATTCGGAAAGTAAAACGAGTGAATTTCACCAGAAATTTGAAATGTGACAAATAAATCTATGTTTCCAAAAGTTCATCACTTAACAACATTGCTCTTTTTGGTTGATTTCTGTTGACATTTATTGATATTAGGTACTTTCAATCGGGATATCCATTACAAATGAATCTCATTTTGAAATATTCCTGAAGTCATAGAGAAAGTATAGTATTATTTTCGCGAAAAATTGATATTACACGCTCGAATGATGTATGACTGGCGTTTGGAGCAATTGAAGTAAGTATGTTGACTGCATCGAGGAGAAATACATAAGCGTTAAGAAAAATATTTCGAAATATTCGCCTTTCCTAACGTTCCTTGACTGGAAAACAACTATCTTACCAGGTGACACCTCAATGGACATGCATCTTTCTTCACTGAGACATTTCTTCCAGATGCTTCTCGTTCATACAGCAGCATCAGATTTCGATGAGGTCCTACTGCTGGGCGAACGGGAAATATTTGCGAGAATTTCCTCAGTGAGGATGAAGATATGTGGGGGATAATTCAATATCAAACGTGGTAATATCCGGGGAAGTAGTTATTTTACGCCAGGCATTTATCAGGACCTACATTATAGGAACGTTTGAGAGAAGTTAACTTCATTTCAAAATATTTATTTTCTCAATGTGATATTTGCCTTCGACTCGTGTCAGCAAACTTCATTATCTCGAGTATTAGCCACATTTTTTGACATTATGATTTCATAAATCATAATAATTTGTCGGTACTCTTCAGTAAGCATTGTTCCTTATTCGTAATATTCACTACTTGGTACCACTTACATCGAATATTTCATTTGAATATCTATCTTATATGAAATAGGCACAAAATATAGTTTTGCAATTTTCAAGTATCATTTTTATATCCTGTAATAAGTCTGAAAGTAGTTACTCTGAATGAGTTTCATATAATGCTTTGAATATTTGCAAATAATTTCTTTCAAGCCATGCTACTTGATAAAAATTACTTTCTGAAACTACTATACAGTGCATTTCTTTTATGTCCCCCTCTTCCATTGTTTTAAATTTGGGATAACGAAATTAATGCATGAATACTTTATTTTGAAGTGAAATTGATGAAACTTTTAAGATGGCGGCTAAACGCCACCTGGGAAAGAAATTAAATGGAAAGGGGATATTTTTGAAGCTCCTGACAAATGCTTCACAACCCTAGAATGTAATGTCAATATCTTCAACTACTACAAAATGGCGGAACTTAATAATTGCCTGAATACATTGACATTTAACTACATAATAAGAGGTAATAAGCTTGAGGTCAGTTCAGAAGATGCTCGAAATGGTTGCCTTGAACTTCTTGACATATGAACAGCCTTTCCGATATTTCACGCCGAACATTTTTGAACACAGTAACGTCAATATCTCTACAAATATTTATTATTCTCTGCAATAAACACAATATTGAAGCAGGTTCAGTTTCGTACACCTTTTGCTTCAAATAGCCCAATAAAAAAGTCCAAAGGTTTTGAATCTGGCGAGCGGACTGGCCCTTCTGTAGCACTTCGACGACCAATCCGACAACCGGAAAGAGTAGTATCCAAATAGTTTCTTACTTGTCTGGAGTAATGTGGTGGTGCTCCATTGAGTTCATTGAAAATCCTTTCGGTCTCGTGAAAGTTACGCGTCGCACCGAAAATATAACTCGCTTCGATTTTTTCTTCCAATGGACAAGAATTGACCATTTTAGAGATTGTTGACGTGGTCTTTCTACTAGTAAAACCGAAAACTGAATGATAATATTCTAACAGAACAATGATGTTCATTGTCGTATTGACATTTTTTGATGTTTTTATAAACAAAAAATAACTTAACAAACCTTATCGGGTTGTTGCAATGGCCATATGACAGATAGAAAGGAATATTTCCAGAAATATCGGTATCAATGTGTTTGTCTTCAGGAAATTATTAAATGTTCCGCCATTTTGTAGTAGATGAAGATAATGACTTCATATTCTAGGGTTGTGAAGTATTCGTCAGAAGCTTCAAAATGATGTATCACAAGACACCCCTTCCTATTTAATTTTTTTCCCAGATGCGCCCAGTCGCCATCTTGAAAATTTCATCTGTAAAATTCACTTCAAAATAAAGTATTCATGCATTCATTTCATTATTCCAAATTTCTATTTTTTGAGTTGACCCGTTCAAAAAATAAAAGTGGGGGACACTAAAGAAATGCACTGTATAACAAAACCTTGCTTGTAATTGTTTTAAATCATCAATTGAACAAACAATATTCAGTCTCATCTTAGAAAAAATGACATAAAGGACGAAATTTAAAAAATGGTGTCAATAAGTATTTTAGTTATATACACAAATTGTTAGAGTTAATTATTATTATTCTCATACCATCGCAGTTACATCGGGTGTTCCACAAGGTTCACATTTGGGACCACTGTTGTTTAACATTTTTATCCACGATCTAATCAGCTGTTTCCATGAAAGCGAAGCTTTGCTATTTGCCGACAATTCAAAATGTTTCAAAATAATTAAAAGTGAAGCTGATACATTGTGTCTACAAAACGATATAGATTGCCTATCCAACTGGTATATGTTTGAATGCATCCAAATGCCAAATTCTTCGATTTCATCGAACACATCACCCAATCATTTTTTAATATAGTATAAATAACACAACACAACAAATAAATATTTTTTGAATGTTTCCTACACTAAATTAGTCAATTTCTACTAATTTTGGGGTGATAAAAACGAAAATAACAATGAAAAATTTTTATTAGCTCTGGTTTTTGAGATACACAGTACTTAATCTTAAAGAGTAGTTATACTATACGTGAAAAGTGAAAGTACATAAAACAATATTGTTATGTTTCTTTTAGAATATTTTAAATACAAAATAATAAAAAAAAACATTATTCTTAGTGTTTTGACAAATAAAAGAAGTTTGTACCACCAAATTTCAATTAAGTCCATCCGATTCATTGTAAGATCGCTGTCGTTTAGCTTGTCTTTTATAAAACACTTCTGGAGCATCCCTACACACAGACCAGCAGTAGTCTGCAAGCATTGCTTCATTCCAACGGCCCTGATATCTCTGTTCCATTAAGGCAATGTCTTGATGGAATCTTTCTCCATGTTCGTCACTCACAGCTCCACAGTTTTGTGGGAAGAAATTAAGATGAGAGTGAAGAAAATGAATTTTTAAGGACATGTTGCATCCAAGTTGGTGGTAAGCTTGAAGAAGCTCTTTAACCAATGCTGTGAAGTTATCATCTCTTTTGTTACCTAAAGACCCATGTACAACCCCCTTAAAGGCTTCCCAGGCTTTTTTTTCATTTCCTGTTAAAATCATGTCAAAAGCAGGATCATTTACGATTTCACGGATTTGAGGCCCAATAAAGATGCCTTCCTTGACATTAGCATCACTCAACCTGGGAAACTTTGCTCTCAAGTACTTAAAAGCTTGTCCTTCCTGGTCCATGGCCTTCACAAAGTTTTTCATTAGTCCCAACTTAATATGTAATGGGGGAAGGAGAACATCCTTAGGATCTACAAGAGGCTCGTAAACTACATTTTTCTCATTAGGGTTTAGGTCTCGTGTAGGCCAGTTCATTTTTTTATAGTGAGATTTTCTATCCCGACTGTCCCACAGACACAAAAAACAACAGTACTTGGTGAACCCTAATTGCATTCCTAGGAGTATAGCAATGACTTTCAGATCACCACAGATGTGCCACTTGTGTTGTTCATATTTGATTGATTGGAGAAGTGTTTTCATATTTATATACGTTTCCTTCATGTGAACTGCATGACCTATAGGAATAGAGGGTAGCTGATTTCCATTATGCAGAAGTACAGCTTTTAAGCTTAGTTTTGAAGAGTCTATAAACAGTCTCCATTCAGATGGAGTGTGATCCAAATTCAAGCAGTCCATCAAACCATTAACATCAGAACAAACTACGAGGTTTTCTTTTTTCTCAAAAAAAGGAAGCAAATCTTTTTGACGCTGTCTGTACTGAGATATTTTCACATCATGTTTTAGAAGATTCCACTGTTGTAGTCTTGACCCTAACAGCTCAGCCTTTTCCTTAGACAAGCGAAGATCTCTTATAAGGTCACTCAACTCTGCTTGACTAATTCTGTGCGGATCACTAGACCTATCGCTTACCTCAAAATCAGGGTCATAGGATGTAGAAGGATGGGTTGCTCCTTCTAAACAGTCTTCATCACCTTCCTTTAAAATTTCATAGTTTTGGGGTGGAGAAGGGACTGGCAAATTGTCTGAGTGTGGTACAGGCCGAAGAGCAGATGGGAGATTAGGGTATTTAACCGTTCCTCTTTTCTTCATAGATAAACCTTGCTTAATGGGAGGAGTTAAGCAGAAATAACAGTCGTCTGTATGATTGGTAGGCTCTCGCCAAACCATAGGTACTGCAAAAGCTCAATATACATATATATAATATAATGATACTATATCTTAAAAACAAGAGCTATTATATAATTTTTATGGTCACTTTCGGTTTTAACACGTGGAAATACATCAAAATCACCTAATTTCAACCCCGAAACAAAAACTTTGTTCATTCTGCTACATTCTGCTACTGAAACCAAAGATCTAGGTGTGATCCTAGACTCCACACTTAACAATAAATCACACATTTCCGCTGTAATTCAAAAATCTATGAAGATACTTGGCTTTATAAAGAGAACCACTCGTGATTTTACCAACATCACAGCTATTAAATCTCTTTATTTTTCCCTGGTTAGATCTCATCTCGATTATTGTTTCACAGTTTGGTCCCCCCACTACGTTACACATAAAAAGGAACTCGAGGCCGTACAGCACAATTTCCTGCGATATATTGCTTTCAAGATGGGTGTATACTATGACTATACTGAATTGGAATGCATTTGGAACATACCTTTTCTTGAGACTCGCAGAAAACATAGAGATTTAATACTTCTAATCAAAATTATCAACGGACTGAGTATCAGTCCCGAGCTTCTCTCCAGAATATCTTTACATGTCCCCAGTCGTTCAACTAGACAGGTGCAAACGTTTTACGTTTCTTTTCACAGATTCAATTATTCATATAACCGCTTCATTTCCAGAACTCTCAGATTGGCTAACTCTTTAAACAACCTTCAAATCTTTAATATATCAGTATCTCGCTTTGAAAACCATATTCTTCACTTAACCATCTAATACTCTCTGCTCGTGTTGTTGTATTGTGTCTAGTGTTACTTTCCTGTAAGAATTATATTAGTTCATTTTGTTATACATTTTAATTTTTTTTTAATAATTTATTTGCTATCTTACTTTGGAATTGTATTATTGTTATAACTTACTTTTAATCCACTGTATTGTATCAAGTACATCATAGCACTGTACTACTCTGAATTGGGCTTGCCCGTGTATAATATATAAATAAATACAAATAATTGAGAATGTTTAACCCATTTAAAAAAATTACATGATATTTGTGATATATCACTGGCCGATACTTGATGAAATTCCACAATGACGTATTCAAATACGTTTGAGATTTTCATCTGAGTTTACAAAACCGCGAGACTATACAAAAGCTTTTTCGGGTGGGTTCAATACTAACTAATTTAATTTCTACATGATCCTTTATATGTATAATTGAGTAATTTTAAGATGATGACTTTTACTATCTATCTACCTATTCAATAGTTATCAAATGGTCATTGAATACAGAGTACTCAATATTATTGTGTTGTGTATCCCTGATAAAATTCTCACAAGTAAATTTCAGTTTTTCTTTGAATAAAAAAAACAATATATTCAACAAATTTTCAAATGTTCCAAAGTAATATGACAGACTACAAAACTGCAGCAATCCAAACTGTATTAATCTTTACAATTTTGAGCAATATTTTGGGAATATTATTTACTCCACAAAGACACGGCCGAAGAAACCATTATATGACGAAACACGTGTTGAGTTTTTGTAAACTGTTTAGTGAAAATCCCACAATGAAGTATTTTTCGAATATAATATATTTTCCTCTTAAAAAACTTATTGAATATCATTGAGTTCGTTTTACGATGAATACATATGTAATCTTTGTGATTTAGTTAATGTTAGTAAGTTTCATAAGCTTTTTGATAACTATTATGAATCTATCCCATAGTTAACGGAAGTTCCCCGCTTCGTACCCCATATGTGGGGTACTTTCGTACAAATATCTCATTCTAGAAAAATGGCTATAACCCTTCAACATTTTTGATATAATCGTTTCAGACTTTTTCGTAACTAATTCTGACTTTTGTTACAATTCAGTACATAAATTGAATAATTATGTAGATTAATCATACCAAAACAAAACTTGACCCCCTTGTAAGTCAAAAATGGACGTGTAATCTAAAATTTTCAAATAACACGTCAATTTTTATTTCAAGGGAGACTAATTGTGATATGGAAAACATACCTGAAACTTCACCCCCCTGCGGTCAGAAAGTATCCCCCCTATTTTATTCAATGGCATGTGGGGTCGACTTATCCATCATTTGAAGGGTCTTTTGTCCTTCTATTACTTCTATATTCTTTTTTGACATTGGTGCATTCGTAATTGAGAAATTAAATGTTGAACGTTTTATATAAAAAAAACAGAAAATTCGCTGTCGCTCATTTTATTGGGGAAATCAACAAAAGTAATATCAACGGAAAAAGTGTTCAAAATTACCTCCATCTAGTTCCATACAATAATACAGTCTACTTTCGCAAGCGTTCCTTACATTCAATATTATTCAATTTATTTAGTTAGTAGTGAACGTTTTGAAATGGAAGACACTGTTACTTTTTTCTGCACTGGTAGTTATTGTTGAATCTAGTTGTCGCAGAACAAAAAGTAGATAGTTGGTCACTGTTACTTCTTCACGAATTATTTTTGAGTCATCCTTCTTCAATGTGTTCCAACATGGTTTATTGTACTGAAGTCTACAAATTCCATCCTTTCAAAATAAGTCTAGTTCATTGATTGAACGAATATGATCCAGATCGTCAACTTTAGTTTTGTGAGGTGTTTAGCGAGAAATTGACCAATAACTCAAAACTATTATACAATACATGTTTTTCAGATGAAAGTTCTTTCATATTTCATCAGTTCGGACTCCCATTGTCTAATATAATGTAAATTGATTTGAAATCTCTGAAAGAAATTAAAACGATTAACCGAAAAATAAGAATTTTAATAAACAAAAAACTGAAATTACAAAGAAATAACAACCAAAAAAATTATAAAAAATAAAAAATTGAAAAGTTAATGGTTGGTTGTTGCTTGTATGTTATTTCCTTCTAATTTCAGTTTTTTGTTTAATAAAATTTTTATTTTTCGGTTAATCTCTTCAATTTCTTTCACGTTGAATGGTGAGGAGAATAGACATAATTGTCGTTACTGAAGCAATGTGAATTTTCATTTGGTGATAAAAACACATTCACAAACTCCACAAAAATTGAATGTCTGGGCTGGCATTCTTGGTAATCGTTGGACTTCTTTCTGTGGGGACACCTGAAGTCGAAAGTGTACTCTACTAAGCCTACAAATCAAAAGACCTGTGGCAGAGATTTGTTCGGGAATTCCGATTGCTGACTTCGGACATCTTCAATAATGTGAGGAACGCTTTCGAAAGTAGACTCTATCATGGAGGTCATTTTGAACACTCTATCCGTTGATTGTGTTGCCATTGATATTACTTTTGTTGATTTTCTCAATGAAATGAGCGACAGTGAACTTTCTGTGTTTCCTTAAATCAAACGTTCAACATTTAATTTCCCAGTAATGAATCCACCAATTTCGAAAATAAATACAGAGGTAGTAGAGGGACAAAAGACCTTTCAAATGGTAGATCACTCGATCCCACATGCCATTGAAAAAAAATAGGGGGGGTAGTTGCTGACCGCAGGGGCGTGAAGTTTCGGATATGATTTCCATATCACAATTAGTCCCCCTAGAAATAAAAATTGACATGTTCTTTGAAATTTTCGATTACAATTCCATTTCTGACTTACAGGGGGGGTCAAGTTTTTGTTGGAACGGAAGGGTGACCACTTTCCGCTACAAATCAAAAAATGTGTACGATTTTTCTGTATAACCCACGAAAATTAACAAATTAGGATATGCTCCATTAATCAAGATGCGAAATAGTATATTATGCATCTTGAGAGAAAATTACGGCATTCTCGCCCGCGAAATTTTGACAAAATCGCGAGCCAGGATGCCGTACTTTTCACCTGTGGTGCGTATACGATTTTTTCTCACTGCGGGATAAAAAGTTTGATACTTTCGTCGATTAAAAATTCAACTGTCGTCACGTATTTCAAGTTGTCATAGACAGTTTGATAAACAATTAGTCCCTAGGTTACCGGAAGTGTTAAAGTAAGTGTTGAAAGTAAGGTTTTATTTTGAACTAGATAAAACTTACTTTTAACACAAATATCATACCAAGTTTTTTCTACAACTGTCCTGTTTTCATAATAAAATAGATAAATTTAATATTTCTATAAAAACACATTTTTACATCTCTAGTAAGTTAACTATTTTCATGTTATCACATTTGCTGTGAAGTGTATTTAAAGTCACATTTAAAGTTCTTGCTGGTGTTTAATGTATATAATACATTTGTAACAGAATTCAATTACATCTACAGTGTGGTCCACTAAGTCTGCAACAAATGGGAAACTTTTTTATTATTGATTTCTCAGAAAATTTTATTCCTGACAAAAGTTGATGCATGTTCCAAAACTATACCAAGGGTACCTGAAATGACTTTATGACAAACACCATACAGGATAGGCCAAAAAATATGAAGTTCGTTCAAGAGTAAAGTATCCTTATTTCAAAAAATATAGAAATATGTTGAAGAGAAAAGTCGCTTAGAATTAAAAGTAATGTTCAGATACGAAGTCATGGCCTGCTATTCGATTTTTTTTTCTTTTGGAAAATTTTGAATTACCCCCGTATAATACATATTTTTACTATTTTGATTCAATATGTATTGGAAGTAGCCACAATCAAATCAGTTTAGAGTATTTTTTATCAAATTAAAGTGTATTTGTAAAATTTGCTTGGATTTGTATTTTTTTAGGTGACCGTCAACTTCATGTTTGTTGCAACGATATTTAACAGAACCTTAGAATAAACCTAATACTCTTTTTAACGAGGCAAATACTTTACTAACTAAATTTTCCAAAAGAAAAAAAAATGAATAGCAGGCCATGACTTCGTATCTGAACCTAACTTTTAATTCTAAGCAACTTTTCTCTTCAACATATTTCTATATTTTCTGAACGAACTTTATATTTTTTGGCCTATCCTGTACGGTGTTTGTCATAAAGCCATTTCAGGTACACTTTGGAACATGTACCAACTTTCGTCAAGGATAAAATTTTCTGAGAAATCGATAATAAAAAAGTTTTCCATTTGTCACACACTTAGTGGACCACACTGTATATCTGTTGTTCATAATAAAACTTTCTGAAAATTGAATAATTATGGTTTGTTTATTGCTATTCGGTCGAAAAAATCGTGTTGAAAATACTTTTAACACTAGTGTCAAAATTATTTGTAATACGCTACTTTGTAAATATAATCTTTTAATACTCTTGACAACCATTAAAAACGTCACTTTTAATGACAGTTGTACAAAAAGTAAGTTATGCGGCACTTTTGTCCCGCATACAGGAGACGAAAAGCGAAGTTTTCATCCCGCAGTCAGGTACTTAGTTCTTTATTTTTATCATCCCTATCATTCTCCAGGAAAAATAATAGTGTACGCTAATGTTCTCAAAACTGTTTCGATCTTCATGTTCGGTGCCACTCCTGACCTTTGGCTAGATTCCCATGAAAGTAGAGCATTGGCTATTATGGGCAATCATGTTTATTTAAATTGTCAATCTGTAATCTGCAGAAAGCGGTTCAAATGGTAAACTATTTCCGATGAGTTTGCATTTTTACGATATAACGACAACTAGGACAGCTAGTAGGGATTATTCAAAAGTGAATCGCCTGGAGACTGTAAGCATACCAGGCGAAATGAAGAAATTACTGTTTCATAACATAATTTTCATGCATCTCATTGGATATCGGAAATGAAATTCGCTTCAATTTTTTCTTCCAATTGATGAGAATTCACCATGTTATAGATTGTTGACGTGGTACCTTACTACTAGTAAAACCAAAACTAAATGAGAATATTCTAACTGAACAATGATTTTCATTGTCGTACTGACATTTTTGTCGTTTTTATAAACATATAAAAAGAAATATTTCTAGAAATATCGATATTGATGTGTTTGTCTTCAGGAAATTATTAAATGTTCCGCCATTTTGTAGTAGGTGAAGATATTGACTTCTTATCATAGGGTTGCGAAGTATTCGTCAGGAGCTTCAAAATGATGTGTCACAAGACCACCTTTCCATTAAATTTTTTTCCAGATGGCGTAGAGTACAAAATTCTCTGTCGATCAGTATACACCACGACCCAAAAGAATAAATATTTATAAAAACGCATGACATTAAAATGGGCAAAACTTTTGAAACAACCTAATGATAATGATATAGAAATATATGTAGATTTAAACAGTACATTTTCAATAAAATAATTTCGAAAATATACATACCTGTGAAGTATTCAATCTGAAAAATGATTTGAATCCAAAAAATACTTGTATATTTTTGTAAACGTTGTTTAACCTCTATCATTTTCAAAGAAAGCAGTTTTATACATTATTGCGCGTTTGAATTTATGGCGAATGCGCCGACTTTACAAAACTTTAACCTTTTAAAACGCCCCCTTTTCGTTCAGCGAATAATCTGACTCAAACATTTTATTGAATTATGTGATTAGTGTGAGTTATCACTTCTGTCGGGCGTCCCGGATGCAGTGGCGGATCTAATAGGCGGGCACAGGGGCACATTCCTCTTCCAGAGCATTCTATACTATAGACATAATTTAGTAAAATGAATTTATGAGTGGGAAAGAAAAGTCAGGCCGATATAGATTAACAAAACGTAATATATAAATAAAGCTAAACTGTTTTTATACGTTACAGAATATTAATTAAATTCATAATTTGACTTACTCCGATCAACTTCATTCTTGATCAAACTCATTAGTGTTGGTTGACGTATTCCAGAAAATTACAAGCAAGGAGGTCTCGGTAAATTTTTTGTAACGTTTCGTCGTTGTGAAGGTGAAACTAACGATGTGAAACTAGAAAAAATATGCTTTTCAGCTTTGAAAGGTTAGTTGCAAATTTAAAAACAAATGTGGAAATCAAATCCCGAAAATAAGTTTTCTGATTCTGTCCCCAACATCAGGATATTACTGCAGCTGTTGAGCACTCTTCCTGTGAGAATCAGTATAGCAGAGAAAACTTTTTCAGCTTTGCGTCGTTTGAAAATTTATCTACAATACAATTAGTGAAGATAAACTAGATTAATTTCATTAGTTCCGACTTTTATTATTTAATATTATATAAAATGATTTGAAATCCCTAAAAGTACCAATACAAATGAAAAATTTAAAAGAATCGCTGAAAATAACAATTATATTAAGAAAAAAACCTTGAAATGAAATGACAGTGAAATAAAATACAAGTAAAAATAGAACAATTGAACAGAAAATGAAAAATTAAGAGATTCCAAGCCAAGTTACTTTACGACGTTTCGATTATTAGTATCCACAATCATCTTCGGATGATGACTGTCAATCACGTTCACCCAAAAACTAAATGGTTTGGCTTTACTTCACATATACCAGAGTATTCCCAATACAATGAATCCTGAAGAAGTCTTTGACGTGTACATAAGAAAGCACTAAAGAAAATTATCTCTGAAGGTGTTGTAAAAAATCCACAAATCAATAATATTATTTTTATGGGAAAGAAAGTTTTTGGCTTTCTACTACTCCATCTTGATACAAAAAAATGTGAGAATCTTTCAAAAAAAGACAGGAAGCAATCATTAAAAAAAAAGTAATTCTATAGAAAGATGTGTAGATTATGCAAAGGAGTAACTCTCAGACACAAACTGCAAGAAAAAGTCCTCCTGAAACTATAACCCTTCCAATGTTAATGTATGTATATAATTCAATTTACAATTTAATATATAATACAATTTCATTACATTACAGTTTTTTTACAAATTGAGTGCACCTGATCTCATAATGAGATCGTCTTGTGCCTAAATAGTACTAATTAATTAGTGTTTGAACATTTGATATGCGATATATTATAAGCCTAAATAATATAATGATAAAGAAAATAAAGAGAATAATCTTAAATTATCAGGAGCTAAGAGACTAAACTAATATTATAAGAAATTGAGGAACGGAGAGAATTATATATTGGCATTCATTGTATGAGTACTTCAAGAGCTCTAGAGTTCATGAGAATGAAGAACATCAGCTTTTTGCAGAACTGTTTATAACTATGAATATTTTTGATGGACTCTGGGATGTAATTGTAAATTTTAGGGCCATTGAATGCTATCGATTTCTTATATAGAGTAGAATTAGGACGGGGAATATTTTAATGTTTCAGACCTTTTTGTCTTGTACTGTGATTGTGGATAATCTCTTGGTGTTGAGTTCTGTTTTTGTACATGAATTTCTCAATATGAGAAATATACATATATTTTAAATCGACCATTTTACTTTCTATGAAGAGCTGTTCGCTGGAAAATATGCGCCTTTTCCTTAGTAATACTTTTAAAATCCATTTCTGTGTGACTTTCAAACAATTTATCTGATTAGTGTACGCAGCTCCCCATACTATTATTCCATAGGACATCACCAATTCTACTAAGGTTTTATAGGCTACTTTCAAAAATTTTTCTGGAAGAATATCCCTGAGTTCATAAACTGCAAATACCAGTTTTTTAAGTTTGCTATTCAAATATACTGAATGATTATCCCATCTGAGCATTTCACTGATGATAACTCCCAGATATTTGATTTCTGAAGTGTTTTGAATTGTCTTCTTACAATCGCAGTTGGTCAGATCACATCTCTCATGAAGTATAATTGATTTCAGGTTGGGTTTAACTTTTGGGCTATTTGTGAAAGTTATGAATTTAGTCTTGCTCTCATTTGAGCTCAAGAGATTACAGTCCATCCAACATTTGATTTGATATAAACCTTTTTTCGCCTTTTTCGTAACTTCTTGCCAATTTTTTCCATGGAACAGGAGAACCGTATCGTCCGCATATGAGATGATATCTCCACCTACTTCCATATTCAACATTTTATTGATATAGAGAAGAAATAGCTTAGATCCGAGGACTGTTTCCTGAGGAACACCATATTTGATTTCCGAAGATTCACTAAACTTATTTTTTATTTTAACGACAGATTTTCTCTTCGATAAATAACTTCTAAATAATGATAACGATAAGCCTCTAATCCCGTATTTTTCAAGTTTTTTCCAAAAGTTTATCGTGTGAAATGCTGTCGAAAGCTTTAACTAAGTCTAAAAAAATGCCCAACACTTTATTATTTTTATTGAGGTGCTGGTAGATTTCATTTGTGAAGTAATGCAGTGCATCTGTTGGAGTTCGAGAGTTGCAGCATCGTTTGTGATTTTATTACATGCTGTATATTTTATGTCAATTTGAGTTTGTTAGTTACAAGTTTGTTTACACAGATGAGATGACAATTGTTTTTGAGATAGTAAAAATAAAACTGTAAAAGTCCAAAAAATATCTCAGTTTTTCTATATAATTCTCCACACTCAACATAAAATGTCGACCGTGACAGGACAATACGTGGAGAATCCATCAAGGTTGAAGAAAGAACGAGATATCTTGAGGAAAATGTTTAAAAAATTATGGGTGAATTTTCGTTATGTGGACACCCGGCGATTTTGAAAAAATTTTTGACTCTACTTACGTATTTTGATGCGTAGATTACGAATCCGAAAAAAAAAGCGGCGCTCTCCCTTATTTAAAAAGTTACGGCCCTTCAAAGTTCAGAAAAGGGCAACTTTTCAGCCTTCTTTTTCACTAAATAAACTATTTAAAAACACAAGCATTTATTCACTGGGTCACCTTTACACTTTATTCCTCCTTCTTTAACACTTTTCACTTCAATAATCAACATTTTTCTCATAAAAAACTCAATTTAAAAACGAATGTTTCTCCTGGTGACATTATTCTATTTTTAGGTTAGTTACTAGTGACATTTCAGAAAAAAGCGGTTAGTATTTGCCGTCGCCTACTATTTCAAATTCGTAATACACCACCAAAAACCAATTTACGATCTAAAGAATGAAGGTAAAAAACATTTGAATTACTTCAGAAATATGGACTGCATCAGTCGTACCAACCATATCATTAACCTTAAAAACGTAAAATACGGTGATATGTAATCAAAAAGCAGCTCCGTACATTTTTTAACATTTTTATGAGAAAAATGTTGATTATTGAAGTGAAAAGTGTTAAAGAAGGAGGAATAAAGTGTAAAGGTGACCTAGTGAATTAATGCTTGTGTTTTTAAATAGTTTATTTAGTGAAAAAGAAGGCTGAAGAGTTGCCCTTTTCTGAACTTTGAAGGGCCGTAACTTTTTAAATAAGGGAGAGCGCCGCTTTTTTCTTCGTAATCTACGCATCAAAATACGTAAGTAGAGTCAAAAATTTTTTCAAAATCGCCGGGTGTCCACATAACGAAAATTTACCAAATTATGCAACGAGCTGGAACTGGAACTGAATGCCCAGCCGATAGCAAAGCCTAGTATACTGGCCCTTTTAACACAGATTGAAGATAAAGGGTCCAGATTATTCGTCATTGATGAGCAAATCCAAATGGTGACAACAGATGATGAAGAGTTCGAGAAGGAGTATGAAGAGTATGATAATTTGATAATGTATAGGTCGAAGTGCGAGTTTGCCCTAGTAAATATACCGAATCAAGATATAAGAAATGCCAGTACAATTGGAACATCAAATTCCAAGCGATATTTCAAATAGCCAAAAATAGAGTTGAAGAAATTTGACGGGGATGTTCGAAAATGGATTGGATTCTGGGGGATTTTTCGAAAAATCCATGAAGACACTGAGCTTGATAATGAAGAAAAATTCCAATATTTAGTGCAGTCCAGGGAACCAGGTAGTGTAGCAAAAGCTTTAGTTGACAGTTGATCAACTGAAAGCCAGGTTTGCACGAGACGAATTTCTTATAGAGGTTTACGTCAGAGAACTGTTGAATTTGGTATTGAAACAGGCCACCAATAACAAATCAGGTATGTCATTAGCTTCTTTATTCGACAAATTAGAGACACAATTGAGAGCTTTAGAGTCATTAGGAGTAACTAGTGATAAATATGCTGATATGTTGTTTCCACTAGCCGAATCTGCCTTCCAGAAGATGTTCTAAGAGCTTGAGACAGACACAGGAGCAATATCAAAGCCAATAATTTGGGTTCTAGTACAGATAAATCTATTAATCATTTAAATACTTTATTAAATTTTCTCTGTTCCGAAGTGGAAAGTGAAGAACGCATTAGTCTAGCCAAAACCAGTTTTGCTGTTGAAAAGGACACAAAGAATTGGACGAAAAGTAAGCCATGTACTGAGAAAATTAAATAGACCGGAGGTGAGCCTAGTCTATAAACAGCAGCTACACTATCTTACCATTTAAAAATGTCTCCTGAAAATTTAAAAGTAACAGCTTTGAAACTCATGGACTCCTTTTATATAGATAATTGTGTAACTAGTGTTAATACTAGAGAGGAATTAGAAAAAATCATTTCAGAAGATAGAATATTGATGTTATCTGGTGAATTTGATTTAAGGGGATGGGTTCACAATGGCCCACAGATTTTTGTAGAAAATGATGAAGAATTACCCATAAAAGGGAACATAACTTCGTTACTGGGGTTACAATGGAATTTCGAAAATGATACGTGGAAGTTAAAAATAAATTGGGATTCTAAACTATCTGAGGAAATTATTGAAAGTTTTAGAAAATGGCTCAAAGAAATCCAATTATTGCATTTCTGTAGCATACCACATGCCTTATTCAAACTGAATCAATCCCAGCGAAATGCTTCATTGCATATTTTTTGTGATGCAAGTAAGTTGTCGTATGCCTCTTGCATTTTTTTACATATAGAAGAAAATGGAAACATTCACAGTCATCTATTACAAGCTAAATCGAGAATAAGTCCCATAAAAAAGTGTCACTTTACCACGATTTGGATTATTAGCAGCATTAATAGAAAGTAGGCTATATCAATTCGTAATTCAGGTTGATTATTTCAAAACATTGAATTCTTATTTTTGGAGCGATTCTACAATTGTTCTCGCATGGATAAAAACAAAGTCAAATTGGACCACTTTTGTTATGAATCGAGTAAATGAAATAAGAGCAAGCACAAATATTAATCAGTGGAATCATGTTCCGGGAGATATGAATGCCGCTGATCTGCCATCCCGAGGATGTAGTTGTAAGCGTCTATTAGAATCCAGATGGTGGGAGAGTCCTGAATGACTCAATAAAGATATGCAGGTTTGGCCAGCAACAATTTTCGGATGAAAAGGCATATGAGGAGTGCAGAAAAAATATGATTTCACAATTAGTTAGCCAAAACGATGTGACTTCTGCTTCATTCAATTATTACTCCAAATATTCGAAAATAGTCAGAATGGTTGCATGGATGATTCGTTTCTCTGAAAGATGTCGTAAAGTGAAAATGCATCATGATGAGTTGTTGAATGAGGAAGTTGTTAAGGCAAAAATTTGTCTACATAAAATTATTCAAAATTAAAGTTTTGTAAGTACAACTCCTGTAGAAATATCCAATATCAATGTTTTTAAGGATGAAAGTGGATTAATTAGAGTAAAAACCAAACTTTATTTTCCTGAAGATGTCCAGTCTTTCAAGTTTCCTATTATTTTGCCTCACAAACATATCATTGTAAGAAAACTAATTGAAGAAAACCACATTATTTCTCGTCATTGTGGAGTGCAAGTGCTTCTGCAAACAATTCGTGAGAAATTTTGGATAATTGGGGCTAGAAGAATGGTCAAAGATGTTAATTCAAAGTGTGTTGTATGCAAAAGGTACAGAGTCAAGTCATAGAAACTCCGTTTGCTCCACTTCCTAGGGATTGAAAATTTCCGCAGCTTTCGAGATAACCAGTACAGATTTTGCAGGACCTCTGTATTTGAAAAATGGGGAAAAGGCTTGGATAGTTTATTGAGCATGCCATTTCGAATTAGTGCAGTCTCTTTCAACTGAAGCTTTTCTACAGGCACTAAGACGATTTATTGCTAGGAGGGGAAGAGTATCAGTGATTTATCCCGATAACGGAACCAATTACGTGGGAGCCAATAACCAAATGAAAAACTTAGATCGGCAAGAAATTTTGAAACACCCATCAGTTCAACGATTCACCTGGAAATTCAACGTCCCTTCAGCACCCTGGTGGGGTGGATGGTGGAATCGTGAGAATACCGGAGCGTATCGGACAATACAGATGGACTAATTCCCGTAACACCGTCTTCTTTTCTACAGATCATCCCAACCTCAGAAGTACCAGATATAGAGCAAATTGGAAGAACAAGCATCAAGAAGAGATTCCGATATTTGCAGAAAATTCGAGAAAATCTTCATGAGAGATTTGGGTACATTCAGGAAAAATAAAATGTAATAAGTTGGTTATAGGTGATGTAGTCTTGATTGGATCTGACAATACCAAGAGAATTAGTTGGACGATGGGAAGAATAATAGAAATTTACCCTGGAAAGGAGAAGATTGCCAGAGTAGCTCGAATCAAATTAGCTACAGGTGAATTAATACGCCCGTTTCAACAAATCTACCCACTAGAAATTTCAAACGCTAATGGAGAACCAGAAATACTAGGCAAACTCGTAAAACGACCCATTTCAAATTCCAAAGTAACTCCGTATGAAGGCGAAACAACCAAAGAAGATCATCCAAATCAGGAAAGCAAACAATCTTCAACAACAGGAGAAGAAAGGGTTCCAGAGAAAGCCGTCGCTGTGTGTTCTAGGTCAGGACGATTGGTAGGAATCTTGACCAATCGTCCTGACCTGATCGATATATGAGTTAGCTGTTTTGCAATTCAAAATTGCAAAAGAAGGGAGAATGTTGGAGTTCGAGAGTTGCAGCATCGTTTGTGATTTTATTACATGCTGTATATTTTATGTCAATTTGAGTTTGTTAGTTACAAGTTTGTTTACACAGATGAGATGACAATTGTTTTTGATTTAGTAAAAATAAAACTGTAAAGGTCCAAAAAATATCTCATTTTTTCTATATAATTTTCCACACTCAACAGCATCTTCAGTGGAACTTCCTGCCTTGAATCCTAATTGTTTGGGAGAGATTATTTGGTGGTGATCGACATGATTTTGTAAATGTGGGTCTCCGGTTTTGAATATAGGAGTAATGATCGCGAGTAATGGAACATCAAATCTATCAGGTGAACTAAAGTGTCAACAAAATTTGTTTTTATCATTCGGATCGTTTTTGCTGATATTTTGTCTATTCCTGAAGCGGCATTAGTTTTGAGGTTGTCAATTATTCTCAATATTTCTGGAGTCGTCACAGGTGTCATAAATAGGGAGTTTTTTATCGGCTTATCTTTTAGGTCAGGTAGTGATTCATAATCTGAGAGTGGGTAAGATCTAATTTTTTTTGCAAGATTTTCTTCAACTTTTGAGAAATGATTAATGAATATATTAGATATTTTATATACATCAGTCTCATATTCTTCAAAATAAAACGATTACAGTATAACAGTTTCAATGACATATAAGCTTTTTTCATTTAATTTTTGACATGACTAGTGAATCTAAGATCAGTGTCAAGCATGATCCCTAATACAGCTAACAACTTAGGGGTCATGCTTGACACTGATCTTAGATTCACTAATCATGTAAAAAATTTAATGAAAAAAGCTTATATGTCATTGAAACTGTTATACTGTAATCGTTTTATTTGAGCCAACCTCTAAAAAGAATGCTCTGTGATAGTTTGGTGCTAAGCCATTTCAACTACTGTGACTTCATATATGGGCCATACTTATATGATTCAGATAAAAAAAGAATACAAAAAGTGCAAAATTCTTGTTGCCGCCTAATTTATGGACTTCGTAGGTATGATTCAATTTCTGAAGCCTTCAAAAACTCCCGCTGGCTCAATCTGAAAAACCGTATGATTCATCATTTGGGTTGTTTTGTCCATAAATTGATCACCCTTCCCCATTCTCCTCTTTTAATACAAAAACTTATTCTGCGTGGAAATATTCACTAAAGAAACATTAGACATAAAAAAAATTAACTATGCCACAACATAGCACTGCACAGTTTCAGAGATCATTTCTTTTTGGTGCTGTAAAACTCTATAATTTATTGCCTGAGCAATTGAAGAGATTCAATATCAGGAAATTCAAATACAAATATAAAAATTATATCTATGATAGTCAATAATGTCAACTTTTGCTTTTTAGACAAAAGATCAATAAAATTAAATTATTTATCAACTATATTTAGAAGGTAATGACAAATTATTATTTTATTTACGGTTCTCATTTCGTGGTACCATCACTGTTAATTGCTTTTATTTTTGTATGTTTGCGTGCATTATGGAGTGGTGCTTGTGGGTTGAGTTAGAGTAGCTTTGAGTTAGACTTCGCCAAGGAGTACCAGAATCTCCTGTAACCTATTTTCATTTTCAAATATATCTTTGTATTGTTTTTTTTGTATTATCAATAATGCCGATTTATTATTATTATTATTATATAGTGGATGGTTCGGTTGATTCATTATTTGAAACAGAACTTTTTATAATTTGCCATATTTTTTTCGTATTTTTGTTTGCATCCAAAATTTTTTTGAACTAACATTTTTGTTTAGTTTTTTTTTTAAGTAATTCAGTGAGGAAATTCCTATATTCTCTGTACTCTTGCCAAAGTGTTTCGTTATGTTTACTAGAAGAGCATTTTTTTCTTTTTCGTTTTTCTTTTTATAAAAATATTATTATATTCGATCACTAATGAATTTGATTGATGAAAAGTCATTATAATCTACTTTTTTGTACCTGAACTGTGTCTCTCTAGTAATGAAAGTAAGGGTTAATTTTAATATACATTTGTTCCTTATTGTTAGTCGTAATACAATACTCGAAACTAAGCTAGGTTTTTATTTTTTTTTTCAAATGTTTGTTCCAGAATACATACTACTGAACATCAATAGAAAACCTCCAAGGACTCAAAGCTTTATGGAGTTGTAAGCTGCCCCTCCTACAAAATGATTTTCCAGATCCGCCACTCCCAAGTCGCACAGGGTGTTTTGTATAATTCAGTGTTCATATAAAAGTATTCGTTTCCAAAGAATTTTTTTTCGTATAATCGTTTACATGAAAGTATCTGTGTCGAGAGGGCTTTTCTTCCAGTTTGTGTCTGAATGTTACTCCTTTGCAAGATCTAAGTACACATCTTTGTATAGAGTTGATGTTTTGAAATTGATTGCTTCTTTCTTTCCTTTGCAAGACTTTCTTGTATAAAGAATAAAGTATAACTTTCATATATAGGAGCGTCCAACAAGAACTTTCGAACTGATAATTGATAACGATCATCTTGTGGAAGCTTCATCTGTCAAATTAGTTGTCATTCATTCAGTCTGTTTCACCAAATCATCATGGACGGATACACTCGTAGCATTCAACAACATGTGCAAATAATAAAATTGTGTTATCAAAATGGCTGTTCTCTTCGGGAAACGTACCGCGCGCTTCGCGCGCAATGGCCAACTAACACGAAACGCAAGATCTGCCGGAAATATCGCCGCTGTCTGGAGGAGCCCTTTCACATGGGGAGCTATACGTCTTTCGCTCCCGGGAGAGAGGAAGCCTCTTAGCGCCAAAATGCAACGAGTCCAATGGAACTTTCAGAAACTTTCAGACGAAGAACCGTAGCCGCCACGTCTTGGGAGACGAGAGCTCTCACGTCTCCTACACCTCGAGCCGGGGAGCCACGTCTCCTCCTCAAAATAGCAAAATGATGAGTGTGGGCTTCCACATGAGGAGTGAAACGGCTCTCCCTAATTGACGCTTCACACTATTTATCATGGCAGATTACGAGGTGAATCTGTTAAATAGTGCTGCCTGCAACCGACCCGCTCTTTAGAATAAGAGCCTCGACATTTATAAGGACCGAAATGAGGTCGTAAAAAGTTGGGTGGGAGTCTGCATGGTGCTAACTTTATTCATCCCATTCTTGATAGTTGACGTTTCTGTCGTCGAAATTTGTGTCGACGGTAAAGAAGATATATGGCAACAGCTCTCGTGCGATCCATTCTACGACTGACCTCAAAGAGACAGGAACTAAAAAGGCTCCTGGTGTGAATGGGCGGTAGGTAGAAGTGACAAACATTCTCGTTTAGGAGCGAGAGATGTGAAGCTCTCCGTGTGAAAGAGGCCTAAGAATGTGCAGGAGAATCCGAGGCAGTCGATATCGTGTCACTGACAAGAACTCGGCTTTTCGGAGACCACAACTTGACGAATTTTGCATCTTGACTTGGGCCTGCACCCGTACAAAATTTAACTGACCCAGGAACTGAAGGTAAACGACCATAGACAGCGACGTGGCTTTGCAGCAATTGACTCTAATTTTCATCAAAAAATCATCTTCAGCGATGTGGCCCATTTCTGGATGAATAGGTACGTGAACAAGCAAAATTGTCGAATTTGGAACGATACCAAAGATACAAGAGCATCGAATGCATCCCGAAAAAGTCACTGTTTGGTGTGGATTTTGGGGTCATCGGTCCATATTTCTATGAGAACGATGTCAACACTCTCAACGGTGAGTACAATAGGTCGAGGATTGCCATTTTTCTGGCCTAAATTGGATGATCTAGACACCTACGACATGTGGTTTCAACAGGACGACGCTACGTCCCACACAGCTTATGCCGCATTGCATACCCTGCAAGAGCAATTCGAGGGCATGGTCGTTCCACGTGGAGGTGATGTGAGCTAGCATCCGAGATCGTACGATTTGACCCCGTTAGACGTTTTCTTGTGGGGGTTTCCCAAACTTATGGTGTGTGAGATCAAGCCACAAACCATAGCAGTCCTCAAAGCCAACATAATCCATGACGTCGGTTAAATTCAGCCTGATTTATGCGCCAGAGTCATGGAAAATGGGATGATTCAGATGCGCTCCACACAGAGAAGCCTTGGCCGATATTCAAACGATGTTTTACTCCATACTTTATCGTATTTCAATCCTCTAACGTATAAATATGAGTTAGTGACTATTCAGATAGTCGCAGACCCAGGACAGCCTAGGAACCTATGCGACACTATTTCAAGCGGACATTTACGCTATTGAATTGTTTGCGGAGAGACTGGAAGAATCCAACCTTACACACAAGTCAATAAAAATATTCTCGGGCAGTCAAGCTGCGTTGGAAACTCTTGGCTCCAACCGAGTAACCTCTTAATAGGTAGCAAATTGTCAATAACGACTCTCCTCAATAGGAAGACTCATCGGATTGTCTCTGGTCTGGATTCCTGGCCATGCCGGCCTGGAAGGCAGTGAGGCTGCAGACTTTCTTGCAAAGGACGGTGCTGCAAGCAGCTTCATCGGACCAGAACCTGTCATTGGCTTCGCTTTAGGCTTTGCCAAACAAAATTTGAACACCTGGATGGCAAGAAGATTTATGGACTTCTGGCAGGATCTTCTAGCTTCGAAGCTTGATACCAAATAGTTGTTGGACTGCAGTAGGAATGAACTACGATGTCTAATATGCCTTCTTACAGGTCACTCTCATTTGAATTATCATGTGCAGAGACTCTGACTGCCGGAAGACAGTGTGTGTCGCTTCTGCTTGGTAAATAATGAAACAGCTTACCCCGCTGGGGCCGAATCAGGTTTTCAGAGTTCGGCAGAGCCGTACTATTACCATCTGAACTGAAAGACCACTCACCATACAAACTAATCGGCTTCATCAAGAAGCTGGGTTTATTTGGTCAAATGTGAATAGGTTTAAGCCACAATAAACCCTTGCGGGTTGTGGTAGGGGAACGAATAGATCCACTCACTTGGACCTCACCTAACCTAACTATTCAGACTGATTGAAAGTTTTTATTATGCAGTAACTTTTGGAGTGACCTTTTTGGTTTGTTCTCCATTGTATTTGCATAAATTCTTTATCAACCTCAATCAATTCACTTTGGAAGATTGAAAAATTTCGAAATTCACTGCACTGCAAATAAAAACTTCCATTTCCTTGAATGTTTTTATTTCTTGTGAATCATTTGTATGAAAACTCATCTTACTGATTTTAATGAATCGAAGAGAGTTTTGTAAGAAAGTGTATAATTATAAAGTTATTGCAAAGCGCTTTCGACTTTCGTCATCATCAGTGCTCACCTGAAAGTGAGTGATCTAATTGAAAAGAAAGTTTTGTGAAAATTGAAGTTTGCCAAACTTTTTCAAGGTTATGAAATTTGGAAAATAGTTTATGATTACTTACTTGTCAGGCAACAGAAAGTATCAAAATGAGTACATGGCACATTTACAATATTTGACTTATATAAAACAAAATAAGCTGATAGCCAAGAAATTACATTTTTAGATTGAGGCCATGTGGTTCAGTCAAAGTATTATATGAAAGAAGGGCAACTTGAGACAGGATGTGTCAAGTGTCATGTTAAAATAATGGTACCAACTTGAGGAGTGATCCATTATGAATTTAAAATAATTATATATAAGTCAAATATTACAAATGTGCCATGTATTCATTTTGATACTTCCTGTTGCCTGACAAGTAAGTAATCATAAACTATTTTTCGAATTTCATAATCTTAAAACTTTTTTGCAAAGTTCAATTTTCACAAAACTTTCTTTCTTTCACTTACTTTCAGGTGAGCACTTATGATGACAAAATTCGAAAGCGCTTTGTAATAACTTTATAATTATACACTTCCATACAAAAACCTCTTCGATTCATTCAATCAATAAGTGTATTCAGCTTCCCAAATCTATTTAATGATTTTACACTACAGAACTCAAATCTATTGAATATTTCATATTTCGCAGATTGAAAAATATATTTTTCAGTTCCCAGGTTTTTCAAATAAGAAAGTCCTGCAAATATCATTTTTCATATCGAATGTGCTTAGATGCTAAAATTATTTCAACTGTAGTCCTCTCAGTATCAATCTCATAAATTGTATATTATTTGTACTTCTTGCAACGTCTATTCAAAATAAAGATTGGTTACAAAAAAGGGAAATATGTTTGACCGAAGGAAGATATCAGTCCCATAAATCATTTCTTCTTCAATGTATTTCATTTTGATTTTTTTACCTTTTTGGAAAATATATGAAATACAGTTCCAAGGAAACTCGTAAAAAATAGAAAATTTCATTTAATTATCTATGATAACAACTTCAGTTCTTGAAATTTGAAATGCGCCTCTCATGAAACCAACCCGACTGTACACGACCTTTCCTCAAATTGAATATTTCTACCCCCATACAAAGTGCATCTCATTTGCGCCTTCTAATTTTTCATAGCTTCAACCTTTCCAAGTGAAATGTCGTATTTCTGCTCCAGTGGCTCCACAAATACAGGCGAAATGTCGAGCTGCAAATTACTTGTTACGGATCCCGGGGTTGCTTTATTGTCCGAATATGTCATATTTTTATTAGATTCAGCAGGCAAGAAGACAACGATCGCCTGCTGGCAATATGATTAAAAACGCCACGGTCGCTTTATTAGGCCTCTTTTGACTGCCTCGTTTGGAGTGGCCGTGATGCGGAAGGAAGTTGTTTTGCGTGAACCGAAATGGCTCTTCACAGTGTCACCGCACGAAGAAAATTAAAATGACGGCTAAGTACATTCTCGATTCAAAATGTGCTAGGCAAGAAATTATAGATCCATTGTGATATTTTATCGAAGGATATAAATTATTTTACCTTGTTTGATTGATGACCTGTTCAATTTGTGAAAACTTATATTGAATATAGGATAGAGAAAATAACTTATTTTTTACTCAGATTTTTATTTGTTACGACCGGTTTCGGTTTATTGAATCATTCGCAAGTAAACTGACGCAGTTTGACAAACAACTCATTGAATTCACAATTACATAGTTAATGTCATTTAGGTAGGTTGATTGTTGATAAACCACCATTTTCATAATTTGTTAATTTGTTTTTGTTCACATTGTATATGTTTATTTTATATGTAGTTAAGAGATGAATGATTTTATTAAAACAACGATAAAAATAAAATAAAAACAACAATAAAAATTAATTGGCGCTCCGGGGCGACTTCATTGATTCCAGTGGCGCATTTGCTTTTTCAGCTGCAGGAAAACCCGGAAAAACCTGCAGCACCACATCAAATCTTGATCTAACAATGTCCTCTCTCTTATAAAACAAAATGTAGGGTTTCACTAGTTCGGACTTCCATTGTCTACTATATAGTAGAATAATTAAAAAAGAATAGTTGAAAATAACAATTATATTAAGCAACAATAAACCTGAAATGAAATGATAGTGAAATAACCAACAAGTAAAAATGTAATAATTGAATAAATAAAAATTAAAGGAATGAAAAAAGAAAATAATAAAAAATAAAACCGTAGCAGCCTCACGAAAACCAGGCCCCCAAACGCGGACTGCGATTCCAAGAATTGCATTTACCGGATACCCTGTGAGTGCGGAAAATCCTACATTGGTAAAACTAAAAGGCCATGGAATGTTCGCATTGCCGAGCACAAGAAGCACACACAGCGAGGAGAAACCAGCAAATCAGGAATAGCAGACCATGTTTGGACCCATCAACACAACATCGAGTGGTCCCAAGCTGAGATCTTGCACAGAGAGGAACATTGGTTCAGGAGAAAATTTAAGGAAGCCGCATACATGTTGTCCAACAACGTATTCAGCCAGGCCAGCGTAGATATACGAAACATATGGAAACCCATCATCAAACGAAAAATGACCAACTCCCGCCAAAACGGTCATTTCTCACGGAATCAGTGAAGCGGAAAATGGAAAGTAGAGAAAGTGAAAGTATTTCAACGACCTATAAAATAGTCATCTCTCGAAGGAATCAGTCCAGTCATCACCCGAAGACAATTGCAGATACAAAAAATCGAAACGTCGTGAACTAACGTGACTTGAAATCTCTACACTTTTTATTTTTTATTATTTTCTTTTTTCATTCCTTTAATTTTTATTTATTCAATTATTATATTTTTACTTGTTGGTTATTTCACTATCATTTCATTTCAGGTTTATTGTTGCTTAATATAATTGTTATTTTCAACTATTCTTTTTTAATTATTCTACTATACAGGGTGTCCCTGGACTTCCTCTTTTCCTCTCGGGAATGTATAGATGGGGTCAAAATATCACCAATACTTCATATAACTTTTTTTCCTAAAAGTCTTCGTAACCAAGTTACGGGCCCTCGAAGTTACAAAATGAAAAATGTTTTTCTTTGATAACTTTTCAAGTGAATATTCAAAATCATCCAAATTTTGGTAATTGACTAAACAAATGAATTCCGTCGATGAGCTTTCATGCAGGAGTCAGTTGTTTTGCTAAAAAGTCAGGACCGGACTACCCCCGATGGTCCACACCCCAAAACTTTGAAATGACAGATATTTTTCAATATTTTTCAACAAAATAAGGTTACTTGGACAATTTTATGAATAAAAGTACTCGTGTGGAAAGTCGATCGGAGCAACGAGTCTTGATAAAAATGTAGTTCTACTCGACGACATCAAACCCGCTCGTCCACCATTATTTGAAATGAATAATTATCAAAGCAGAAATAATAATGATAACGTTAATTTAACAACATTTATAACAGGAATAATACAAAGTATGCTAAAATGAAGTCGTAAACAAAAAGTACAGTACCTATATGGAAGTTTAAGTCACAATTGTGATAGCAGATATTTTTTCAAAAGAAATATCAAGTTCTGTAGATTCGTGGTGTTTTTAAACTAACAAGCTACTCTACTATGAAATATCGAATTCATTCCATATTTTGTATGTACATAATACGTGTGGAATAATCACGTTTCGTGTTGATCAGTTATCTGAATCTCATGAAACTCAACATTCGAATGTTTCAAATTCTTCTTCACAGCTAAACTGTTGAGGAGTTTCACTGATAATTATAATTTTATGGGAGAAATTCTTTAACACGAATCTAAATTTAGCTGAAAAAACGCACATCGGAAAAAATATTTACTATACTAATAAAAAGCAAACGAATGAACTACAAAAACGGCTGCACATGATCAGGTGAAAAATATCCAGGGAATAATTATGTTCCATTTCTTTCACAGATGTTGACAAAAAAACCTTTTAGAAAGTTTTGATAAAAAATGAGAAACTGGAATGCGATTTTGTTTTGTTGAGTGGTGCGTTGTCATATGACTATCATTGTATTGTCAATATTCTATAGGATATTTTGAATTTTTTTGATATGGCCGAACAGTTTACATTCAATGAATATGCAGATATGCATGTATTTTATGGACGAGCATTTTGTAATGCTGCAGAAGCTCGTCGTCTGTATTCCGAGCATTTTCCCAATCGAACGGTACCGTCAAGAGAAACATTCGAGCGTGTCGATCGCAGCTTGAGGGAGACAGGTATGTAATAATTGATAATTAATTTGAGCACGTTGTTTTATTTCGATATTATTGTAGGTACAGTTTTGCCAAAACGAGGTGGTGAGGGCGCTCCTAGGACTGTAGGTACCGTTGTATTGGAGGAAAATATTTTGGAAGCCGTCGCTGATGATCCTTCAATGAGCATCAGAAATCTATTAGAACAGTTCCATACATCCAAGTTCACTATTCATAGAATAATTAGGGAACAACTGCTCCACCCATTTCACATCCAGAAGGTACATGCCATGACACCTCAAGATTTTCCAGCACGACTGGAATATGCCAATTGGTTCATGGATAGGCAAAGAGAGGATATGACTTTTATTAATCGAGTTTTATTCACTGATGAAGTTATCAACTCTCATAATCTCCATATATGGGCCGAAGAAAATCCCCATGGGATATTGCAAACCAAACACCAACGGAAATTCAACGTGAATGTTTGGGCTGGTATCATCGGAAACCATCTTATAGGACCATTCGTTCTACAGGACCGATTGAATGGAGAACGTTATTTGGAGTTCATTCAGAACGATTTGAATGGACTTTTGGAACATGTTCCATTGCAAACCCGAAGAGATATGTGGTTTATGCATGATGGCGCTCCTCCTCATTTCAGTTTGATTGTGCGTGACCATCTGAACCATATTTTCCACAATAGATGGATTGGTAGAGGTGGGCCATATTCATGGCCATCGCGGTCTCCGGATTTAAATCCATTGGATTTCTTTCTGTGGGGCATCTAAAAAGCCTTGTTTACGCTACACCTATTCACACAAGAGATGCATTGTTGAATAGAATAACATTACATTGTGAAGCCATACGAAACGACCCTGGAATGCTATTTCAAGTACAGAGAGGGTGTCTTCGCAGACTAAGAAAATGTATAGAGAGAGAAGGTGGTCATATCGAGCAGTTTCTGTAGCGGATTTTTCATTTCTGTTTGCTCTTGAGGCTCTTGAGTTTCGTTAGTTAAACGTGTTTGCATTATACAAATTCGTTATGAACATTTTACCTATCATTTCCATTTTCCTTAAAAACTAATATTTTCGAATAATGGTAGACATCTCAGGATAAATGTTGTTGAATTAACGTTATCATTATTATTTCTGCTTTGATAATTATTCATTTCAAATAATGGTGGACGAGCGGGTTTGATGTCGTCGAGTGAAACTACATTTTTATCAAGACTCGTTGCTCTGATCGACTTTCCACACGAGTACTTTTATTCATAAAATTGTCCAAGTAACCTTAATTTGTTGAAAAATATTGAAAAATATCTGTAATTTCAAAGTTTTGGGGTGTGGACCATCGGGGGTAGTCCGTTCCTGTAGCAAAACAACTGACTCCTGCATGAAAGCTCATCGAAGGAATTCATTTGTTTAGTCAATTACCAAAATTTGGATGATTTTGAATATTCACTTGAAAAGTTATCAAAGAAAAACATTTTTCATTTTGTAACTTCGAGGGCCTGTTACTTTTTAACGAAGGATTTTAGGAAAAAAAGTTATATGAAGTACTGGTGATATTTTGACCCCATCTATACATTTCCGAGAGGAAAAGAGGAAGTCCAGGGACACCCTGTATAGTAGACAATGGAAGTCCGAACTAGTGAAATTCATCACGAAACATTGTCAATCACCTTCAAACAAAATGTAGGGTGTCTCCAGAGGCTCCAATGAATTCAATACAAAGTATTGAAAAGATTGACTTTGACATAATAAAAGTATGAGTTGAGTTGTCTGAAATAAATACATTCATTCAAGTAAACATATGCTGAGAATACACCGGATATCTCCGGCTCTCAAACTGAAGAGAAAGAAGATCGATTTCTAGAAGATGAAGACATTGTGATGAAAAGGTAGCTGAGAGGTAGACATGAAATCAGAAATCCATTTCTTTTCTAGTGGAATAACCGGACCACAAGAGCCACTCACGAAGAGTCCATCTCCTGCCCTGAGAAAGATCATTGGGTTCGAGCAATGGAAAATGAAATTGAATCCTCAAATGAAAATCGAACTTGGATTATGGAAGAACTGCCACCTAGCAATTCCATGTGAATGGGTTTACAAAAAGAAGCTGAGAGTAAATGGTTCTGTAGACAAATTTAACGCTAGATTGGTTATCAAAGGTTCTTCACAATGGAACGGTAAAACGTTCGAAGAAACCTTCAGCCCTGTAGCAAAAAGTAGTACGATAAGAGCTGTTTTGCTGTTAGTAGAAAAATGACTCTCACCCAGTTTGATATTACTTCTGCATTTCTCTTTAGTGAGCTTGATAAAGAAGTTTATATGAAGCAACCTGAAGAATATGAGGATGATGCTAATCGAGTATGTCGGATTCAGAAAAGTTTATATGGACTCAAGCAAGCACCAAGATGTTGGAATAAGCGATTCCATGATGTTGTGATGAAACTTGATTTCCAGCAAAGTAATGCAGACCTATGTTTATACATAAAGAAACATGGAAATGATATGATAATCCTGGTCATATACGTTAATGATGGGTTGCTTGCAACAACTAATGATACATTGAAGGATCATTTCTTGCGAAGCTTGGAGAATGAGATCAAAATGACAGTGAAACCTGCTTCCTATTTCCCAGGATTAGAAATCAAAACTGAAAACGATGATTCCATTCAATCAAATCAAGAAGCTTATACAAGAAAAATATTAGAACGCATTGGCATGCAAGATTGAATACCCGTCTCAACACTGATTGTAAAAGATTGTATTCAATCAGATAACGAATCTGAAATGAATTTGAATACAACTTTTTTATACACAGAGGCGGTTGCGGCTCTTATGTATCTAAAGACAGGTAGAAGGGGAAACTTCAATTTTCATTACTATTCCACAAGTGCTTCACCTTCATCGCTGAATACTTTCGGGCATGTTATTTCAATATTTTCAATATCATTCATCTTTCTTTGATGGATTTCATACTAGTTTTTTTAACCTTTTTTATATGAAAGTATTACAATGCTGTATGGTAGTTTAACTTATGATGAGTATCATAACTATCATTGTTCACATACTTTTTTACTTTTTTGAATCTGATGATTTGCACTAAACATCGATGAGTACTCATATACAAGGTGAATCAGTACAATCATCACCAGTACAATCATCATTTACTTCAACTAAATTGAAAACCAGTCAATATATATTTGATCTGAAATCTATCTGTATCATTCATTGTTTCATGTTATTTCAATTTTATTTTTTTTAATAATATACATTTGCAACACAATGTTTTCTTGTATTTCTGCTTTGATCTAGTGTGACAAATGAAACCTGAGCCTGGTTGAGCATACAAAAAAAATTATTCGTGTACTTATATTTGAATATTCAAAAACAGGCCAGAAAATTCAAAAAGTGAAGATGAATGGGAGACAATAAAGCAATTACTCGATGATAAAACTAATTAGAATAATCCATAAAATCAGTTGAAATTGATGGTCGAAAAATTGAAGATGATATGGAAATCAATGAAAAAGTCAACAAACATTTCGTGTTCATTGAAAAAACATTTCATATTCATTAAACAAAAACTTGTTTAAAAAATTCTTCAGACTTTCCAAATTTTTCCTGAAAAAAATATGGTTCCATCGATGTTTCTTGCACCACCAAGTTTTGAAGAAATTATTATGATAATTAAGAAACTGAACCCTAGAAAAGCTTCTAGTTTCGACGGTATTTATGTGAAAATTGTGAAAGTTGTCAATCCTACGATTACTTTCATTCTGTAAATCTCTGAAAACTGGCATAGTACCCGATTAAATGAAAATTCCGCGAGTAACTCCCACTTGCGAAAATTAAATTTCGTGAATCCAGGGACACAGAGAGATCAACCTAAGATTTCATATCTTATATACAACAAAACATTTATGATGATCAAAAATGTATGGTTTCATCTCTGGACTTACGTAAAGGTTTCGACACTGTTGATCATCCAATTTCACTGAAAAAATTAGACTCTATCAGAATCAGGGGTGAAATTCACCGTTGTACAATTTGTTTCTTCATTCATCTTGCTCTTGAAGATGATCACTTGGTGACTGAAACACGTATCAAGGTCTTAAAATAACGGTTTGATGTTGGGAAAAAACTCCAGTAATATTCAGGTAGAATTTTGTTAGTATGAACACGCCTGAAGAAGCTATTGTATAGCGAAACTCGTATTGCGTTTTTGTATAAATTTTTAGTGAAAATCACACAATGAAGTGTTAAGTTGACTGCAGTAATATATTTTTTATAAGGAGTGGATGATAGGCCACAGAGAGAGGTCACGTTCACTACTGAAGATTCAATTTGAAAGAGATGTTACAGTTTTCGCTACTTCAGTGTTAATGCAGTAAATTGCATGTGATTTACGGGACAAGTCTGCAAACCCTAGTCTTGGAAGCTCCCAATCACGTTCTAGTCTTATGCAACACTTAAAATTAAGACCGCGATCAGTTTCGTAATAAAACCACATACAATAATTCAAACTCTATTATAAGGCAGTTTCTATTAAAGTTTCACCATTAAATCACAAAGACGCGCTCTGGGTGTATCCATACAAATGTCAGTAGTCATTGGTGAACGTATACAGATAACTGAAAGGATTAGCACCTACACTTAAATCACTGTGAAATAGGACGTTCGGATTGATAAATGAGATGATAGCCCTGTAGTTGAACAAAATTTTTATTCATCTATTCAACGAAGCTTTCATGAAGAACAAGTTCTTCTTGTATAAGGAGGATAACATAAAAATTATGAGCAACCATATTATAAGGACCTTTTCAATTCGAGTGCTTTTTTTTACGAGTGCTAGAAGTTCGAAAAATGGTAAAAGTTCAAATGAAAGGACATTCATATAAAAATCAAGATAGTAACTGCAATAATATGTAATGACCAAATGTGAACATGAATTTTGAAGGTTTCAAGTTTTTCTTTCTTGTTTTTTATTTTTTTATAGAGATAAAAGAGCACTTCTGTCACAGAATCACTCCCACTATAATATTTATACATAATAGCTATTTATGATATGAGTGTTGAAAGTTAGGTTTTATTTTGTGAGTGAAAAAGTTCACGAACAAATTAAAACGTATTTTCAACACAAACATCATACAATAGCTATTTTGTACAACCGTCATTAAAAGTGACATTTTTAATGGTTATCAAGAGTATTAAAAAATGATGTTTACAAAGTAGCGTGTTTTTTCCTTTTTTATAGAGATAAAAAAGCACTCCTGTCATAGAATCACTTCCAATATAATATTTATATATAATAGCTATTTATGATATGGGTGTTGAAAGTTTGGTTTTATTTTGTGAGTGAAGAAAATAAAACTTATTTTTAATACAAACATCATGCAATAGCTATTTTTGTACAACCGTCATTAAAACTGACATTTTTAATGGTTGTCAAGAGTATTAAAAGTTGATGTTTACAAAGTAGCGTGTTGAAATTATTTCTAACACAAGTGTAAAAAGTATTTTTAACATGATTTTTCCGACCAAGTAGCAATGAACAAAACATAATTAATCAATTTTCAAAGAAGTTTTATTATGAACAATAGATACAATCAAATTTTGTTACACATGTATTATATACATTAATTACATACATTATTATTATTTATGAACAATAATATGAATATTACGATATTAAAGAGCCTTGTAATATATTTGAACTATCTGAGTTGACAATTTCATGGGCATTAACATTTAATTCTTGAATTGAAGAGGTCGATACCGTAACGCTGGAGCTAGCTGTAGGGAATATTCTTTCAGCAATATCCTTTTTATAAGAAATAGATTGATCGATGTAACCCTCAGCTACTGTGCTTCTTAAAATCCGTTATGTCTGCTCCTGATTCTGCTAGCAAAGAAGCAGAAGACCTTCTGAAACAGTAACCTGTATATTCCTTTGGTTCCGGGAGGTTCGGAAACTCAGCAATGGTAGAGGCCATTTTCCAAACGTATTTATACCAACTGGGTTGGCACTGTATTTATAATTTGAGTATTTCGGAAAAAAACGTTGATGATGATAAAAAAAGGGTGTAATGCAACGTATTTATTAAAATAGTTAATTTTCAAACAATCCAAAAAGAACGATCTATTTTCGTTTTTGAACAATCAATGATTCATCCATTGATTTAATGTCTTCTATTAATAAATGGCACAGCTTTTTACGACGGCAGGCTCCATATATTAAGTCTATACCAGCTAAGAAAATTAGAATATGCGATGTCGTACTGCCGAGCCGAAAAAAAAATGGTAGCAATAATAACATCCAAAACGAACACTATAATTATAATGGAAATTGAAATGAAGTAAGTAATTTATATACACAAAAAAATTAATTGTGCAATTAATGTTCGAATTGGAGTCCTTCCATTTCGAGACAAATAATGGGACAATAAGATGGTCTGCAAGATCACCAAATCTTACTATTTTGGACTATTTTCTATGGGGGACATTGAAAAATAGGATTTACGTTGGCAGAGAGATACAAAATGTGGAAGACTCGAGATTGAGGATTTTGAATGATTTCGCAACAATGCAGCAAATAAGTGTATTAAGGGCAATACATAATATGAAAAACCGAGTTTAAAATGTCTCGAAATGGAAGGATTCCAATTCGAACATTTATTGCGCCAATAATTTTTTTGGGTACCTATATAAATTACTTCATTTAAATTTTCATTACAATTCGTTCGTTTCGGATGTTATTATTGCTATCATTCCTTTTTCTGCTTATTAAAATACATATAATATATTTTTGATGTAGATATGTTTCAAATAATCATAAAAGGTTTTCTTATTCGAAGTTCATTGTAGAAATCGCTCAGAGCAATGGGAAAAATATGAATAGGTACCTAAAAATGAAAAAAAAAAAAATCTCGAAAAACTCTACGATACATAGGGACCCGTGAAAGTTGCTATTATGTTTTTATTCAACTCAGTCAACCAATTTCCAGGGCCGTAATTTAAAAGGGAATAATTCACACAATTATAATCGAATATTACTGAAAAATCCCGAAATATAAAATTTAATTTAATTTTTCAGTAAGAAGTGAATGTCTACGATCTAAAAACTACAACAAAAAATACAGGTCCGTATTTGAAAATTCAAAGATGGGGGTGGCCCAAGTCAGATGACACCCTGTATAAAAGATTCATGGATATATTCTGAGAGCCCACATCAAGTGCCAATAGCAAAATGTGGACAGATTTTCAATATGTCTGCGAATAAATAAGATATAGGAAAAAAAATAATTTGGGATTTTTTGGTTTTTCCTGTATATCTCCAGAACCAAAAGAGCTATATTCGATTTCATTACATCATTGAGAAGGTCTCTGAAATACACAATTTTGCCACAATTTAAACGATACTCTATCTCTTATCGTTTACGAGATCCCCATGTACAGAAGCGAATTTGAATAGCCCTGTATATAATCAAAATGAGCATGAAGGGGTAAACGATACCATGAAACCTAAATATTTGAATTCACTTACGAACTCTATTACATCACCTGCAATTTGTAATCTTTTGTTGAGATTGTTGATGAGTGATAGCTTGTAACCAGTTGATAATATCATATATTTTGTTTTGGAGGTGTTGAGTTTCAGTTTATTGTGATTCATGTACTTGAAAATATTTGTTAGTTATTAATTTTTGGGAAAGAAAGTTTTTGGAGTAGTAGAAAGCCAAAAACTTTCTTTCCCAAAAATTAATCACTCCTAAAAATATAACCTCTTCAATTCAAATTTCTTAGTTCATTATTCTTTTGATCAGCTACTGTTTCTATATTATCTCCTGAAATTGATAACAAAGTGTCGTCTGCAAAATGGTTCATGAAATCACAACCATGGTAGATTAAAAATAATGTAGGTCCCAAAACACTCCACTGAGGTACCCCAAGAATGACATCGCGAGATGATGACACTGAATCCTTTATTTTGGTTACCGGTTTGCGTTGTGATAAATAATCAGTCAGCCATAACAAAACAGTTTCCCTGATACCAAAATCCCTAAAGAGATGCAATCTTGCCAGGATAACCCTGAGAAGCTGGCGCCGAAGAAATATCTGGCGATGACCATAAAAGTCTACGCTCAACAGTAGGATTTCTGACTGGCCACTGTCAACTGAGGAAACGCCTCCATAATATGGGGCTAGTCGACACATCTCTATGCAGGATGTGCGGATAGAAAGATGAAACTATCAGGAATATCCTGATATATGTAACTACAGACCCATTAGTGTTATCAATAATTTTGGAAAATTATTTGAAAAATGTTTGAAAGATCGGTTAATACACTTTCTAGACTCAAACGATATAATCCACCGACAGCAGTTTGGATTTAGAAATGGTAAGTCTACCACTGATGCAATGTGCTCGGTCATAACAGAAGTAACTGAAAAATTAGAAGCTAATAAGAAATGTATCGCAGTGTTTCTTGACTTAGCGAAAGTATTTGATACCGTGAATCATGAAAAGCTCCTCCATATACTGGAATGTTATGGAGTACGTGGGACAGTATTGAATGTCTTTCGCAGTTATCTCTCAGATAGAACACAAATAGTTAAACTGAATGACACCTTAAGTGATCCAAGAACGATAAAAATAGGAATACCTCAGGGCACAGTACTTGGACCTATTCTCTTTTTAACATATATCACCGCATTCTTATCTTCATCAACAAATGCAAAAGTAATATCGTATGCGGATGATACCGTCATGTTGTTTAATGGCAATACATGGACTGAGACAAAAGATTTTCTGCAAAGAGATATGGAAATTGCCAAAAACTGGTTGGATAAGTACCAATTATCCCTGAATGTCAAGAAAACACACTATATTGCATTCTCAACAACAGATGTTACTAGACCTTCCCTCAGTAGTATAAAAATTAAGAACATCAAGGAGGAAATCACAGAGTTGAAAGAAATCAAGTACTTAGGGGTTATAATAGATAAAAACTTAAAATGGAGTAACCATATTGACTATCTAACAAATAAAGTGAGGAAGCTTATATATAAATTTTATCAACTACGAGATATCCTCTCTAAAAATCTCCTTTTATTAATTTACAAATCACTGGCCGAATCACTCTTTCGTTATGGTATTCTAGTATGGGGAGGAATGTACAAAAATGCTCTACAAAAACTAAATGTCATTCAAAATTATATATTAAAAATAATATATAGGAAAACAAAACGTTATCAGACAACACTACTTTATAATGAAGACGTTGGTGACATAAGATCTCTATATTTTCATAGCCTATGTATATATGCCTACAAATACAAGCAATATCAGAACCATTCTTCACATAACTATACAACCAGAAGTACTACAAACCATCACTTAAGAATTCCCAACTGCAACAAAAATATTGTTCATAGATGTTTAATATATACTTTACCTAAAACCTAAAGCATTCAACCTTCTTCCATCCAGTATAAAAGAAAAAAAAATCAGTGTTCTATCAAAAAAATATATTTTTCATAATTATTACACCTTTCTAAAAATACTGAATAAATAAATTGATGCAACATTTACACTTCTTTGCTGACATACGCTTATGAAGTTTTCATTATGTTTTAATATTATTCCTAAGCCATTTTGTTACAAGACTTATTTGAAATCCGCATATATAATAGAGTTCCGCAATACAAGTGTTCAATCACTTAGGTGATATATATATATATATATATATATATATATATATATATATATGTATATGTGTGTGTGTATATATATCATATCATATTTATTGTATTGTTATCATTTTCAATTGTATAAATTGTATAAAAATTGTATATTGATTTTGAGAATCCTATCCTATGCGAGTGCCCGGAGTTATCGTCAATGAGAGACTGTGTATTCAGCGAGTATTGGCCTACACCTGCCGATATAAAGGAGATGTCTCCTACTGACCTGTCCACCTTCCTGAAAAAGACAGGATGAACGATGACCTAGGAAGGCAACTCCTCGGGAGGATGGACAATGGGTCACATGTGGCCTAAGTGCTGTGGGCCTACACTCACCCTCCCTACTCTACAGATAAAATAAAATCCGTTAGAAATTTTATCAAGTCCTCGGCAAAACAAACCAAGTCCTTGAAAGAGAATATTGAAAAAAAACTTCCCCGAAACACAATGAAAAAACCTTACGGCAATGTGCGTACAAACTTTTAGAGATCTTGGCGACACTTCATGTTTCCACATGTACCCCTGAAAGGACTTTTTCTTCTCTGAAACGCCTCAAAACTTATTTAACCCTACGGAGGTGGCGCCTGTTTTCATGACACGGGAGGTAGCGCTGTGTCTGAGAGACCCATGTTCAAAATATATACGTGGCAATTTTTTCTTCAAACCAAATGATTAGAGGTGATCAAATAAACGTTTAATTGTCAAAAATCAAAACATGAACATAAAAATATAATGAAAAGCATAAATAAACGAAATAAATGAAGTAGATACATAAAAATGTCTCTTATCAAAATATTCAACAACAAATAAAAAAAATTAAAAATTTCAACTATTTTGGTATAACTGTGTACTCAATAAACCAAAATGTTCATTCTACAAGTTTATGATTGAATTGATACATTCAGAACACCAAGCTTTGAGGTGGGATATACAAATAAATTTTACACACTTGTCACACGAAAATCTTGTTTAAGAGTCTTTTTTGCAAAAGAAACATCTTTTGCGTTCTCCTGGAACATGCTTTTGGGGTGGCTGGATTGCATTAAGAAGCCAGCATAATCTTGACTTCGTTCCCTCACTTCTTTTGGTATATTCACCTCCAAAGAACGTCGCTAAATATACATTTGGGTCAATCCTTTAGCAATGTTTGTCAAATATTTTCTACGAATAGTTGAATACTTTTTGTTATTCGAAGCATAAATAACTTGTGAATTTACACCTGCTATATTTAGCAAGGCATAAAAAACAACCATTGGCCATCTTCTTGTGTTTCTGGCCACGTTATATGTAGCACATATCTTGTCTAAGTTATCTACACCTCCTTTTGTTGAATTATAATATGTTATTATTTCAGGCTTTGATTTTCTCCTATTGATAAGTCGATTATGTCGTCGTGGTGTAAGCTTGATACCATTAGAACACTAGTGTCATATCTTCTTGAAAACCAAATTACAATATACTGGTCTCTGTCTCGTGTTTATGAATTCTGGTGGTAGTTCTTTTTTTTTTTTTTTTTATTGGTTCTAACAAAAGTTATTTTTATGGTTTATTAGTAAATTTTTGATCAACTCAATACTAGTAAACCAGTTGTCACAGGTCACGTTCCTATTAGTTCCAGAAATTGGCTATATGAGCCGTAAAACAACGCTTATGGATCAGTTTTTCGATTATAGGGACCTTCCGGTTGTTATCCAACATAAACCTCCAACCAGAGCAAAAATTTTGATTCCATATTTATTTGGCTTACTTGGAATACACTGCTTGAATACACACCGACCTCGAAAGCCTTCAAGTTTTCATCTATAGTTGTATTTCCTCCTGAGGTATAGGTTTTTTACAATTCTCCACGAAAAGGTCAAAAACAGTTCTAATTGGTGCCAATTTGTCACATTCTCTTCTTTAATTTCTGGAAGAAAGATCATCAAATCGCAAACAATTTAGTAGACATCGGAAGCGCTGTTCAGACATTGTTACCCAGAATATTTCAACTCCCATTCCTTGTCTATCCCAAATATCTTTTGTATTCAAAAGGCAACTTTTCAGGGTACCAGCGAGATATAATAGTCCAAACAGGGCTTTTATTTCAATCAAATCAGTTGGTCTGGCAGATCTTTCCCTCTCATAATTATCTGCCACACTGTATACAGGGTGTCCCTGGACTTCACCTTTTCCTCTCGGGAATGTATAGATGGGGTCAAAATATCACCAGTACTTCATATAACTTTTTTTTCTAAAATCCTTCGTTACCAAGTAACGGGCCCTCGAAGTTACAAAATGAAAAATGTTTTTCTTTGATAACTTTTCAAGTGAATATTCAAAATCATCCAAATTTTGGTAATTGACTAAACAAATGAATTCCTTCGATGAGCTTTCATGCAGGAGTCAGTTGTTTTGCTACAAAGTCAGGAACGGACTACCCCGATGGTCCACACCCCAAAACTTTGAAATGACAGATATTTTTCAATATTTTTCAACAAATTAAGGTTACTTGGACAATTTTATGAATAAAAGTACTCGTGTGGAAAGTCGATCGGAGCAACGAGTCTTGATAAAAATGTAGTTTCACTCGACGACATCAAACCCGCTCGTCCACCATTATTTGAAATGAATAATTATCAAAGCAGAAATAATAATGATAACGTTAATTCAACAACATTTATCCTGAGATGTCTACCATTATTCGAAAATATTAGTTTTTAAGGAAAATGGAAATGATAGGTAAAATGTTCATAAAGAATAATGCAAACACGTTTAACTAACGAAACTCAAAAGCCTCAAGAGCAAACAGAAATGAAAAATCCGCTACAGAAACTGCTCGATATGACCACCTTCTCTCTCTATACATTTTCTTAGTCTGCGAAGACACCCTCTCTGTACTTGAAATAGCATTCCAGGGTCGTTTCGTATGGCTTCACAATGTAATGTTATTCTATTCAACAATGCATCTCTTGTGTGAATAGGTGTAGCGTAAACAGGGCTTTTTAGATGCCCCCACAGAAAGAAATCCAATGGATTTAAATCCGGAGACCGCGATGGCCATGAATATGGCCCACCTCTACCAATCCATCTATTGTGGAAAATATGGTTCAGATGGTCACGCACAATCAAACTAAAATGAGGAGGAGCGCCATCATGCATAAACCACATATCTCTTCGGGTTTGCAATGGAACATGTTCCAAAAGTCCATTCAAATCATTCTGAATGAACTCCAAATAACGTTCTCCATTCAATCGGTCCTGTAGAACGAATGGTCCTATAAGATGGTTTCCTATGATACCAGCCCAAACATTCACGTTGAATTTCCGTTGGTGTTTGGTTTGCAATATCCCATGGGGATTTTCTTTGGCCCATATATGGAGATTATGAGAGTTGATAACTCCATCTCTACTGAAACCTGCTTCATCAGTGAATAAAACTCGATTAATAAAAGTCATATCCTCTCTTTGCCTATCCATGAACCAATTGGCATATTCCAGTCGTGCTGGAAAATCTTGAGGTGTCATGGCATGTACCTTCTGGATGTGAAATGGGTGGAGCAGTTGTTCCCTAATTATTCTATGAATAGTGGACTTGGATGTATGGAACTGTTCTGATAGATTTCTGATGCTCATTGAAGGATCATCAGCGACGGCTTCCAAAATATTTTCCTCCAATACAACGGTACGTACAATCCTAGGAGCGCCCTCACCACCTCGTTTTGGCAAAACTGTACCTACAATAATATCGAAATAAAACAACGTGCTCAACACAGGAAAATTTACCTAAAGAATCTGGAGTACCTGTATTGAGGCGTTCGGATGACACGTTCAGTTTGACCTACTACTCCTATCAGGAGTAGTAGGTCAAAAATGTTTCCAGTCATGAAGAAAACCTTTTCAGTAGCAGAAAGTGATAGATTTATTAACTACTAAAGAATAGATACGGTTGAGCATACCAAAATCCCCTGTGATATATGATATGGTCAAAAAGTAGAAATGGGAACTCAACCCAGATAATTCCATATAAATCACTATGAATGGCAGGAAAGATTGGAAGGTACTGAAAATATCCACCAAGTATGTGACTTCAACAAAATAATTCTTCAAAACTGGCCAAAATCACATCTACCTTGCTCTCTACCCGAAGTAATGATTACGTCTGTCTGAGGAAGATCACTTAGATATGTGGGAGTGGAAATCGGCCGCATGCCAAAAAGAAAGTTTGTGGGAGACTCTTCTCCCTCCTGATTAAAAAAAAGATAGATTTTTCGACAACTCAGTGATGCATTTCTGGTCGAATCGTTTCAATGGCGAAGGTTTATTGCTATCTGAAATAATTACCATCAGTAACGTCCTAAAACTTGCTTTCTCATTATAACGGACCATACAGAGGAAAAGATCCTTACTCTAGATAACTCATTAGACTTCATCCAGAACTATTTTGAAAGTCGAGAACCTCAGTGGTAAAGGTTGTTACAACATTTGCACCTGCATTTATGTAAATTTTTAAGTGAACACATTCAAAATCATAAATATCAAATATAAAATAGGTTCCACTTGAAGGAGGTTGACATCATTTCATTTGAATTATTTATTTTTGATCCATTCAGGCTCAACCGGACCAATTTAATTTTCTGAGATGTCTTAAGTCCTGATTTATTTATCACCAAGTCTTCCAGTGAGGAAAAGATATGGCGCCTGACTCACCTCACAAAGAAAATTTGTTGCCTGATCAAAATTGTGTTGACAAGTAAAAATTACTATTTTGACTGATTTTAAAGTGTGTCTTTTCAGATTAGGTGAGGCTTCAGCCACTTTTGAGAAGTAGGTGTATTTGCTTTTTTTCTCCTTTCGAATCAATCCATGAAAGGATTCAATAATACTTATATGTCAATTAGATTATGACAGCATTTTTGGAATTGAGTGGAAGAACAGTTCAGTAGGGATCATGTTTCTAAATGAATTTAACTCCTTATAATTATCATAAACGTACAGACATATGAGAGTATGTATTTGATGTGAAAAATGAAGTCGAGTATTATCATTGTTATAATTATTTTTTTTAACCTTAGTTACCGATGCTAATGCCCTATCCCCCGAAGCCCCGATACATTCGGACGGCTCGCCAGCATTATCAACCAACGACCACTTGATACTGTGGATCATAATATACTCCTTCAACGTTTAGCTAACATTGGTGTGAGGGGTGTTGCTTTGAAAATATTTAAAGACTATTTGTCAAATAGAACACAGATTGTCAAGGTAAATGAATCTTTCAGCGACCCACTAAAAATTACTCGGGGCGTACCCAAGGAAATGTATTATGACCCATCTTATTTCTAATATATATGAACAACATCTCCAAAATTTCTAATTTCAATGGCGAAATAACTTCATTTGCTGATGACACAGCTATCACTTTTGTTGGAATAACGTGGGAAGAAGTATACACAAACAAATTTATTGCATTTGCTCCAACAACTAGAGATCAACCAGCTACAAACATCATAAAAATCCACAAAACATCTTTTGCAAATGTTCCCAATTGTAGCTGTACTTCTATACAGAAAACGGATACAATAATCTCTTCGGTGGAATGCACACATTGATTATACAGTAGCCAGACTAGGTAAATTAATATATAAATTTCATTAGCTCAGGAATACACTAAAAAGAAAATGATACTGTTGGTGTATGATGCCTTGGCTAACTCCATAATACGTTACTGTATAATAGTATGGGGTGGTACCTTCAAGACATCGCTAATTAACTTAAAAGTGATTCAAAATTCATCAATAAGAATCATAATGGAAAAAGATAGGAGGTATTGTACTCAGTCGTTGTATGATGAAACTGGGATATTGGGTATTACAAAAACTTACATTTTTCAGAATTTATTATGGACTGCTAATTCTTCAATCAAATTTGTACAGCATGTTTTCAATACACGATGTAGACTCACGCATAATCAAAAATTTATTTACCTATCTGGGATCGAAACTTTACAACACTCTACCTGAATCATTGAAAGGCATGAGAAACAAACTCAAATTCAAAATAGAGTTGAAAAAATTTGTTTACAATAATTATGATATGCTTCTTCTGATCCTTGAATACGAAATATTTATTATTAGAGGTGTCTTTCAGAGCGCATCACGGACATATCTTTCTCTCTCTCTATCTTTCTCGTCCTCTATCTTCTTCTCACTATCTTTTCCTTTCTATACCTACTCTGTTCACTATGTTTGGTTATACAGGAAAAGATATACAGGAAAAGAAATTTAGTTTGCTGGCTACAAGACAAGCTTGCTTAGGTAGCCGTAACTTTCATTAGAATTGTATAATCTCTACATTTCATCTATCTTTATTCATTTATTTTATTTTTAGTTTTATTTCAATTTTGTTTTATTTTATTTTTTATCCTTTTGTCATAGACGACTATGTATTTTGTCTTATTACTGAATTGAATAAATTTACTTACTTACTCCCCACACCATGGGGTAAGTGATAATCGGGTCCGAGGATCATGTGCCCTGAGCGAGCGCAGTGAGCCAAGAATGACAGCCTTCAGCCGTCCAGCTGAGGCGGAATGATTTTGAGATTCAAGAGTAGTGAGGGTATCATTCCACTCCAGTAATTAGAATAACCATCTTGACGGGGTAGTATGGATAAGAGTCTGCGGAGTTCGAAGAGAAAATCTCGATATTTTATCCTATTTTCCTCCTCTTTTCGAACGATATCCGTCTCGCCCGGAGCTGAAAACTCCACGACAAATATCGTTTTGCTCTGGTGGTCGAGAAGGACTACATCAGGCTTATTAGCTCGTATGAGCCTGAGGATAGGGAAGGAATAGTTCCAATAAATTCGGCACTTCTCGTTCCCCATAACGGATTCAGTATCTCCCGGAGTGTAGGGCAACATCGGTGTCTCGTCAATACCGTAAGAGTGTCGTAGGTGGTAATAGAGCACTCTAAGGGCCGCGTTATGTCGATGGATATAGACCGAGACTACATTTGCTGGACATACATATGAAAGCAAGTGCATTGTGGTATGCATTATCAACCACTCCTCACATCGTGGAGTAAGTGATCATTGGGTCCGAGAATCATGTGCCCTGAGCAAGCGTAGTGAGCCAAGAATGACAGCCTCCTGCATCTGTCCGGCTAAGATTTCTGCCTTAGTGCGGCAAGCTGGCATGATTTTAAGATTCGAGAGAGTAGAGAGAACAACCAATCAGAACAACCATCTTGACAGAATGATCTGGATAGAGTCTGCGGAGTTCGAAGAGTAAATCTCGATATTTTGTCCGTTTTTCCTCCTCTTTTCGGACGATATTCTTCTCGCCAGGAGCTAAAAACTCCACGACAAATATCGTCTTGGTGGTCGAGAAGGACTTCATCAAGCTTATTAGCTTGTATGAGCCTGAGGGTGGGGAAAGAATAGTTCCAATAAATTCAGCACTCTTCGTTCCCCATAACGGACTCAATATCCCCCAGAGCGGTGTTTCGTAAATACCGTAAGAGTGTCGTAGGTGGTAATAGTGCACTCTTAGGGCGGCGTTAAATCGATGGTTAAGGCCGAGACCGTATATGCTGGACATGCTCACAGCAAGTGCATTGGGGTATCGGACGCCGCGCGGCTGCCCCTGCACCTTGTGTCAAGAACCTTTATATCCATCACGCGACTGCGGTAGACTAAGGTGTTGAAAACACCATCCTGGCAAGCCGTGATGAACCCCTCAGTTCCCGACTTCAGCCCACTCGACCTGAGGAAAGCGAAATTCAGGCGCTTTGATAAAACAAGATCTTCTATATTACCGAAGAAGACCCCTTGTGTTGCCGCAGAAGTGAGGTGCTATCTGTGTTCAGCCATGCAATGACTTCTTCGGGCGTGTCTTTACTCCAGCATTGTATGGCCAAACACGTGTTGCGTTTTTGTAAAATCGTCTCACAATTCCATCATATCTCTTCTTTTTGGATGATATTCGTCTCGCCAGGAGCTGAAAGCTCTACCACAAATATCACATTTAAGACTCCTAGCTGGATGACGTAATTAAGGCGGGTAAAACAATCGATGATCATTTCGAAAATTTTCTGTCAATAACTAGGTATACAATTTTAAGAAATGCTTACTGTAGCTGTACATTTTTATGAACTTTCAATCTCATAGCTTACAATATTGAGATAGTGAAACTTGCCAAACCAGAAATATGAATTATGTCTAAATCTTCCTTCAGTTAGGCAAGCAATATTCATACATTTACTGTGAAACTAGAGAAAACTTCAGAGTTTCGTTAAATGATTTAATGCAAAGCTGACAAGAATTATATTTTCTACGTGTTTTGAAACCATCTTGGATCCCTATTTTGATGATAAAAAATAAAAAGAAACGTCCTCTGGGGCTAGTTATTCAATATGTCAACCTTGAGCGTTCATTATCGGAATTACACCCCGTTTCATATGAACCGTTCAGTCTATGTAGTTGGGTCGTTTTGAACTCATTTAAAAGCATTGTTGTCTGGAGACTCCAAGAATATCTCTTTGAGGTGCAGATATAAAACCCACACATTTTCTAATTTATTTTCCATTACTTCCTTTCAGGTCAATTCCCAGATTGGGAGGTTATCTCTTGCTTAATTCAATTGAAAAAATAGATACAGTGAAATACCAATGGCATTGCGTGCTGGTGAATGTAGGAAAGTCAGTCTCAATTTGCGATGAAGTCTATATACAAACTCATTTATTTATGGCCACTGGCGTCTTATCTATAAGAGAAATATAGAGAAAAATATTTTGATTGGCTAATCGCTTCAAACATGAAAGATGTTTCATTATTTCTAGGATGTTTTACTTTGATGGCTTTTCTATTGAAAGAGAATGATTCTGTTGTAAATAGTTTTTACTTCAATAGTTTTTTGACTGATATCAGTGAATTTAACAAGTCTGTTCAGTTAACTTCAACCCTCAATTCAATAATAATCATAATAATAATTTGAAGTAGTTTGGAGTACTGAAGTGGACTCGGGAGGAACTGTATCAACTCGACGTAAAGACCCGAAAAATGATGCATCTCTATAGGAGTTTGCATCCCAAATCGTCCGTTTCACGGTTGTACTTCCCCCGACACCAGGGAGGCCGTGGACTTTTGAGTTTGGAGTGTCTACATGACAGAATGGTACCGGATACAGCCTGTAAAGTCGTCAGGAGTTCGAATCCCCTTCTCTGTATGGTCCGTGACCATGAGAGAGCAGGAATTGGAGTATTTCTCCTTAGGGCAGCTGCTCGAGCAGCTGAGAAACTCGGTATAGTTTTCGACTCTGAGCGAGGTGACCACAACTCTGTCACCGAGTTCGAACCCGTTCAGCAAAAAGCTCAGATAAAAGCCGCAGAGATCACCTTACTTCTGCGGAGACACAAGGATAAGCCAATGCATGGGGTTTTCTTCAATAACATTGGAGACCTTGGCTTATCAAAGCACCTGACGTTCGCTTCTCTCAGGTCGAGTGGGCTGAAGTCAGAAACTGAGGGGTTCATCATGGCTCGCCAGTCGTGTGATGGGTATAGAGGTTCCTGACACAAGGTGCAGGGCCTGCCGCGAGGCGCCTGAGACCCTAATGCACTTGCTATCATCATATGCGGTCTCGACCTATATCCATCGACTTAACACGGCCCTAAGAGTGCTATATTACCATCTACGGCGCTCTTACGGTATTTACGAGACACTGGTGTTGCCTTACGCTCCGGGGGATATTGAATCCGTTGTGGGGAACGAGAAGTGCCGAATTTATTGGAACTACTCGTTCCCCACCCTCAGGCTCATACAAGCTAATAAGCCTGATGTAGTCCTTCTCGACCCTCAGAGCAAAACGATATTTGTTGTGGAGTTTCCAGCTCCTGGGGAGACGAATATCGTCAGAAAAGAGAAGGAAAAACGGATAAAATATCGAGATTTTCTCTTCGAACTCCGCAGACTCTATCCAGATCACTCTGTCAAGATGATTGTTCTGATTATTGGAGTCCTTGGTGGAATGATGTCATCTCTACTCTCGAATCTTAAAAAATCATACCGGCTCGCCGCACTAAGGCAGAAATCTTAGCCGCACAGATGCACAAGGCTGTCATTCTTGGCTCACTGTGCTTGCTCAGGGTACATAACTCTCAGACCCAATGATCACTTACCCCACGGTGTAGGGAGTGGGGGGAGTGGTTGATAATGCTCGCGCGCCATCCCGAATGTATCGGGGTTTCGGGGGATAGGGCTCGCCCTGCGCTTTGAAATTACAGGAAAATACACTTGATTAACGGCGATGGTTCCATGACAAGAGAAAAATTAATAAAAATATCAATTGGTGGTTATCCCCTAAATAGTTGATAAATCAAATAATCTGTTGCTTTATTCATTATTGATTTGTCTAATAAGCAAAAATTGGGATTACTGACTATCATAGATATAATTTTTATATTTGTATTTGAATTTCCTGATATTGAATCTTTTAAATTGCTCAGACAATAAATTGTAGAGTTCTATAGCACCAAACATTTCTGTCAGACCCAATATGTTAACACAAAACGTTTCTAAGTTGCGAAACCAAGCAACCACTAATAGAAATACAGTTTCCTGATTATTAGAGAGAGATGAAAGAATAATAATATTCATGAATCATGTTTATAAGAACTATCAGACATCACTGAGGTACTACGGTTAACCAATGTTGAAGATGGTACAGATATTTCAAAGGATGTCAAAGACTTTGGATGAGTGACCGATGCATTTGAGGGACTTTCGTGCCTTATCTTTAATCTCGCTTGAAAGGTTAAACATTCTCTTTCCTTTAGCTCGAACAATCATCTTGAAAAATTATGATTTATAGCAACCGAAAAGAAGTCGAAATGAATTTAAAAGTAAAATTATTTCTGAAGTGTAACTGAAGGCTATTTCCATTATTTAATTTTTTTCATGGAATATAAGCAAACCAGGTTGGTGTCATCAGCTGATAGTAGACAATTTTTTAATTACGTCAACTCAATTGGTTTTACCATAATAATAACACATAATGTATAAATAGTTTGGATTTGTAGCAGTTGTAAGGCATTTCAACGAATCCCTTAATGGAGCACGTTTACATACGTTCAGGTTCGTTTCGTAATTTCCAATGAAAAAGATAATATACCGCAAATTCCGATTCTTCCACATAAGAACAGAAACACTGTCTCCCAACGTGCGTCTTACTAACCAAGTTAGCAAATCAGTATCCTTCCATTAGTTCGGACTTCCATTGTCTAATATGACATAAAATGATTTGAAATCCCTGGAAAATCAATAGAATTGAAAAGATTAGCTGAAAAATAACAATTATATTAAGCAAAAAAACTAAAATTACAATGAAATATAATGCAAGCAACAATTGGAAATTGAACAATTAACAAGAAATGAAAACTAAAATTGAAAGATTGAAGATTTGAAGTCAAGTTACTTGGCTTGAAAAACTAAAATTAAAAGATTACAAGATTTCAAGCCAAGTTACTTGGCTGGAGTACAAACTGAATGTATTCAGTGTTTTATGTATAATTCAGTGTGCATATAAAACTATTTGTCTCGAAAGTATATTTGTTTCGTGTAATTCATTGTTAATTTGAAAGGCAAGAGGGCTATTCTTTCAGTTTGTATCTAAAATTTACTTCTCTACATGATCTGCCGATGGGGCTTAGAAAAGAACCATCAAGAAAATGATTTTTTTTTATTTCGTCTTATTTTCTAATGAAGCGACTTACATAAAAAAGCAACGGAAAATTTCCATTTTGTTCGTTGCCTGAACCATCAATAGCGTTGGTCACTGAATGTTTGGGATGAAATTCTCAGAAAAAGAGTTATCGGTCCGTATTTTCTGGATGGGCATCTCACTGAAAGAAATTATGTAAGATTTCTTCGGCATGAGTTTTCGAATTTATTGGACGGGGTTCCATATGGAACAAAACTCATAATGTGGCTACAACAAGACGGTGAACCACCACATTTCAAAAATGAAGTAAGGGAAAACCTCAACGATCATTTCTATCAAAAATGGATAGGTAATGGTGGGTCTGCGGCGTGGCCACACAGATCACCTGACCTGACCAAAATTGATTTTTTGGAGGTATATCACATGGATTGTCTACTAAACTCCTTCAACATCTATAGAAGACATGAAACGAAGAATCACTAGAGCTTTCAGGGAAATCCCAGAGGATATGCTGAAATGTGTAGAGAAAATTCGTTTGAAAAAACTGACATTATGTGTTGCAGAAAATGGTCGCCATTTTGAACATCTTTTGGACTCCTCTATTCAATAAAAAATGTGGGCGTTATTGTTCGTATTGAAATAATTTCTCCATAGACTTCAGTTCATTAAGATTAGTTAGACAAGTTAACAACAACAGGCAACTAGATGCCTATGAGGGTGTAGAAATAAGTAAACACAATAATATTATGAATAATGATGACGGACCTATACCAAAGAGTATAATATATAGCTTGTTAAAATAAAATAATGTTGTTGGGCTTACTGATTACTACATAAGGACACATTGCAAAAATAAATTTGGATAGGCAATATTGTGAAATTGATTTTTATATAGCTGAAAATTGTTTTATATAAAACATATATTGTAAAATAATAGATAAGGCAAAATTGTAAAATTAATTTAGGTTGGTATGCCTGGATGGATTACCTGTATGAGTTACATTTATAGCATAAATAGGATTAGCTCGCACTAGTCCTTAGTTTTAATCTTCCTCTTTGAAGATGATCACTTGGTGATCGAAAACACGTGTCGAGGTGTTAAAAAATAACGATTTGGTGTTGGGAAAAAAACTCCAGTAATATTTAGTATACCTGGGATAGAAAATATAGTGAAATGTTGAAACATTTCATACAAATGAAAAAACATAAGATGTTCCATTTGAAAAAGTTGAATTATGTCTGTTTGAAAATGACTGAAACTTGACCGGTTTTACCGAGCAACCTATATATTGTTTCCGAAAGTTGAGATTCCTGAAATTATCATAGTGATGTTGACTAACTATTTCTTAAATGGAAATTCGAAAACAAAAATTCCATAGAGAGAAAAAAAAATGGAATCAAATGACGTATCCATATCCTGGGTGTTCCATTTAGAAAAAATATAACTTTAGTTGGCCACGCTCGGCTGAATCACCCAGTATGCGAAAAAATAATTTTTAAAGATAGTATTTATTGATATGACTGTGAAAAAAATCGAGCAATTCGAAAAATTGTTTTCCTTGATAGCAATGGACCAAGGGAATCTTGTTGACTCACCCTGTATACATTTGACTTTTTTGAAATTGATTGCTCCCTTTCTTTCCTTGGAAGATTCTTACATTTTTTCGTATGAGGATGGAGAAGTTGAATCCCAAAATCTTCCTTATTCAATCAAGTACTTCTTCCACAACTTTCCACAATATGAAAAATAAATCAGTTGAAATCAATAGATTCTGCTGAATTGTAATACTGAAATCTGAAAAGTTCTCTACGAAAACCACTGAAGAGTTCAATTATTCAGAAACATGTCCAATTCATAAATGTATCCTACAAATTGAATAATCAATGAGAAAAATATAATTCATATACTTTATATAAATAAGTATGGAACTGGAAGTGTCCGCTTATAAAGGGTGTAACTGAATAAGTGTAAAACATTTAAGGAGGTGATTCCTCATCGAAAAAAAGATGGGATCTTTCATATAAAGAAACTTTATTGGAGCATCCCTTGTTAAGATACATCCCCTTGAAGGCGATACATAAAAATTGTATAACAATTTTTTTCACAAGCACTAAAAAAGTTACAATATTGAAATTACCCTGACGTTTTGTACTACCAAAAAGACACTTAGCCAGATATTTATTTGGTTTACTACATGCTTGTAAGGGGTGGAAAACACAACCCCTAAAATTTATTACCAATGTAACTTTTTGTCTTATCATTTGTTTACCTTTCAAACAAATGCCTGTTTCATTCTAAACAAAAAATGTCTTTTGGGTTTTTTGCCCAAAATGAACCAGTTCGCAGCAAAAAATTAATTTACGAACAACTACAGAGATACATTGTCATAAATGCGAACTGGATTTATTGTTATTTTGTAGTTAGTGCCTGCATTAAACGATTAAAGGGTAATAAACAAAACTAATTTATTAATAACAAAACACACAACATGTAGAAATCATAGTAAATGTTCAATATGTCTACCTTCAGACATTACGTATGCGTCTAGACGTCGGCGCATTGAGCCACGTATTCGCCCAAATATTCCTGGAGTCTCTCTGATTACCCTGCACGCATCGATGATGCGGTTTCTTAAGTCCTCTACATCGCGAACAGGAGTATGATAAACCAAATGCTGTAAATGGCCCCAAATAGATAATTCGAGAGGATTGAGATCCGTGGATCGAGCGGGCCAGTTCTGTGGTCCTCCTCGACCTATCCACTAATTTGCATATGTTTCAGTTAAATGCTGACGTGCTACTGAACTAAAATGGGCGGGAGCCCCATCATGCATAAAAAACATATCCCTTCTGACGCCCTAATCATTTCCAGCATCCAATTGCAAAATTCAAGACGGTCCGGAAAGTCTCGCGGTAACAGTGCCTGTACTCGTTGCAGATGGTAAGGGTATAAGAGTTGTTTCTTTAAAATTTGAAATACCGTCATATGATCAACATTTAGCTGGAAAGCAATCTTTCTAGTACTGGTAGTAGGTTGTTCTTCAATCAAATTGAGTACTGCTTCCTCAAGCTGTGGTGTTCGTACTTCTCGATGGCAACCACAATCCTGCGTTCTTTTGTCGAATGAACCATATTCTCGTAATCGTTGATGAAGTCAAGCAAATATAATATGTGAATGATGCTGCCGTTGAGGATACATTTCAGCATATCTTCTAGAAGCTTCTAACCCATTCCCCTGCGACAGACCGTAAACGTAATGCAATTCAGCCATTTCCTCATTTGAGTATGCCATTTTAATAACAAGTGAATTATTAAAGTAACAAATTAAGAACAGAACAACAACACACAATTAGTATTATTTCAATTTCGAAAATTCACAAACTGACAGCGTCATACCAATTTAATTGTCACTATCGTTCATAGCGACCTACTGGATAGATTAGTTTCGTATTTTCGCCTTTATGACGATGTATCTCTGTAGTTGTTCCTAAAATAATTTTTTGCTGCGAACTGGTTTATTTTGGGCAAAAAACCCAGGAGACATTTTTTGTTCAGAATGAAACAGGCTATCAAAAATAGATTTTAAATGGTGAACAAATAATAAGATAAAAAGTTACATTGGAAATAAATTTTAGGTGTTGCGTTTTCCACCTCTTACAACCATTGGGTAAACCAAATAAATTTCTGGCTGAGTGTCTTTTTGGTAGTACAAAGCGTCAGGTTAATTTCAATATTGTAACTTTTTTAGTACTTGTGAAAAAATTGTTATACAAATTTTATGTAACCCCTTTAAGGGGCTGTATCTTAACAAGGGATGCTCCAATGAAATTTCTTTATATGGAAGATCCTTTTCGATGAGGAATCACCTCCTTAAATGTTTTACACTTATTCAGTTACACCCTGTATTCTTACAGGAGGTAACAAGTGTATTTGGAATAGCTCTGTGAAAATGGATTGCTGAGATATAGTTTGAAAATGGAAAACGTGTTTTGAAGGAGATATATCTATGTGCAATTGAGGCGTTGTTCAAATGTGTTTTTTTTGGGGTTTGAAAACGGAAAGGAATATTTTTCGAAATATTTACCATATAAAAAAGCTTAATATAGAAATTTAATTCTTTTTATTGTTTATTTAATTCGTAGGTAAACTTTATGAATACCTATGACAAGTTACTGACTAATTGGACTCTTCAGTAATTTATATTACGTTGTAACTTTTTTAGGTGAACTTTTCAGTTTTCATAACACTCAACATATTTTCTATCAATAAAACTTTATTCATTTGCAGATTGTGGAAATTTATACATCCAAAAAACCATAAGAAGCATTGACTATGTATACCACGTTCAGTTTAAATAAAATTTGCTCCGTTAGGTATCCATTCGTTTTTGACACCGTGTTATCTAATACTTGTTTCAATTATTTCGTTCTCTAAATGGTTATATCTTTTTCCATAACGATTTTTGACTCTTTCAGCAGATTTTTCTATACATAGAATTCTTCCTCACAAAAAAAGTAATCAGTTTCCCTACTTTGAACAGAAAAAGCAGACGGGCTGCTGGACTATGATATTTCACACAACCTGTATATTCCCCATTTTTGGATCATTGTTTCCCACCCAGGTCCTACTCTATTACACAACGCGGCTGCACCCATGTTGCTTGTATGGGGCAAGGCAAGTCCCCTCTCCCTCCTAACCCCCATGTGATTACGTCCAATCAATATCGAATAAATTGATGGGCTGTCATCGTCGTCTCGTATTGCAATTGACAAGTTTCTAGCGCCTTCTAGATGTCTCCGCACCCAGACAATTTCGACCGTGTTACTGTTTCACTTTTTCCTGTTATACGAGTTGGATAATATAACGGAAAGTAGGTACGATAATACGAAACGTACGTATTTGAGAATTGAATTGCTGGTTATGGGTCATAATGATGAAACTAGAATTTCAATCTTTCTTACATAGGACAACATTCTGAATAAGTTGAAAATAATGTTTCGGGAACCACCTCTGTTCCTTTCTCAAATCTTTAAAAGAAACATCATCCAAAGGCAGTAATTTTCATTTGCGATTCAAATATTTCTGTTAATGCTGTCTGTTCAATAAATTAGGTGAATCTTCATTTCTCTCAAAAAATATTCATTCATCCATCAATTTCTATTTTGTTTCCTTCAAAGTATTCCCCTTCAGATATATTGCACTTGTGCCAGCGTTTTCCCAATCTTCGAAGCAGTTCTGATATGCACTTTTTGGTATGTCCTTGAGTTCTCTGAGCGATTCGGTTTTCATCTCCTCAATTGTCGCCAAACGTCGTCCTCTCATGGGACCCTTCAATCTTGGCAACAGGAAAAAGTCGCAGGAGACCAAATCTGGTTAATACGGTGGCTGAGGAATGATTACCGTGTTGTTTTTGGTCTAAAAATTACGAACAAGCAATGACGTGGAGAAGGTGCATTATCGTGATGCAAAAGCCACGAATTGTTTTTCCACAATACTGGATGTTTTCACCGTTTCGATTCTCGCAAGCGGCGTAACACTTCAAGATAATGCACCTTATTTACTATGTGGCAAGAGAACAGTGAGAAAATGCTTGACGTTTGATCGAACTTTTTTCAGTATTGGCTGCATTCTAACTGAAGATAAATATTCCGTTCTTGCCAAAGCAAATTTTGTGGTGGTTCCTTCCAAACGTCCTGTCGAAGACGTAGAGACCGATAGCGAATCATCCATAAGAGTATTGCCAAAAGACGTAGCGAAGAAGATGAGAAGGGAATCTGCGCGTATCCTTCAGAACGCCAAACGCGCAGGTCTTAAACAGTTGGATGCTGATAACGAGATTATTATCCTCTCTGCAGATGAAGAATTTAGAATTCAGAATTTATTTATTCATCACTGAAGAATTTACATATACATACAAGAGAATACATATATACATGCAAAAAACTTATCGGACTAGTCACAAGGCAATAAAGAAAATTCAGAAATATACAATTTAAAATATAGAAAATATATATACAATTAGATTAGATTAAATTAAAATTCTCTACAATGTAGCATCTGAAAACTCTTCAATGTATGAGAAATACACATACGATTGTATTAAAATTCTCTACAATGTAGCGTCTACAAACTCTTCAATTGAGTAAAATGATTGATTTATTAGATAACGAGTTAGATTATCCTTCAACACATTTGCACTCGCTCGTATTGTATTTGTGTAAATCACATCTTCTACTCAGGTTATTTTCTTCTTTTTTGACATTGATGATAATCATAAGAATGTAAAGTGAAGGGACTGTTAGACTTGAGAGTTGTTTGAATTTGTTTCTATAAGAGGTTCCACGAGCTATACCAGCCATACATCTACAACGTTATCGCACTTTTGAACTAATACTCAATCTCCTATACCCAAAATACTATAAGATGCTCAAGCATGACTATACAATCAAGATACTGGAAAAAGCCAATCGACGACAAGTGCCAACTTCAGAATTATGAAGCCTCACCACCTAGACTGTACAGACTTCCTAAGCCAAACCTTCCACGTCGCCTAATTGTCAACGCCATTGGTTCACTTGCTTATCCTTTCGCTCAACAAAACCTACTGCAGCCATCCATAGCAAAAGCATAATCTAACATCAATAACTCATCTCACTTTATTGAGAAAATAAATATTTGGACCTACAGCCGAATGATTTCTGATTAGTTTCGATATCATTTCCCTCTTCACCATGGTACTAGTCAAGGAGATGTTGCAGAAGATCAAATAAATTTCCTCAGGGGATATCACTGCTCTTTTTGACCGTGCTTTCACTAGTACATATTTTCAATGAAATAGCTGTTTCTATGAACCATTGGATGACGTTGTCATCATGGAAAGTCCTCTCAGTCCTCTTGTTGCAAAGTCCCACATGAAAGAATTCGAGAAGAAAGCACTCAGCACCATTCCATCGGAACCTATGAGTTGATTTCACTTTTGCTATTCGAAGCCACGGAAAGCAAGCACCATAACAGTTTCTACACCACATCAACTCTACCCATTTTTGCATCTAGTTTGCCAGGAAACATAGAAATTTGCACTGAAATGCATCCCCACTGATAATAAATGGTCCGAATATATCCGCACTGTGTTATATGGTATTAGAGTTTATCCAAAAGAGGATTTGAATGGGTTCAGTAGTGCTGAAACATTGTTTCGTTCTACGCTACGTGTTCCTGGAGAGTTTGTGATGACCAATGTAAAGAAATTATCGCATATAGAATTTTAGAAAACTTTACAAGAAACCATGAGAAACATAAAAATCAACAAGCAGTCCAGTCATCATGAAGAAAAAAATGTTTATACATAAAGGATTGCGAAACACGTCTCATGTTTTTCTAAGAACTGATTGTGTTAAAAACCATTGCAAACTCCTTACTATGGTCCCTACAAGGTTTCAGAAAGAACCGAAAAATATTTTACACTTTCAGAAAGAATATTTCGATTGATAGATTGAAGCCAGCTTCAGTCTATCCAGTCAGAATCATTAAATGAAAATTTACCTGAAAATGCAAAATTTTCAAATGCACCAAATTCTCAAGAGGACATCAGAAAATCAAAATGAAAATCCTGAAAAATCTAATTATGTAACACGCTTTGGAAAATGAGATTATTTTCGTGTTAAGAAAAAAAAAATTTAAGGGGGTATAATGTAGTGCCCTAGAATTCCCTTCAAATTAAATATGCTAGGTGTTGCTAGGAGATGTTTTTGTTTCGATGATTTGTTTAGAAAAATGATAGAAAAGAATTATTGAAAAACTCCAATCAAAAACGTCTTTGAAAGTAGTTTAAAAACTACACTAGTATTTAAAAAAAAATCTTTCTGGAAATTCCACTGTTGATAGGTATACACCCAGAGATACTCTGAAATGCTATCGATGTAGCTCTTACTAATATCATTGAGAGTGATTTTGCATACTTTGAAGGGCACATTATATTTGAAAAAGAAGGTATTTTTCATATTACTCACGAAATGTGCAAATGTGCATAATCACTCAAACGACAGATTTCGAGGTCGCTGTTAAGAACGAAGAGGTGCACATGACTTGAATACACTCCAACTGACTCATTGAAACACATTCACACACGAATCGTTGACTTACGTCGCGAATTGATAACGCAAGTTGAACTCTCTGAGGTTGGCTTCATATATAACCTCCAGGTTCTGTCTTTCCTGGAATGATGAACTAGGTGAATGTACCAACAACACCCTCACAATGCAACTGGCAAACTGCTAGTGCAGTAATTGGTGAGGACAAAATAAGATGGGCTATATCGAGCTTTTCCCCCTTCAAGTCACCAGGACCTGACGGTATAAAACCAGCCCTACTTCAGTGGGAACTGGACATTCTTATGCCGCACCTGGTTGGAATATTCAAAGCCTCTCTAGCTCTGAGTGTATTACCAGTAAGTAGTATTTATACCCAAACCAGGTAGCATACCCCTACCAAAAGCATTCCGACCAATTAGTCTCACATCGTTTTTTTTTTAAACTATGGAGAGGCTATGTGAGCGATACATAAGAGATGAAGTACTAGTTCACAACCCACTTCATCCAAATCAGCATGCATATACTCCGGTAGAATCGAGAGATCATTGGACAACAAAGAATCCACCCTGGGTATATTCATAGATATCGCGGGAGCGTTTGATAAAACAACCTTTTCAACAATTACCCAGTAACTACACTCCAGGAATGTACCCTGGTAGTAGGAGAATGGATACTCGAGATGCTCTCTAGTAGAGAAATAAGTATTAGTGTAGAAGACATCACAGTGAAAGGACTGGTCATGAGGGGATGTCCACAGGGAGGGGTCTTATCACCCCTTCTCTTTAACATAATTCTGGATACCCTGATTATTCACCTCAACAAAAATGGATTCTACACAATTGCATATGCAGACGACATAGTTATCTTGTAGACCGGCAAATTTGTGAACACACTGTGCGATGGAGCGCAGTATGGGCTCAAATTAATAGAACACCCACAGTCGATCAATCCCAAGAAGACTGGGATGATCCTTTTCACCAGGAAAAGAAGTTTATCGGGCTTAAAACCTCCCGAAATCTTCAAAAGCAAACTAAACTTCTCCGTAGAGGTGAAATATCTTGGTAGTCGACAGGGACCTAACATGAAACTCTCATCTACACAGTAGAGCAAAAAGAGCATATTGTGGCTTATGAGCAATGTCGGACAGTGGGACGCGCATGGGTTTTTTCATCCCGTGTGGTCACCTGGATCTATGTAATAATAAAACCTATGTTGACGTATGGAGCCATTGTATAGGAACCGAAAGTTCTACAAGCAACGGCCATCCAAGAATTATATCAAATACAGTGACTGGCTTGTTTAAACATCACAAGAGCCATGAGAACAACACCGCGGCAATGGAATTAATTACGGGTTTGACCCTTCTGGACCTGAACGTTAAGGAGGTTGCGTTAATGGCCATGGTACGATTGCGCACGACTGATGTAAACCTTGAAGTAGGAATGGGTCAATTGAGGCTGGGCCTATGGCGGGAAGCGCTTACTGCGCAACATCTGCTGCAGGCAACCAGTGACGCAATTGAACCCAGATTTGTGTTTAATAAATCCAACATAATACAAACTAAGCAGAACACAGAGTCAGATGCTATAAATGCAATACGCATATATACAGACGGCTCAAAAACCAAAGAAGGCTCAGGATGTGGAGTGTACTCCAGATCACTAAGCTTAAGGATTAAGTGGGGAATGGAAAGAAATACCAGCGTGGTCCAAACAGAACTGGCTGGTATCTCAATCGCCACAAAAGAAATAACAATCTGCACTGACAGCAAACAAGCCCTATTAACCTGGAACAGACAACGTATAACCTCGGGGCTAGTACTAGAGTGTCACCAAGATTTAGCCAAAACCTCGGTAGATAATAACATCATCCTGAGGTGGGCTAAATGGCACGACAGGAGTAAAGGTAATCGCATTGCCGACTCTTTAGCCAAGGAAGCGGCTGGACTAAAAATTTTAGGACCAGTGGCACCTACGGTCTGATGACTTCGACAATTGCGGAACTAGCCAAATTTTACACCCATGCTCAATCCTTAAAGAGATGGGATGGAATCAAAGGATACAATCTTGCCAGGAACACTTTGGGCGACCCTGGGAAATATCTGGCGATGACCAGGAAAAATCTACACTCAACAGTAGAATTTCTGACTGGCCACTGTCAACTGAGGAAACACCTCCATAATATGGGGCTAGTGGACTCTATGCAGGATGTGTGAACAGGAAGATGAGACTGTCAG